>NC_090376.1:146092722-146395752 GCF_036365525.1 Heterodontus francisci
TGTCTGCTTCCTGTCTGTTAACCAATCCTCTATCCATGCTGATATATTACCCCCAACACCACGAGCCTTTATTTTTCCCATTAATCTTTTATGTGATACCTTATTGAATGCCTTTTGGAAATCTACTTCTTCCCTTGTATCTACTCCACTAGTTACATCCTCAAAGAACTCGAATAAATTTATCCAACAGGATCTCCCTTTAGCAAAATCATGCTGACTTGATTTAATCGTACTATGCTTTTCCAAGTGCAATGGTAAGACTTCTTTAATAATAGTTTCCATCATCTTCCCAACGACTGATGTTAGGCTAACTGGCCTGTAGTTCCCTGTTTTCTCTCTGCCTCCTTTCTTGAAAAGCAGGGTAACATTTGCCAACTTCCAATCTGATGGAACCATTCCTGAATCTAAGGAATTCTGGAAACTCATAGCCAGTGCATCCACTATCTCTGCAGCTATCTCTTTTAGAACCCGAGGATGTAAGCCATCTGGTCCCGGGGACTTGTCAGATTTAAGTCACTCAAGCTTCTCCAATACATTTTCTTGGCTGATATCAATATCCTTAATTTCCTCACTCTTTTTATCCCCTAGGTTACTGCCTATTTCTTGTATGGAACTAAAGTTTTCTACTGTGAAGACACTCACAAAACATTTTTTCAATGCTTCTGCCATTTCCTCATTTCCCATGATGATTTCTCCTGTCTCTACCTCTGAGAGACCAACGTCTACTTTAGTTACTCTCTTCCTTTTTATGTCCTTATAAAAACTCTTACAATCTGTATTTATATTGTTGGCTAGTTTACTCTCTTTCTATTTTTTTCCTTTTTATTAACTTTTTGGTGGCTCTTTGTTGGTTTCTAAAACACTCCCAGTCCTCAGACTGGCTACTATTGTTTGCAACATTGTAAGCCTCTTTTTGTCTAATACTCTCCTTAACTTCCTGAGTGAGCCAAGGATGAGTCTTTCTTGCCACGTTTTTTGTTTTTGAACAGAATGTACTTTTGTTGAATGCTTTGAATTTTTTCTTTAAATGTTTCCCACTGTTCATTTACTGTCATACCTTCCAGTCTATTTACCCAATTAAACTTAACCAGTTCTCCCCTCATACCTTCATAATTGGCTTTGTTTAAGTTTAAGTTTCTTGTTTGTGATAGAAATGTGTCACTTTCAAACTTAACATGAAATTCAATGGTATTATGATCACTATTTCCCAGTGGATCTTTTTCGATTACATTGCTTATTAAACCTGCTTCACTACACAGTCGGTTCAAAAATGTATTGCTCCAAGAAACTGTCTTGAAAACATTCTATAAACTCATCTTCTAGACCACTGTTACCAATTTGATTGTCCCAGTCCATACGCAGATGAAAATCCCCCACAATTAAGACATTACCTTTTGTATATGCTCCAATAATGTTCCATTTCATGTTCTGTCCAATAATATAACTACTGTTAGGGGGCCTGTAAACTACTCCCACCATTGTTTTCAGACTCCTGCTATTCCTAATTTCCATCCAAACTGATTCTACTTCATGATCTTCTGAGGCCAGATCCCTTCTTATTAATATCCTTAATTCCCAACATGCTCTCATTCACAACTGTGTCATTCCATGACACAGGATGTTGCATGTTCAACATTCCTACTGTGCATTTTAAGTGAAAACAGATTGTATATCAGAATATGTGGGCTGGATTTTGTGCTAGAGGTGCGACTCCCAATGCAGGGCCAAAAAGTAACCTCACCTCTGCCTTTTCTTGCCTCCCCACCGAGCGATCCTCTGGTCTTTTTAGATCAAAGTTTCAGGTGCCGGGATCCTCGTCCCTTTAAAAACGGGGATCCCGCCTCCAGGAGTAGCTGGCTAATCAAACAGCCGGTAGCTCAGCAGTATTGGCAGCATCACCCAGAACGGTGGCCACTGTCGGTACTGCAGAGGCCTCAGACCCAGGTCCAGCGCTGGAACCCCGGACCAGAGGTCGGTGAGGTGGGGTCGCCGGGGCCGGTCTGGAAGGCACCGGCGAGGTGGGTTGGTAGGTTGGTTGTGCAGTCCAGGGCGAGGAGGTCCCAGGTGGTAAAGTTGTTCCAGGTGTGGGTCTTCTGTGAGCCACAAATTGCCCATGGAGGAGTGAACCCCCTGCACCAAGCCCGCAGGGAGGCCGCCTTGTCTTACAAGGTGACCTCCCCATGTGGTGAAGGACCCCTCCCCCCCACCACTGGTGAGATTCCAGTGGCGGCAGGAAGATGTCCTTAATTGGCTATTAATAGGCCACCTAAGGGCCTCAATTGGCCTCTGGGTAGGAAGGCCATCATCGGCCTATTCCACTCCCGGGAAAATCGCTTGGCGACGTGGAAGCGATGGGCCCTCTGCCCCTCCCCACCCCCCTTCCATCTCGTCGCGATACTCCTTGCCCCTCCCGTCTCCGACCCTGCCTCAGGAGCACAGGGCTCTGTGCCCCGGCCTATGTGTCCAATTATATCACTCATATCACTGATATATTATATCACTTATTCAAGCATCCAATTTATAGTTTGTTTAGATTAAATAACAGGATATTAAAGCCCAATTAGTTATTAAAAGAGGTTCGAAAGTTATATGGAAGAACTGAAAGGTAAAAACAAAAATTTTTTAAATGACTGTCATCGGTAGTTTAATCTTTATGCATTATTTTCCAGGGACTGATTTATATCACTAAAGGACAAAGTTTCTGTTAATTCTAAAATGTAAACATTTCTATTCTAGCAATAATGGCAGATATTTCTCAAATGAGTTCAAGACTTTTTCTTTTATCAACCATTTAAAGATCAGAAGAATCAACCATTTAAAGGGGCGGCACAGTGACGCAGTGGTTAGCATCACAGCTCCAGCGACCCAGGTTCAGTTCTGGGTACTGCCTGTGTTGAGTCTGCAAGTTCTCCCTGTGACTGTGTTCCTGGGTGTTTCCACTGGATGTTCCTGTTTCCTCCCACAGCCAGAAACTTGCAGGTTGATAGGTAAATTGGCCGTTGTAAATTGCCCCTAGTGTAGGTAGGTGGAAGGAGAATGGTAGGGATGTAGTAGGGAATATGGGATTAATGTAGAATTAGTATAAATGGGTGGTTGTTGGTCAGCACAGACTCGGTGGGCCGAAGGGCCTGTTTCAGTGCTGTATCTCAAAATAAAATAAAGAACACTAAGCTTCATTATTAATTTTGAAAACCTTGCAGGCCATTGGACTGAAAGGTTATTAAATGAAATGAATGGTTCTGGTAAATGGAAAGTTGATTAATAGAGTGCTCAGCTCCTCTAAGAATAATATTTTATGGCCAAAGAAGGAAAAGAAACAAGGAATCTTGTTTTATGGTACGAACCTTGCAGGCAGTCTGGAAATATAATGTTCCCTTTATGTTCTTCATCTGTCGGGAATGCAGGGAAATGGTGACCCATATCCATTTGTTAAACAGATTGTTTACAACCTGACAGTGATGTAGTACTATGTTTAGAACAGCATATGGTCACTAATAATTAAGGGTAATTAATGCCGTGGGTGTCGAATATTCATAGGATAAAATAAGGGTGAAAAGCTATTGTTAAAGGAATGAAACATCTAAAGGCTGGCAAAGAAAATGTGATAACATAAATTTACACAGGAGCTGCTTAAAGCTCAGAAAGGATAGTTGACCTATTTATGTGTCTTCCTCAAATAAAAACTATTTGTCAGTACATTTTATCCAGATTAAAATTTATAAACTGCAATGGGTACTCTGAAATGAAAGGTTCTTTTCAGAGCTGATTGGTAGGAGTTGCCAGTTGTTGCTATTTTTTTAACCTTTTATCGCAAGGTCCTTCTGACATTCACCAAAATGTCTAATGAGTTTATTGTGACAACGTGCAACAAGACCAAACAATCTTTTCAATTGAGCGTGCCAGTAAAAGAGACAAAATGTTGACTTCCAATTGTCTTCACAGGGAAACAGACTCCTATTACCAGAGAGGTAGTCATTAGAAGCAGTATTAGAGAACAGCTGACAGCATCTTCAGGGACTAAAGGTTAATAGCCTCACATTCACTAGATAGCCACCGCAAAGAGAATTACTGCAAAAGCATTGCAAGAAAGATAAGCATACAATAACAGCACAGATGGCAGAAAATTGGAGCAAGGACAGTTATTTACACAGAATGGTACAGCTTTAAATGCTGGAGCACATTCTTTTTATTTACATTTGCCATTCTTTATTACATTGAGTAACAACAATATGTAGCTGAAGATAACTTACATCAATACAGGACGATAGGACAAGACTAAACTAAGACTAGAGATTAGGAGAAAGTTTTGTTTCTGCAGTGAAGGAACTGCAGTGAAGGAACATGAATAATAGTTAATGCTTGTTGATTAACTCGTTCAAAATGGTACTAAATTAATAGTTGTTTGTGAATGGATTTGAAGATCATGAATACATTTATAGAAGAATATATGTGCAGGCAGAAATGAGCAAACATTCAATAACCCAGCACAGTGGCACACTGATCTTGCCTTGTGAATATCGTGGCCAGGATTTTTTATTCACCCGCCCTGCCAGGAGCAGGTGGATCAGAAAGGTGTGGGGAAGGTGGAGATTGGGGTGTTTTTTCATTCGTTCCTGGGATGTGGGCATTGCTGGCAATGGTAGGAAACCCAGAGGTAGCATTTGACATCACAAATGTTGGTGAGCTTCTTTGTAGGGCGGGTCCTTGTAGCAGGTGGGCATGTGTGTGACAAAGGAGGGGACATTCCGATTGGACAGCAAGCCATGCTGGTGAAAGGGAGTTTTGTTGAGCTTGACAAATGTTGGGAGAGCTGTCCCACAGACTAGTCAAGCAATAGCCTGACATAGTCATTCTCACCAAATCATACCAGACAGACAATGCCCCAGACACTGCCATCCCACCGGCAGGACAGACCCAGCAGAGGTGGAGGCACACTGGGATACAGTTGGGAGGGAATTGCCCTGGGAGTCCTCAACATTGAGTCTCATGGCACCAGGTCAAACATGGGCAAGGAAACCTCCTGCTGATTACCCCCTACCATTCCCTCCCCCCCCCCCCCCCCTCTGTTGATGAATCAGTACTCCTCCATGTTGAACATCACTTGGAGGAAGCACTGAGGGTGACAAGGGCACAGAATGTACTCTGGGTGGGAGACTTCAATGTCCATCACCAAGAGTGGCTCAGTAGCACCACTACTGACCGAGCTGGCTGAGTCCTAAAGGACATAACTGCTAGACTGGGTTTGCGGCAGGTGGTGAGGGAACCAACAAGAGGGAAAAATATACTTGACCTTGTCATCACCAATCTGCCTGCCGCAGATGCATCTGTCCATGACAGTATTGGCAGAGTGACCACCGCACAGTCCTTGCGGAGACAAAGTTCCGTCTTCACATTGAGGATACCCTCTATCATGTTGTGTGGCACTATCACCGTGCTAAATGGGATAGATTTCGAACAGATCTAGCAATGCAAAACTGGGCATCCATGAGGTGCAGTGGGCCATCAGCAGCAGCATATTGTACTCAAACACAATCTTTAATCTCATGGCCCGGCATATTCCCCCACTCTACCATTACCATCAAGCTGGGAGATCAACCCTGTTTCAATGAAGAGTGCGGGAGGGCATGACAGGAGCAGCACCAGGCATACCTCAAAATGAGGTGTCAACCTGGTGAAGCTACAACCCAGGACTACTTGTGTGCCAAACGATAGACAGAGCTACATGTTCCCATAACCAAAGTTATGGCAGTCCTGCCACATCCAGTCATGAATGGTGGTGGTCAATTAAACAAATAACCGGAGGAGGTGGCTCCAGAAATATCCCCATCCTCAATGATGGGGGAGCGCAGCACATCAGTGCAAAGATAAGGCTGAAGCATTTGCAACAATCTTCAGCCAGAAGTGCTGAGTGAATGATCCATCCCAGCCTCCTCCTGAAGTCCCCAGCATCACAGATGCCATACTTCAGCCAATTCGATTCACTCCGTGTGATATCAAGAAACGATTGAAGGCACTGGATACTGCAAAGGCTACGGGCCCTGACAACATTCTGGCAATAGTACCGAAGACCTGTTCTCCAGAACTAGCCGTGCCCCTAGCCAAGCTGTTCCAGTACAGCTACAATACTGGCATCTATCTGGCAATGTGGAAAATTGCCCAGGTATTTCCTGTACACAAAAAGCAGGACAAGTCCAACCCGGCCATCAGTTTACTCTCAATCATCAGTAAAGTGATGGAAGGTGTCATCTACAGTTCTATCAAGCGGCACTTGCTTAGCAATAACCTACTCAGTGACGCTCAGTTTGGGTTCCGCCAGGGCCACTCATCTCCTGACCACATTACAGCCTTGGTTCAAACATGGACAAAAGAGCTGAGCTCCAGAAGTGAGGTGAGAGTGACTGCCCTTGACATCAAGGCAGCATTTGACCGAGTATCAAGGACATCAAGGAGGCCTAGCAAAACTGGAGTCAATGGGAATCAGGGGGAAAACTCTCTGCTGGTTGGAGTCATACCTCGCACAAAGGAAGATGCTTGAACTGGAGTAGCCATATAAATACCATGGCTACAAGAGCAGGTCAGAGGCTAGGAATCCTGCGGCAAGTAACTTACCTCCTGACTCCCCAAAACCTGTTCACCATCTACATGGTACAAGTCAGGAGTGTGATGGAATACTCTCCACTTGCCTGGATGGGTGCAGCTCCAATAACACTCAAGAAGTCAACATCATCCAGGACAAAGCAGCCCACTTGATTGGCACCCCATCCAAATCCATTTACTTCCTCCACCACCGACGCACAGTGGCAGCAGTGTGTACCATATACAAGATGCACTGCAGCAATGCACCAAGGCTCCTTCAACAGCATCTACCAAACCCGCAACCTCTACTAGAAGGACAAGGGCAGCAAATACATGGGAACACCACCACCTGCAAGTTCCCCTCCAAGCCACATACCATCTTGACTTGGAACTATATCACCTTTCCTTCATTGTTGCTGAATCAAAATCCTGGAACTCCCTTCCTAACAGCACTGTTTGAGTTCCTACCCCATATGGACTTCAGCAGTTCAAGAAGGCAGCTCACCACCACCTTCTCAAGGGCAATTAGGGATATGTAATAATATGTAATAAATGCTGGCCTAGCCAGCGATGCCTACATCCCATGAAGAAATTTTTAAAAATGTCATCAATGGATACCCGGTGAACAGTGAAATCTGAGGTAAGATGTATGAAGGAAAAGAAATGGCACGTAGGGTTCTCACAGTCAGGCTCATTGTGGCTTGCAAAATCCGATGGTATATTCGCAGATCCAGCTTCGTGTCTGACAGAGGCATGGTAGCAACTGATCATGGAAAAGAAGATTGTGACACATGGACAAGCAGAAAATTCTCCTCGACAGTTTCTCAGAGGTCTGAACACAAGGCTTGCTGTCTGTTAGGACACAAGGATAGTGTTTGGACTGCACAATATATGGGCTGAAGTGTTTGATAGAAGCTGCAATGGGCAGAGCTTCAATTTCACAAGGCAACCAAGTGATTTGATGACCATGTAGTTTGGCACTGAAAAAGCAGCAAATTTGGGTCTGTTGCCATGGGTTACATACAGGGTGCATGTGATGCCATGCTTCTTAACAGCAGCATCTGTGACAACCCAGAGTTGATCATCTGAACAGGGAAGGGCAATGGTACGGGAGTGTGTCACTTCTTACAGAGCTGCTTGCATCATTGCCAATGAACACCATGACAACTTACGGGATGCTCTGCTCTAGTTGCTCATCGTGCCATTTGGAAGCTTGTGCACTCTATCCTTTCATTGGACTGACATCAGGCAGTAACAGCATCCAAGGAGGTTGGATATGAGACACATTGAGAAAAGACTCTCAAAAGCATCTTGTAGGCTCCGATGAAAGATTTCATGCCAGAAATGTTCTCCGGTGGACAGCAGGTGGACAGAGTGTCCGTGCGGTGAGGGCGAGCTTGCAAGGTGCCCCAAGACCAAATCCATCTCAGAATAGTTGTAGTGACTATCTTAGGGGCAGATAGACACAGATCACATTGTGATTGAGCATGTAGTACAGATTGCCAGTTGTGAAGAAGTTCTTCAGGATTATTACCACCACAGTAGAGGTCATCTGCAAGCTTGACGACTATACCCTCCTCTTGAAGATCACCTAGGTCATGGCACATCAATTCCTCAAGGGCAGTTTCAGATCCAGGCATGCCCATGGCAGATCACATGCTTACACAGACACCTTTGTAGGATGTGACCACTCGACTGCATATCATTGAAGATCATGCTAATGGAATTTGATAAAAGGCATTGGTCAGATCTGTTGCAATGATGTTTCCACTATGCAATCTTGCTAAGGTTGAATCAACATTTGGCATGAGTGAGGTTTGTGGAATACTGTAGCGCCCAACATTGGTGAATGCCATGACAATTCAAAAAATCCCATTTGACTTCACAAGAAACGGTGGGTTAAGGTACTCCACAGTGACCCCCACGTCTTCAGATCAAGAAAAGTAACCAAGGCCTTCAAGGCCATCAATTTTTTGTTGCAACTCAACAAGTTTATCCCTGGCACTCTGAGGAAGCGACCTTTGCATTGTGGAGGATATACAGGTCCTGTGTTGACATTAGACTTGAAGAGTCCAGCCTTGCCATTGAAACCTGGAAATTTGGATCAAAGATGTCATCATACTCCTCAAGGAGTGTGTGGAACTGAGTACATGTGTGCTGAGGCAGGGTGTGATTCGGATCCACAAGAACAGACCCTGAAAACAGCTAACGGTGCTTACGCTTGCATTGCTTGGTAAGCAGATGTGTCACATCACGCTGAGAAGGCTGACAGTCATGGTTGCTGGGGGTGAAGACAGGTTGTATCCAAGCAAAATGCTCATTGCAAGACAGGACTTGTGGTTCATGGGAGAGGTTCATGATGAGAATTGTGTCAGCAACACCAGTCAAAATATGTGGTGGAAGCCAAATGTTGGGAAGATTGGTACACTTTGGTCATGAAGGAAGATAGGATGGTTCAACTGCAAATAATGTGAGGTCTGCAAGAGCAGCTGGAAGGCTCACCTCGATGAAATCCCCTGGCCAGATTGTTGTTGATTTTGAGGGTGCATGAAGGACATGGGCCCATCTCACTCTGCATGGGCTGGAGGAAGCATGAGATTGAGATCCATAAACATAGGTGGTGGGGTCACCAACTAGCACTCGGCATTTGGCTGGTTGAATTAACACATCATTGATTTCCCTGAATGGAGTGCCTGCAAGTACCTCAACATCAAGTTCCCCTTGTCTAAACAAGTGTCTACGATGACATCATCATCATCATCATTGTCAACGTCATCATCGTCATCATCCAGGATAGCAGCTATTTTATGAGCTTTAGCCACATATTGTCAGTCCTGATCTGGCAGAAAATTACACTTGCTGAGAAAATGTTTATCTGGTCGTCTCACTTGGTTACTTAGTGGGCATGACATCTGTTGTGTGCTTGAAGGAAGGGAGTTATGGGGTATGGTCATGATCGGCAAGGGCAAAACTGTCTGGTGCTTCTGGAAGGTGATGGATGCCAGGATACGTGATCAGTGCTTGTTGCCGTACCTCTGCTTTACTAGACACGGTAGGCTATGATGAATGAGTTGTTGCCAACTTAGGACCGGTATGTTCTCCAGTGAGGGTTATATCTCTTCATCCTCATCAAGAGGTAGACCATGATGACTGAGCCCACCTTTCAGCAAGAGGTTATCCTCTGAGGAAGGTATCAGACATTGATACAGATCCTCTGAGGAAGGTATCAGACATTGATACAGATCCTCATGCTGTTAATCTGACTGCATTTTGAAATCAGCCAGGTTGAAGAGGTGAGCACCCATGGCCTGGAAAGCATATGCAGGCAGATGGTCTGCCATATTGAAACAAGTGACATTGATGTTTTAACTTTAGAGATGTGTGATATAATGGAGCAGTAATTAGCGATCTGTCCTAGCATCATGTCCAGTAAGTTCACCTTTTGTTGTGCGGTGCATCCTGGAGACGTCCCATCACGTTCTGTGCCTCTGAATCATGAAGAGGGTTAGTCTTGGTTCTCTTCTCCCAGGTCAAACTGTAAACAAGGAAGGGGGGAAAGTTAGGTTCAAGTGTCAAATTGTAAATTTGGTTCTGACGCCAATGATCAAACAAATTGACTGTCTCGAACTTTCCTAAGCACCACTGCTCGATGCGTGACTGTCATAGTTCCGCTGTTATTGTACTGTAATACTGTGGACAAAGTAGACGTCAATATCCGTGCTGCATAAACTCACCAATTTCCGTTGATGAGAGGTGTGAAATGTTCCGATTCTGCCAGCATGCCAGAAGGCTGTGTTTACTTTTGAGTTGTCACATAAACTGAATCTCAATATCAGCGATGATTAAGTGAAAACATCGAGTTTTAATTCAACCACAAAATCACGCAGTAAAATAAACAATACAAAATGGCCGCACCCTCGTGGGAACTGGCTCCCAGCCACAAGGGGGTGATAACGTGTAATAGCACAGGCTTTGGACTGTTTGGTTTTGGTTCAGTATTGGTGTTTTGACACATGTGCTTTACTTTGATCCACTTTGAGTGGCTATCAATGAAGATTAAGAAATTGTCGTTTTTCATCCCACGAAAATCTACATGGGGCTTGATTTTAAGAGCCTGCCGTCGATCTTGGAGACGAGCTCAAAAAATGGGGCAGGCCGTACACTGGTAACAGCTGCTGCAATCTAAAGTGCAACGGCTTATTTAAATAGCCGGGGCAGCCCACTCCACCCCCCAATCTTTGGAAGGGGCGGGCTGTCCATTCCTGGCAATGGCATGAGCTGCCTGGGCACAGGAGCTGGCGCCCTTTTTAAAGGGCAGCCAGCGCTGCCACCCAGTTTAAGTTTTGAAAGTCCTACCCCCAAAATTAAATAAATAAATTTCTAACACCCCTTTCCCACCCCTCAATAACTATTGCAATAACTATTTGTCATTCCCCCCGCCAAAACACTTACCTTTTCCATTTGACCTCCAAACTGCACAAAGGTTAAGGTTCAACCCCTCCCACTATCCCCTACACCCATTATGTATATTTGACTCCGTTTCCCCCCACCCCCACCACCACACTGACAAACTTATCTCCTTTCCCCTCCCCACCAGTGTGGCGCATATTTCCCCGGACAGGGATATGAAGGTGTGGGAGTGCCGGCTGCTGCGCCAAGAACGCGGCGGGCCCTCAAGATAGTGGGTAAGTCTATTTAAATGCATTCATTTTATTCATTTAAATATTTAAATTGTGGGCCCGTCGGCCAGAGGCGGGGGGCTGCCACAGAGCCTCACCGCCAACGGGAGGATCAGGCCGGGCCCTCACTGCATTGAGGTCCATGGCGGGCCTCATCCGGAGCCATCTTTAGGCTACCCACCCCTCTCCCCGTGCCCTGCCCATGGAACCCGACGCCTGGAGGAGAACAAAATCCAGCCCATGATCTCTTTGAAATTGTCAACTTGACCATGAGAATGATTGCCAAAGAATTTTAGGTGGCTTATTTCTACATTTTTGGCAGATAATACTTTCGCTAACCAATGATTCTCATTCATAGTCTAGACCAGGCCAACAAACAAAACCTCTTGCATTGGATTTCATACTGACTATTCCTCTGTGTTCAGCATAGAATTCTGCCATAATCCTATTTCTCAAAGAACTGGGTGCCACCAGTCTATGACTCCAATTAATGCAGTCCTATTCACATGACAACTCATTGTGACGATTGTGGAACGGTTTCAGTTCCTCATCGTACACTGGTCAAATTCTTTCCATCCATTCGATGTCTCTTTGTAGACTCTTTTCAACACTGAGTCTTTCTGATTTTCAGCTACAATTTCAGTTGCAGTGATTGCAAAGTCATCATCTACTACTCCTATTGTGAAGATTGCACCTGCACAGCCTGCTTCTATGTTTTCATGTGGCAAATGCAACAATCCATCAGCGATAGCATATTCTTTCAAACTCCGATATTCGAAGTTGTAGTCATACTGTTAGAGAAGTACAGCCCACCACTGCATCCTTGATACTGCCATTGTTGGTATTGCAGACTTTGGTCCTAGAATAGCTATTAGGGGTTTATGATTTGTTACTGGCATAACGTTCCGACCCAACAAAAACTGGCGAAAACTTTTTGATTTAAAGATGATTCCAGTGCTTCCTTTTCTGTCAGCGTGTAGTTGCGTTCACTCTTGGTCAGGGTACGTGACGCAAATGCTATGGGCTTCTCTTGGCCATCATCCATGATATGACTGATCATTGCTCCAAATCCATAGTTTGAAGTGTCACATGGTTGCTTCAGGTCATGATTTGTGTCCTAATTAACGGGTAATGCATCACTGGTCAAGCTTCTTTTACATGTATCATAAGCATGTTGTTGAGCTTTAGACCATTCCCATTTCACATCTTTCTTCAATAACTCATGTAGTGTCGCTAACAACATTGCAAGCTCAGGCAGAAATCATGAGTAGTGTTGGACAATTCCTAGAAAATATCTAAGCTCAGACACATCTTTTGGCTTTGCAGTATTGACTATTGCCTCTATCTTCTCTTTCACAGACTGTAGTCCATTTTCATTGATTTTTCAGGCTAAGGTACACTATCTCAGATTGCAGGAAGGCACACTTGCTGTTTTTCAACTTCACATTGTGATCCTTGGGCCTTTTTAACACTTCATCCAACACTTGAAGATTCTCTTCCTCTGTTGCGGTCACAATCAAAACATCCTGATTGCACAAGCAATGCGGTACTCCTTGCAAAATCTAATCCATTGTAGTTTGGGAGATTTTTGGAAAAGACTTCACACCATAGGGCAGCTTTATGAAAGAGTATATTGTTTGTTGTGAGATACTGCTGACTCTCTTGATTCTCATTGAGCTGTGCATAAGCATGGGAAAAATCCAACTTTGAATAGCTTGGATCCTGCTAACTCCGCATACAAATCTTAAGAGGTTGGTAGTGGATACTGCTCATCATCCACTACCTAGTTGATTTTGACTTTGTAGTTTTTGCATCGTCTATGCTTTTGTCTGACTTGGGCACTACTACAATTGGCATTGCAGAATCACTGTGATCAGTTTTCATCAGCACACCATTTCTCTATTGTTTCTTTAGTTCCTCTTCAACCTGAGTTTTGAGAGCATTAGGAACTGGCTAAGTCTTGCATATCCTGTCTTTGCATCAGTCCTGATTTGTGTGTGCATTTTCACACCGATTATGCCTTCACAGCTGTCCTTGAAAATATTCCTGTAGCTGATCATGCTTCTTGGTCATCTCAACTTGGAAAGTATGCTTCCAGTCTAACTTCAGCTTGCGAAGCCAATCTTTGCCCATTAATGTTGGTTTGTTGACATATCTTGCTACATCATTGGGCAATTTGAAGGACTCGCCCTTATATTGGTCATTGCACTCTATTTGACTGCACATTTCTGAACTGTGCTCCCTGTTTGAGGTACATCACTGAATTTGCTCTCCTATGATCACTACTTATAATAGAGGAATCTGCAGCCATATCAATACGTATGTTGATATACTGTTGATTCATCAACACCTTTGTACAAAAATCTCTGTCATCTGAGTGATTGTTAGTGGCATAAATGCTCTTCAGCCCTCTGTCCTCTTCGCTTTGGTACTCTGGATTCACTTTAATATTGTGAACTCCACCCTTGTGACGTCGCTGTTTTCTATTACAACTGGAATGAGCTCCCTTTCCTGTTTTGGCTTTTGCTTGTCAAGCAGTTGCTATATGGCCTATACTTTGGCAATTAAAGCACTTGGGATTTCTGCATTGACATGCTTGTGGCCTGTGGTTGCCCTTTCAGTGATAACAAGACACGAAACAGTTATCACTAGCACTCTTCTGACTAGGACTGTCCACTTTAGGCTTCATTTAAGCCTTCTGACAGGGACAGAAGCTGTATTAGTCACTGGCATAGGATGAAACTACCGAGCATTTTTTGATGCCTTCTCCATAGAAAGGGCAATCTTACATACTAGCTCAAATGAAAGATTTTGTGTGTTTAGTAACTACGATTGGATTCTTTCATGCACCAATCCACACACAAAGCTCTTAATGCACGGTGTAAGAATGTGCCAAAGTTACAATGTAGTGGTAAATTCTTCAGTACCACAATGTACTCACCAACTGTTTCATTACTTTTCTGATTTCTGGTTCCAAATTTGTAGCTTTCCGCTATCTCTAGGGGCTTAGGGTTGAAATGTTCCTCCAACTTGGTGATGACTTTTTTTAGTGGCACATCTTTTGCCTTGTTGTGAACACGAAGGTTTGTTTGTGTGTCATACACTTCCAGGCCAATTTCCGTGAGCAAAATTGCTTTCTTGCGCTCAAGAATTGCCTTACTCTGCGTCTTGACATCTTCACTTTCAACTTCCAAACTTCAAGTTCCACAATGTTATTAGCTGTGAAAAACATGTCCATGCTTTCAATATTTGAACTCGATGATTCTTGAGCCCTCTCATGGGTTCCTAGCCTTCCAATGTGTCCTGTGGGTGCAGCCACATTGCCCTGTTTTCAAATTTACAGTTACTCAGTAAACGCTTTACTGCGGCTATTGGTAGCAGTGATACCAGTCTAGTGGCACTGCATGAAAGATATATCAAGGTGATCAATAGTCTGTGTACCATGATCAGCCACACCTGCCAAAATAACATTAATTAATGATTGTAGGTCCTGGTATACCTACATTGCAATGACAATGGACAGCTATCTTCTTACAGTCTGTAACAGGAGATAGGTATATGCAGATCTGAGGTAGCAGCTGCAATGTCACTTGCAGCATAGAGTGGCACATCCAGTGAAAGTCATGCATATCTGCAGTCTTAAATCAGCATCCACCTTCTTGCAAGAAGGCTTAAATGCAACCCTCTGGGGAAGGTGCTGTTCGGTTATCAATAAGTATCAACAGGGGAGTGTCATCCTTGCAAACATGTCACACAACATCCCCTCGTCTTTAGATCAAACATACTCGACTGCACTGTAATTTGCTGGCAGATTCATGCCTTCACTCTGGGTTTCCTCTCCCCTTTAGTTTTTTTCTGTCAATCTTGTCACAGGTTATTAATAGCTTCAGGTGCTGTTTACTTTGTTGCCAACTTGTTATGTTATTCTTTCATATCACGAATTTGCTTTTTAGACCCCTCCAAAGTTACACCTGAAATCACACTAGGACAACTGAGTATAAATAGCATTTTCCTAGCAATGTGGAAAATTGCCAAGTTATATCCTGTGTGCAAAAAGCAGGACAACTCGGATCCAGACAGTTATTGCCCTATCCGTCTACTCCCGATCATCAGCAAAGTGATAGAAGTGCTCTCGACAGTGCTATCAAGCGGCACTTGCTCAGCAATAACCTGCTCAGTGACGCTCAGTTTGGGTTCTGCCAGGGCCACTCAGCTCCTGACCTTATTACAGCCCTGGTCCAAACAAAAGAGCTGAACTGCAGATGTGAGGTGAGAGTGACTGCCCTTGACATCAAGGCAGCATTTGACCGCGTATGGCACCAAGGAGCCCTCGAAAAACTGGAGTCAATGGGAATCAGGGGGAAAACTCTCCACTGGCTGGAGTCATACCTAGCACAAAGGAAGACAGTTGTGGTTGTTGGAGGCCAATCACCTCAGTCCCAGGACATTACTGCAGGTGTTCCTCAGGGTAATGTTCTAGGCCCAACCATCTTCAGCTGCTTCATCAATGACCTTCCCTCCATCGTAAAATCAGAAGTGGGGATGCTCACTGATGATTGCACAATGTTCAACACCATTCGTGACTCCTCAGATACTGAAGCAGCACGTGTCCATATGCAGTATGACCTGGACTACATCCGGGCTTGGGCTGATAAGTGGCAAGTAGCATTCATGTAGCAGGCAATGACCATCTCAAATAAGAGAGAATCTAATAATCTCCCCTCGACGTTCAATGACATTACCATCACTGAATCCCCCACTATCAACTTCAAGGGGGGGTCATTATTGACATCCAGAAACTGAACAGGAGTAGCCATATAAATGCAGTGGCTACAAGACCAGGTCAGAGGCTGGAAATTTTGTGGCATGTAACTCACCTCAGGACTCCCTAATCCCTGTCCACCATCTACAAGGCACAAGTCAGGAGTGTGATGGAATACTCTCCACTTGCCTGGATGGGTGCAGCTCCAATAACACTTAAGAAACTCGACACAGTGGCGCAGTGGTTAGTAGCACAGTCTCACGGCTCCAGCGACCCAGGTTCAGGTCTGGGTACTGCCTGTGCGGAGTTTGCAAGTTCTCCCTGTGAAAGCGTGGGTTTCCGCCGGGTGCTCTGGTTTCCTCCCACAGCTAAAGACTTGCAGGTTAATAGGTAAATTGGCCATTATAAATTGCCCCTGGTGTAGGTAGGTGGTAGGAGACTTGAGGGAAAGGTGGGGATGTGGTAGGGATTATGGGAATAATGTAGGATTAGTCTAAATGAGTCGTCACAGACTCGGTGAGCCGAAGGGCCTGTTTCAGTGCTGTGTGACTTTGTGACTGTGACCATCGAGGACAAAACAGCCTGCTTGATTGGCACCCCATCCACAACATAGAACATAGAACATAGAACAGTACAGCACAGTACAGGCCCTTCGGCCCACGATGTTGTGCCGAACATTTAACCTACTCTAAGATCAAACAACCTTCAACATTCACTCCCTCCACCACCAATGCACAGTGGCAGCAGTGTGTACCATCTACAAGATGCACTGCAGCAATGCACCAAGGCTCCTTAGACAGCACCTTCCAAACCCGCGACCTCTACCACTTAGAAGGACAAGGGCAGCAGATGCATGGGAACACCACCACCTGCAAGTTTGCCTCCAAGTCACACACCATCCTGACTTGGAACTATTTCACTGTTCCTGGGTCAAAATCCTAGAACTCCCTTCTTGACAGCACTGTGGGTGTACCTACACCATATGGACTGCAGCAGTTCAAGAAGGCAGCTCACTACCACCTTCTCAAGGGCAATTAGGGATGGGCAATAAATGCTGGCATAGTCAGTGACGCCCAGATCCCCCAAACAAATAAAAAAAAGGTTCATTTCCATTTCAGACTGTTTTTAAATAAACAGTAGCGAGTTTGGAGGTAAAAGGTCCAATAAAGGAACATCTCTTCCATTATTATTCCTAGACAGCTTCTGGAGTACCTAATATGGGATAAAGTTTGTAAAAGCCTAGACAGGAATTTAGAGTCAATAAAGATCTGCCTGCCCTTTGCTAAATTAATAATCTTTTTATGAGGAAATCATTAAGTATGTAGATGACAGGAAAGTGGAGGTTGTTGTCCTTTCAGAAAGCATTTCATAAGGTACCACTTGGCAGGCACACTACATAAATAAAGTGTAATCACATGAATAGAGATATAGGTAGGGGTAGAAAGTGAAGGAGAAGATCATAATGGACAGCAACCCTGCTGATATGGAACTATAGGCTCAGACTTCACGGTCAGCGACGACGAGACAACACTTACCGCTGACCTTGAAGAAAGCTACTGACAAAGATTTAGCAATCTTTGTAGTGTGGACTTCCCCTTCCCAACATTAGTTTGAATCTGACACCAAGTCAAGGGAATCTCTAGGGTCCAGCAACAGTGATGTCACCAAGAGGGGTATGTAGCTTTTCACATTGAAGTATTCTCACAGGCAGCGAACCAAGAAGTAAAATTATCCTTCACTTTTGCTTACATTTTACAGAGAGTGAAATAAATGATTGGGATATACACATGGGATAAAGTAAAAGCTGAAAGAGCATAAACAAATTTTAAAAAAAGATAAGAACATGTGGAATTTTTTTACCTTTATGGAAAAATTCAAAATGTCACAAATGTAAAGTTTTTTGGGGGGCATCAGAGAGACTGTTCAGCAGTAATTATGAACTTAGTACATAGTTAAAAACTTCATTCAACAAGGTGTAATTTTTTCAAGAGATTTTACAGAGAGACTAATAGCATAAGAGGGCAGGTTTTTGCTAGTTCTGTGATTTCAAATGAGGGAGATTTCAACAGGGCACCTTATGGAGGAGCATAGATTCACTGGCAGCAACTGTCGGATTTCTGTGTTTAACTGCGCATATCCAGACTTCAGAAGTTGCTGTCAGTTTCAGAGATGTAACAACAGTGAACACTAACAGTTCCACTGTCATTACTACCGCAAAATCTGGGCCATGGTATAATCATGAAGCGAATTAGGTGGCACCACGTGGAAGTGCCAAATACTCAAATTTCTGACACACTTGGCCAAATCAAACTGGCAGTAGTAACACCACCTGCCAAAAAATTCACCTATGGTCTAGAGAAAATCTTCCACCTGAAGAAGGAAGACTATTTGGAGATAAATGCCCTGAAATTCTGCAGGAGTAACTCCAAGAGAAGACTACTAGAATCCCCAAGCAAATGGTTCAAATGGTTCTGAATGGCTGTTTATCTTGCTTCCTTTGGGGATCTACTGGGAGACCCGTAATGGAATTACAGCAACAATCAATCTACATTTCTTCTACTTTCAAAATCTCCACATGCCAGAGGTAATTTTCCCAAAGTAGTACTCATAAAAAAAAAACACTTTTCTGCTTCTAGTCCGATGCAGAGGTAAGTATTGCTGTCTTAAATTATATGTCTGTTGTGCCAAATAAAGTAAGTAGCAATATTTGGTAACGTGAGAAGATGAGATCAAGTGGCTGACTTTTCCATGTTGCCTACAACTACATGCTTGATTATAGTTCATGGTAGATGTGGAACTACTGGAGTGACTATTCCCGAAAGGTCTGTGACAGTCACAATACAAGTTCTCAACATAATCAAATAATGGATGGTCTCCTCTTTTTTCTGTGATAGATTTACTCTAGATTTTAGTACCACACAAGATGAATGACTGATAGTTTTCCATTTCAAATGTGTCCCCCTGATGCCTGAGGTTGCATGATTGTGTACATTTTCAGACTATTAGTTTATAGGAAGCAGGTTGCTATTACATCTAGATACCAAAATTGTTCTCCTCCCACACCTTCCTTGAAAGAATAATGAAATTCATAAAACATGGTTGTCTGTATCCTGACTGAATTAAATTTCAAACCTGTCTTTGTTGTTGTTTGATGCGAGATCTGGAGATTGTCAGGTAACTTCACACTTCTTGTTAAGAATATAGCAACATGAGAACACAAGAAATAGGAGCAGGAGTAGACCATACCGCCTGTCGAGCCTGCTCCGCTATTCAGTATGGATTGTCGTTGCTGACAACACGTAAGAAAATGTATCCACTTTGTATTGTATGTATTCTGTTTCTGAAAAGCTGTAAGTTGATGCTGTATAGTTTGTGAACTAACCATGTCTTTTATCAGACAAGGAGCCAGCTCCATGTGATTTGGAGTGGACAACTCAGAGTTTTACTCTTTTCTGTGAAAAGATCTCTTTCTGAAACAGAAAAAAAAAATTCAATCCTGTTCTTTGTTTTCTGGAAAAAATAATATTGTATTCTTCTGCTTAAAAATGCCTCCTAAATGCTGAGACAAAATGGATATACCAAAGCTATATCACATATGTACAAGCACAATGTATGATCTTATGTGTTGCAAACATGTCCTTCCATATGTCGAGAAATACTCTTTTGTTTTGGAGAAAGTAGAAGCCCCACAGATAACTAGACAATATGACCCAGCTTGTAGGTGTGAGGTAGCATTGTTTAATACACCTAATAAATGTTGGCTTTCTTAATATAACAAGGGAAATATTAGCACCTCAAAGACATCTACTGCTTAAGACATAATTGCGTAGTTGAGCCATACCAAGGTGTTGCACACAACAGTCAGTTCTTTATGGAATAGAGCTGAATAGGCCAAGCCAAGGTTTGTTTGTAATTATATTTGTGGGGCCTGGAGGAGGAGTGGCCCTCTGGGCCTCGCAAAACAATCTGAGCTCGTGGGACTCCCTCCCTCCGTGATCAAGACTGGTGCACTTAATTTGTCGGTGGCAGGGATTGCCTGGTATTGGTAGGCCTCACTAGAGTGAGCTGTATCAGGACGCCCCCATTCAGTACTATACAGCTCGCCGAGACTGTGTAAATGAAGCCAGTACCTCAAACTGGTAGTCGTCTTTTTGCCACAGACATGGGAGCGTGGCTGCCACATTACACCAGGCTGTTGTCCAAAAGTCAAAATGAACCCCAATGTATGCCATTTGGTGAGGACTTGGCTGTGTTAGTCCATCTGGTTAAACAGTCCATTGACACTCAGTGTGTAGATCTGCAC
Source organism: Heterodontus francisci (assembly GCF_036365525.1). Classification (NCBI taxonomy): domain Eukaryota; kingdom Metazoa; phylum Chordata; class Chondrichthyes; order Heterodontiformes; family Heterodontidae; genus Heterodontus; species Heterodontus francisci. Next base: position 146,113,043 of record NC_090376.1, read on the forward strand.
ATGAGTATGGTTGAAGTGCCACAGGATAAGTAGTACCCTTAGAAATAGCAAGGAGTAAACATTTTGATAATCAGAGGATTGAAGAGTAGTTGATAAAAGAGGAAAATATTTATATACATATTATTACAGATGGTATGATCTGTCATTGTTATGTCTTTATGTTGTTTCTGGTTCCCAGATATTGGAAAGAATCACACTTTAAACTTGGAAAAGGCTAAAATCAGTCTGATTTATTTCAGCAGCATGCTTTGTACTATAGAACCTGATTCCACTGGTTCTTATGTTACATATAACATGACTCTCCAGTGCAGCCATGAATTATTGGAACACTTACACATAGCAACTAGTTCCTAACACTTTGCAGATAGTATAACAACATATACATATATAACATCCCTCTTTCTTGAAAACTTCAAGTGACTAGGGGGAAGTGAGACAACAATTCACTGAAGCACAGGTAAGAGGAGAGCAACACTTCAACAAGTATGCTAAATCCCTACCCGAGCTGTTGAAAGGACAAACTGTACATGTACAGGATCCAATCATGAAAACCTGGAGGCCAGCAAAAGTTGTTAGTGAAGTTAGGCCTCCAAGGTCATATATCATTGAGACCGAAACCGGTAACCAAATGAGAAGGAACAGAATCCATATGCGACCTACACCTGAGCTGGAACAACAGAAAAGACCATCAACAACACCGGAAACATCACTATCCAGTGAGACAACATTAACAACCTCACCAGCAAGTGACACGACATCACCTGTACAGCGTGCCAACTCACCACTGAGAGTAACAAATGCCAAATTGCACTTCTGTTTAAACTTTTCAAATGCCTCCACGACATCATTAGCTCCCCAATTCATTATGGGCTGTAGCAATGCATTCATTCCTGTCCTGGCTGACATTTCAATCATTTTATATTCAAATTTTTGCACAAATCACTCAGCTTTTCTGTCTCTCTCTCTGGCACTAATTTGGTTCACTTTTCTCGATCTGATGCTTTTAAAACTGCTGTAGGTTTACTCACAGATACTCGCTGCCACCATGTTACATCTTTATGTTGTTTCTGGTTGCCAGATGTTGGAACCGAATCACACTTTAATCTTGGAAAAAGCTGGAGTCAGTCTGGTTTATTTCAGCACCATGCTTTATACTGTAGCACCTGATTCTTCTGTCACATATAACATGACTCCCCAGTGCAGTGTGAATGTGCCCCCATACTGGAGCACTTACACTTAACAACTAGTTCCTAGCTAATTAGTTCCTAACACTTTACAGATAGTATAACAATATATACATATATAACAGTCACTGTTCTATTTAAAAAGTCCTTTGTCAATTCTCACCCTGGATTTTTTAATGTTATTTCTCTCCACACCTGGTGATGCCTATGTTTTTAATAGAGTTTTCCATTTATGTAATGCCCGTGACATTGCAATTCCATGCGCTAGCCACTGGGTGGCTTTGCAAACAGACTTTGCAGTTTGAAACAAAAACAGAAAATGATGGAAAAACTTAGCTTGGTTCTTGGCTGAAGGAGTTCCCATATCCACAGAGAGAATGTGGGACTTGTAAGAGAGGTTTAATCCTCTGCCCCCTCCCTCCACCCCCCTGCCCCCTCCCCCCCCCACTGACAGAGGGATGGATTTTGTTCTCAGCCCAACGTTGGACTCCACGGCAGGGGAGGCCAAAGAATCAGAGAGGCAGCGGCCGCCATGGAGCCAGACACCGGGATTGCCGGGCCTGATCTTCCCGATGGTGGCGAGGCTCCGTGGTGGCACCACTGCCGCTCTGCGACGGGACCCTACTTTACATATTTAAAAAAGCTCTCTGCATAAATTCAAATTTAATTCTCCGCGATCCTATCTTCAGTTCACAATCTTAAGCGCACTGCGCGACACTCATGTGCCTTCACTTTCCCGTCCAGGAGAAACTGGCACCACCGACGTGGGGAAGGGGGTCAACTCTGCATTATTTAGTGTATGGGTGGGGGAAGGGGTCAACTCTATTATTTTGAACTGTTTGCAGGGCTGTCTGCCTTTAAAAAATGGCGGCAGCACCTGCTCCTGCATCAGGTGGCGCCATGAACGGCATCGCCAATGCCGTCCCCGCCACGTGATTGTGGGGGGGGAGGGGGGGGCGGGCAGCCGCCATCAAAATGTTAAATTGTCGCCCGTGGAACAACAAAATGCAGCCCAGAGACTTTCCAGTGTAAGCAAAATAGTCTCACCCCATCCTCCCAATAAGAGAGTTTGAGGTGTACTTGAAAGGTAAACAAAATCATCCCATCCAGCCCTTACCCACCCGACTCTGGGGCAGGCTGAAGGACAAGACAGTTTAAATTCCTCACCACTGACTTCAATGGCAAAGAAATTGAGTCTAGTGTAAAGGGCTGCCAATTCGCTAATGTCTGTCATCCACTACCACCCAAATGAATTTTACCGTCCCACCCCATACCAACCCCAAATATTTGGCCCAGATTCTCACTCAACTCTACTAAAAATTATGGGCACTTTAACTTCATATTTATTTTAAACTTTGGAAACTGCAGGAGTAAAATTTGACTTGCAGTCATGAAAAATAGGCAGTAGTAAAATAATGGCCTATTTCATATCCTGCCTAATTTTCTTTTCCACAGAAGTCACTGGAAAAGAAAGCCAAAAGAGTTGAGAAGCAAGCTATTGATTCACTACTGACAGTTTTACATTCCAACCAAAGTTGAATTTCACCCTCGACATGTGCATCAAGTGATGGAGCAAACTCTAATATGGCCAATCTCTCAAGAGTGATTAAAGTCCAGTAGTGTACCTGATACTTGCATGTCATCTTAGAAAGTGGAGTGATCTATTTCAAGTTCTTTGGACAGTGTTATGACAGTAACTTTCATACAATTGCAAGATTAGCAATATGAACTGGGTAGTTCAGCTTGCTAAAGTTGAATCTTCTGACTGTCAAAAAACTCTTTTGTCAGCTTCATGCTCTATTACAATGGATGGTATGGTGTCTTTATGCTTCACTGGATCTTATAGTAGTAACAGTTTACATTAAATAGTATTCCTCTAACTTCGTTATTTTTAGATTTGTTTCAGTTGTTCCTTCATTTTTATAGAATCAGAGAAAGGCCTTCAGATTCTATGAGCAATGGCAGTGATGTTAGAGATCAATTTATGGAGCTCCAGGGTATTACACACAAGAAGATTTTATGTTGGTACATTCCAGAGAATATCATTTTCTTCCTTCACAACATTCCCCATGTTAGTACCATTGTCTGTTCAGTCAGCTTGACTGTCAAATCAGTTAGCTGGATGCATTCATCTAACATGGACAATGATGAAGGGTTTTCACAACTATGATTCAATTTTCTAAGACAGGAATATTTAGTAGCACAAATGCACTGCAATCAGCAATAAAGCAAGGCCCAAAAGGCCTTTTGAACCCAAAAGGAGAGGCAGGCCTGGAATTATGCCATGGGATACTAATGATTAAGATGTTCATATAAAGTTGAGTTGTTAACCCATTGTAAAATAAATGAACTATATTTCAGTGCTTAAATAAGTCAATCATTAATGAAAACCTGAGCACATGCAATTTCTTAGCACTTACCCTGGGATCATGATGTTGTCATGCAGGCCCCCATCTGCCAAGCATGAGGCATATTAATTTCACCACATGGACATTAACTTTCAAACTGTTGTTGAAATGAAGAAAGGGCTTGCTTTAAAAAAAATTGCCAGATTTTGGCTGGAAAGACATTTGCATATTAACAGACAGTTGTTACGACCAGGTGAGAAATGTGTCTAAGGGTCTCTTTCAGCCTTCACCTGTTCTTACTGCAACAAGATTAAATTTTTAAACATACTGTGTTTTGAGCCCCCCCTTTGGTGAATCCCCTTGTTTACCGCTTTCCAATTATAAGGAAAAGAAATGACCACAAACAAACTTTCTTAGGTTTAAAGAGGAAAAGTGAAATTTATTAAAACTTAAGCTTAAACTCTAATTTGGTTAACGCCTACAGATACACGGCACGCCCCACACCAGCATGCATGAGCTATACACACATGCAAATAGAGACAGAAAAGAGCAGAAGAAAAATAATGGAGTGGTTTGAGGCAATCTCTGAAGAGGGATTTTTGTTACTGTGCTTCAAACTCGCTGTAGTCCTTGCTTGTAGGTAGATCTTGATTTTCATTGGGGCCCAGTATTCTTCTTAAACCATGTTCACTGTTGGAGACTTTTCTCTCTTGGGGTTCTATGTGTTCAATGGATTCTGAAGTTGGTGAGAATGAGATGAGAGCAGACAGTAGAGAGAAGTTATCAGTCCAGGAGCAAAGAGCTTTCTGACTCTAAAATAATAGCAAAATGCTGCCAGACCTGCTGAGTGGTTCCAGCATTTCTTGTTTTTATTTCTGACTCTAAACACTGTTTCTCCAATTTAAAACTACCCTAGTTGGCCAGCAGGTGGTCACATAACTGACTGGTTTGACCAGGTCGCTTCTGTGTATTGGGAGCATCTTTTTGGCAGTCAACCTGGAATGCTAGCTTCTCCACCTTCAAAGTCTGGTAATCAAAAGTCCATTGTGGATTAAATTGGAGCAGGGAGTGGCCCCTTTGTCCTTTCTCAATACTGTCTGTTACTATGCAAATGTCTTTCCAGTCAAGGGTCATGTGTTTTCTTTAAAGCAAGTTCTTTCTTTACTCTAGTAACAATTTAAAAATCAATGTTCATGTGGTGAAATTAATGTGCCTCATTCTTGGCAGGCGGGAGCCTGCATGACACCTCCACACTCAGGGGAATGAAATGCAATTTTTTAAAAAATGGTGCATTTCATTAAAAGGTTTGAGAGAAATATAAGATACAGAAAGACAAAACATACATTTCTCTCATTCATTTCCATTCATTCATAACTCTTAAAATCTCATTAAAATTGTCTTTTCTGAGTGCCAGTGCTGCTTTCATTTCCCCATTTTGCCATCCCAGTAACCATGTGGTTCTTTGGGTAACCTTTTCTTCAGTTTGCCCATTGCCATGACTGCTGAGGGTTTTGGTTCTGCTGAGGTAATTTTCTTTCCAGGAGAGTTAGTAGCGGGCAGCTCTATCCTGAACTCTCTTTCAGTGCTTTGCTGAGTTATGCAAAGGCCTTTGACTTCTGGGAATGGGTGGTTCCCTTTTCCTCTGACAAGGGGGGAGAATTCTTTGTTAATCTTCCCTTTGTTCTCTGGAACATTCCTACTTGCAGGTATGTGTGCAGCCTTGACTGCACTCTCCTGTGACACTTCGACTAGGTGATGCATCACCCTCGCTGTTTACATGCCCCCAAGAGGTCTCTCTTTGTCCCTGCAGGTTCCTGTAAATGCTATTAACAACTATGGTGGGGTGCTTCTCGAGTTTGCATTTACATAGGAGGACATGGGGTCTAACTTTTCACATTTTCCGGGGTTGGCTGACAGAACAGTAGGGGTTTTCAACCGGGATTCCTCCCGAACTTCCTTTAGCCTGTCCTCTTGGTCACTTTTTCCCCTTCTCTTTCTAAACTTTTGCCAGCCACACGCCCTGCCTGTCCCCTTTTGTTTTTGGCGGGGGTCCCTTACAGTTCACCAGCCCTCTGCTGGAGGGTCTTCCTAACACCATTACAGGACTTAGGGTTGCAGGTTTCACTGTAGGTTGGGGTTTCCCCACAACCTGGCACATGTGGCAACTCCTGCAGTACTCCACCACATCTTTGTAGTGTTTCAGCCAGTCAAACTGCTGTCTTATGCAGGCTTTGGTTTTTCATATACTGGCATGTACAGCCACTGTAGCCTCGTGGGCCCTTCTTAATATTTCTCTCCGGTACCTCTGTGGCACCACTAACTGGTGAACTACTGCCCACTCCTTGCTCTCAGGTCTGTGAGGAGAACTCCATTTCCTCATCAGTACCTCATTCTTTAAATAGCAGTGTTACGACCAGGTGTGAAAGGTGTCCAGGGGTCTTTTATTGTCTTCACCTGGTCTTATTGTAACAGCGTTTTATTTTAAACACAGTGTGTTTTGAACTTCCCCTTGGGTGAATCCTTGTTCACAGCTTTTCAATTATAAGGCAAAGAAATGAGCACACCAGGTTTTCTTAGGTTTAAAGAACAAAAGTGAAATGTATTAAACTTACTTAAACTCTAATTCAGTTAATGCCTACGGATACACGCTATGCCCCACACTAGCATGCATACGTGATACGCACATGCAAATAAAGACAGAAAAGAAAAGAAAAAGAAAATTTTGAGGCAATCTCTGAAGAGGGACTTTTTTACTGTGTTTTGAGCTCGCTGTAGGGTCCTTAGCTAGTCTTGCTTTTTGTTAGGGCCCATTGTTTACTGTGGGAGGCTTTTCTCCATTGGGTTCATATGTCTTCAATGGTTTCCGAAGCTGGTGAGAGCGAGATAACAGCAGAGAGTAGAGAGGTCTTTTCCAGCCCAGGGCGAACAGCTTTCTGAATTCAAAATTCTGTGGTCAGTTCAAATTCAAAAAAACAACAGCCAACCAGTCATGTGACTAAACTGGTCTGACCACTTCTTTTGTGTATTGGGGAAGCAAGGACTGTTCCAACACTGTCTGCTAGCATGCACATGTCTTTCCGGTCAGGGGCTTGGCAATTCGTTGTGATAGGCCCTCTTTTCTTCCCAGCCACAATTTTAAGTTTTAATGTCCATGTGGTGAAATAATGTGTGCCTCAGTCTTACCAGGTGGGGGGTTTGCCTGAGAGTAGCAATCAGGGACTCCCTCTGCTTCACTTTCAGACTGGACAGCCTGTGCAAACTCTTGCAATACTGGGTTGGCTCGCTGAGCCTCAGCTAGGGAATATCCATGTAATTCATTCCCTGGGTCTCCTAACCTTTCAAAGAAAGTCTCAGACAGGCAGACCTCATGGCCATCTGCCTGCAGTCCCAATGCAGTCTCCTCTGGGGAGATGATTTGATCATGGCCTGATCCATTACACATTCAGGGACTCTGCAGGGAACCATCTCCTGCCGCTGCCCTGTCTCTCTGACCTCCTGTGGTCTTTCTTTCACTACAGAGGAGGCTACCATCTTCACCCCCACTAGATTATTACCTAGGACCATGTCAACCCCGTTCACAGGGAAACTAGGGACAATCTCTACAGTCACCGGTCCCGAAACTAGGTCACACTCCAGGTGCACCCGGTGTACAGGTACAGGCATACACAGCCCTCCAATACCATTCACCACCATTTTGGTGTTCACTGCATGCTCTGGGGAAAAGGTAAGACCTTTTCCCAGTAAAAGGGATCTGGTAACCCCTGTGTCCCTGAGAATCACTATGGGGTTGCTTGCCCCACTGAAAGGGTATGGGTTTACTTTCCCTTCAGACTCGAAACCCTGATAATCTTCAGGAATCCTATTACATTTTCCTGTACTGGACATAGTAAGCTTCCTGGGTTGCACTCTTACTGCAGTCAAAGCCACAGCTTGTTCTGTGCTTTCCATCAGGGTCCTGTCTTCACTGAGTGGGTGTGCACTGTTTAATCCTACAGGTTTTCCTTTTAGTTTCCAGCTATCAGCTTTTCAATGCCCTGCCTTATTACAATGAAAGCATACAGCTCTCCGGGTCTCACTATTGCTCAAAGCATCTCCCTTTTTGGCTGGAGGATGGCCCCCTGTGTCTCCTGTACTCCTTTCTCTCACATGACTTCCTTGGCAGAGATCACCTTCCCACCCTTTGTCTACTCGGATTTATGGGGGTGATTAGGAAAGGTTCTACCTTGGGAAACCGACTTACAGATTAAAGCAAACTCATTGGCCAGAACGGCCGCTCGCTGGGCTCCCTGAATCTGCTGCTCCTCCACATGGGTCTTTATTGAGAGTAGGAGAGAGTTTTTAAATTCCTCTAACAGAATCACTTCTCTGAGAGTCTCATAGCTGAGCTGTATTTTAAGAGCCCTCAGTCACTGATCAAAAGCCAGCTGCTTACTTCTTTCAAACTCCAGATAAATTTGATTAGCTTGATTTTTGAGGGTTCTAAACTTTTGGCGATAGACTTCGGGTACTAATTCATATGCCCCGAGGATAGCATTTTTGGGCAGTTCATAATTTGATGAACTCTCATCTGGCAACAAAGAATAAACCTCATGGGCTTTTCCAGTTAGCTTGCTTTGTATTGAAAGACTCTCAGCTGGCCATTTCAGCTGCTTTGCCAGTTTCTCAAAAGACACAACAAACGCTTCCACATCTTTCTCATTGAATTTTGGAATTAATTGAGTGAGTTGTAGCAATTCTGTACTCAGCCCTGAATTCTGCTCCTCCTTATTGGCCATGCTTTCACTGGGGTACTCTGTCGCCCCCTAGTTAACTCAAGCTGCTTCAGCTCTCTTTCTTCAGATTCGTTCTGGAGTATTCTTTTTCTCTCTCTCTCTCCTGCCTCTCTCTTTCTTTCTCCTGTCTTTCATTTTCTTCACGTTACTTTTGGAAGGCTCTTTTTGTTCTCCCTCTCCTGTCTCTCTCTCTCTCTCTCTTTCTCTTTCCCTGTCTTCTAATTCAAGTTTCCTTTGATCCAGTTGTATCTTTGCTAGCAGTACCCTGTCTGGGTCTACTTCTAACACTGCTTCTGCTTCTTCAGATTCAAGGGAAAAGTGGTTGGCCACTGGCCTTAGGAGTTCAGACTTCTTAGCCTTGCCACGTACAGTGATCCCACACTGTTCAGGCATTTTTCTCAACTCCTCCATAGACAGTACTTTTAACTTATCCCAAGTTACTTCACTCTGGCTTGGAGAGCTATTCACTTCAGTCACAGACATGTTAATATTCAATCACACACAACCACAAGAAAACCTATTTTAATCTTGCTCTTTTTTTTTGATTGGGAACAATTTGGCTTCTCACTTCCAATTTTGTGTTTGTCTGTGTGTAAAATCCCAGACGCTAGCACCCACATTTCTGTTATGACCAGCTGAGAAAGGTGTCTAGGGGTCTCTTTCAGCCTTCACCTGTTCTTACTGTAACAGGATTTAATTTTTAAGCACACTGTGTTTTCAGCTCCCCCTTGTTCACTGCTTTCCAATCATAAGGCAAAGAAATGAGTACAAACAGGCTTTCTTAGGTTTAAAGAAGAAAAGTTGAAATTTATTTAAACTTAAACTCTAATTTGGTCAACACCTACAGATACACGCTAGCATGCATACGCGATACACACTTGCAAATAGAGACAGAAAAGAACAGAATAAAAGGAGAGTTTTGAGGCAATCTCTGAAGAGGGATTTTTGTTACTGTGCTTCGAGCTTGCTGTAGTCCTTGCTTGTAGATAGATCTTGCTTTTCGTTGGGGCCCAGTATTCTTCTTAAACTTTGTTCACTGTCGGAGACTTTTCTCTCTCTGGGATCATATGTCTTCAATGGATTCCAAAGCTGGTGAGAGTGAGATGAGAGCAGACAGTAGAGAGAAGTTCTCAGTCCTGGAGCAAAGAGCTTTCTGTGTTCAAACACTGTTTTTCCAATTTAAAACTACCCTTGTTGGCCTGTAAGTGGTCACGTGACTGACTGGTTTGACCAGGTCGCTGCTGTGTATTGAGAGCATCTTAGCAGTCAACCTGGAATGCTAGCTTCTCCACCTTCAATGTCTGGTAATCGAAAGTCCATTGTGGATTAAATTGGAGCAGGGAGTGGCCCCTTTGTCCTTTCTAAGTACTGTCTGTTACTATGCAAACATATTTCCAGTGAAGGGTCATGTGTTTTTTTTTAAGCAAGTTCTTTCTTTACTCTAGTAACAATTTAAAAATCAATGTTCATGTGATGAAATTAATGTGCCTCATTCTTGGCAGGTGGGGGGGGCCTGCATGACACAGTGTTTTGAAGGACAAAGCAGCCATTCCCTGTCACATTCACATTCACAATGATCCCTTGGCTGGAAAGACTATTGCATATTAACAGACAGTGCTTCGAAAGGACAAAGGACCTTTCTGTGACACAGTCAACCCACAATGGACTTTTGATCACCAGACATTGAAGGTGGGGGAGCTTACATTCCAGGTTGACTGCTAAGATGGCTGAATACACAAATGGACATGGTCAAAACAGCTAGTCACATGAGTAACCTGCTGAGCAACCTGAGCTTTTTGAATTTGTACTAAAAGTTTGGGCAGAAAAAGCAGAATGCTCCTGGACTGAGACCATCTCTCCTAGCTGGCATGCCACAAACTCTCCTGTCTGCCTGCTCAAATTTCTTTCTCACAAGTCTCTGAATCCACTGAAGATACATGAATCCCAAGAGAGAAGGTCTTCTACAGCGATCAATGTTTAAGAAGAATACTGGGCCCCAATGAAAAACAAGATCTACCTACAATCAAGGACTCTACAGTAAGCTCAAAGACTATAACAACGACTCTTCAGATTTTGCCTCAATCTTTTCCACTTCATTTCTTCTACTCTTTTCTGTCTCTATTTGCATGTGTGCATCGCATATGCACGCTAGCGTGGGCACGTTGTGTATCTGTAGGCGTCAACCGAATTACTTTAAGTTTAAGTTCAATAAATTTCAACTTTTCTTCTTTAAACCTAAGAAAGCCTGTTTATGCTTGTTTCTTTATCTTATAATTGGAAAGTGGTGAACAAGGATTCACCAAAGCTGAGCTAAAAAAAAAGTGTTTAAAAATAAAACCCTGTAACGGTAAGACTAGGTGAAGGCTGAGAGGGACCCCTAAACACCTTTCTCACCTGGTCGTAACAATGTGCATTTAGTCCATTCAACTGGAGAAGATATAAACCAAAGTTTTATGTGTTCTTAAAGGAGTGGAAACATTTTTGTAGATTTTTTCAGAATGGTTTTTCACTGCTCTTTTAATAGCTTTTTAATGTTATTTTTCTATGTTTTTTTCTTCTGGATTTTCCTATATTTATTGTTTGTTTTAATTTTTCTTTCAATTTTCTTTTCAGGATTAGAAGATTATAAGGATGTTATGTGAAAACAAAAAATGACATGTTGCAAAATTGCTGGGAAGTTAACAGTAATTGTAGCATTTGCAATAATCTAAAAGAAAAGGAAAATGTTCAGAGTGACAGGAAAAAGAATTATGCTGTATTTACAGCTCAGCAACTGGTCATTCACCCCAACAGGTCCATGCCGGTGTTTATGCTCCACAAGAGCAAATCATCCACCTTTATTCATCTAACCCCATCAACATATCCTTCTACTCCTTTCTCCTTCACATGTTTATCTAGTTTCCTCTTAAATGCATTGATACTATTTGCCTCAACTACTCCGTGTAACAGAGTGTTCTATATTGTAACCACTTTTCAGGTAAAGATATTTCTCCAGAATTCCCTCTTGGATTTATTCGTGACTATCTTATATTTATGGACCCTAGTCCTGGTCTCACCCTTTACATCCACCCTATCAAGCCCTTTCATAATTTTAAAGACCTCTATCACATCATCCCTCAGTCTTTTTCCTGGAGAGAAAAGACCCGGTCTGTTCAATCTTGCCTGATAGGTACAGCCATTCAGTTTTGGTATTCTAGTAAATCTTTTTGCACCTTTTCCAGTGGCTCTATAATTTTTTTATAATATAGAGACCAAAATTGTTCACAGTATTCCAAATGTGATCTAATCAAAGTTCTAGACAAATTTAACATAACTGCTCAGCTCTTCATTCTATACCTCTAACCATTCTGCTACTTGTCCCCTGACGCTACATGTTCTGACCTTAGTCATGAGTCTACCATGTGGTAACTTATCAAAGGCTCTTTGGAAATCCAAATATATTATGTCTACTGCATTACCCTTATCTACCATTTCTGTTACTTGTTCATAGAACTCATTAAGGTTACTCAAGCATATCCCTTCCTTTTGAAATCCCTGCTGACTATTATATGTTCAGTTTCTAGATAGTTATATATTACATCTTTGTGTAAGGATTTCACTATCTTCCCTATCTCAGATGCTAAGGTAAATGGTCTATAGCTCCATGGACCTGCTGAATCGGCCTTTTTTTAAATATAGGAATCACTTTAGCTGTAGGCCAGTCCTCTCACACTAATCCTTTTTCTAATGAGCTTTATTTACTGGCATATAATGCCTCTGCTATATCATCCCTATCATCTTTTAATGAGCTACAATGCCATTTTTTATTGAATAAAATGACTGCATTATAATATTTTATAGAATGAGGAATGGCATAATTGCTATCCAGGTGCTGGAAACCGAATAGTAAGGAGTCAGAGAGAGGATTGGCATAACTCTTGGGGCTGATGCTCACACAATTGTTGAAGCACTTGGTGCATGAAACATAGGAACAGGAGCAGGCCATTCATCTTCTCATGCCTGTTCCACCATTCAATTAATTCATGGTTTATCTGTACCTTAACTCCATTTACCCACCTTTTCACCCCATCCTTTAGTACCATAACCTAACAAAAAGCTGCCAATCTCAGTCTTGAAAATTTCTATTGACTCAGTATCCTTGGGGTCGCAATTCCAGATTTTCACCATCCTTCATGTGAAAATGTTCTTTGTAATTTCACAACTAAATGACCTAGCTCTAATGTTAAGATTATACCCCTTTTACGAGATTCCCCCAGGACATAGTTTCTCTGTATCTACCTTATCAAATTTGTTTATCATTTTAAAGATTTTGAACAGATCAGGTTGTCCAACCTTTTCGTGTGGGGCGTCACATTACAATTTTTGTTTTACATAGGAGGCTGGTGAAACAATTTTGGAAAGATAAAGGCATTAAAAATATATCTTACTATTGATCAAAACATCAAGAAATGTGCAGTTTTGTGAAGGAGCTTTAAATGAGAAGATTAATTTATTGACCTACTTCCTACGTTGGACATTGATTTTGTGAGATACCTGGCATGTCTTTGCTTGCACAAGTAGTCAATGTTTGCCCGCACACTTCTTGTAGCGATGCAGAGTATTCCAGATAGATGCCCATCTGGCAGAAATGATCTTGATCACTCTCTCTCTCTCTTTCTCTCTCTCTATCTCTCTGTCTCTGCCTCTCTGTCTTTTTCTCTCCCCCGTGTCCCCTGTCTCTGTTTCCCCCTTTCTGTGTCCCCACCCTCTCTCTGTTCCCCCTTTCTTTCCCTGTCCCCCCTCTTTCTCTCTGTTCCCTCTTTATTTCTCTCTCCCTCATCCTGTCCCCCCTTCTCTCCGTCCCGCCTATCTCTCTCTTTCCCTTTCCCTCTTTCTCTCTATGTCTGTCCCGTTCTCCCTCTCTCTGTCCCCCTTGCTCTCTCTGTGTCCCCTTCTCTCTCTCTGCCTGTCACTCTCTGCTCCCTCTCTCTCTCTGTCCCCCCTCTCTCTCTGTCCACCCCTCTCTCTGTCCCCCCTTTCTCTCTCCCCATCTCTCGCTGCCCCCTCCCTCTCTCTCTCTGTCCCCCCCTCTCTCTCTTCCCCCTCTTTCTCTCTTCCCCCTCTTTGTCTCTCTCTCTGATAGTTGCAGGGAGTGGGAGCACTCAGCAGAATAGCTTTGCGGTTGGACAGTTTTCTTAAAAAATCACAAGTCAGTTTTCCTGCTAACCATTCCTGGGAGCGGAAACAGCAGTTTCCGAACTTCAGACAGCTTTGTGGTTTTCTGGCGGGCTTTAAAAAGAAGTCAGAACACTAAAACCCTTTGCTCCCCCTCACCTACAAGTTTCTGTCCATCAAGATACTTTTCCAATTTGTCTTTCTTGGCATGGGAGGATAGAATGGCCGAAGGTAAATATTACTGAAGGGCGAATGCATCAGCATCTCAGAAAGTTGGCAGTGAAACCTTACAGCCACCAAACATAGTCATTCCTTGCACAAGGGAATCACACAAAAAGAATCATAGGTTATGTATCACTCGTGGAAAATAAAGCAGAAAAATCAAGGGAACTGCACATGTCAAATCCAGCCAGCTATCACACACCACACAGTGAATGAAATAAATGCTTTCCATTTGATTTGAACATTGTACTGAGTATTTATTCATCACTGGTCAGAATATAGCAGTTCAGCCTAAAATGACAGCAAACAATATTTTGGAGGATAATATAGCTTGAGTGTGGTTAATAATACATTGGACTTCCGTGCCTCATTGCTGGCTCTACAACTAATTTCTTCCATATTATTTTCACCTCTTGTTCCGCCAGGGCTTCACCACCTTTACTATCAACCTACATACTGAGACTGCTTCAGAGTGTGCATTTATGAAGCATGTAATGTATGCCAATTATAGTTGGACCCCTGATGGAATTGTACAGGAAGGCTCCCCAATTCCTGCAGGCCCTGTCAGTTGAGACATTTGAAGCACAGTCTGTTGATCATTCTGGTTGTGCAAAGTGATTTGTCTCATATTCACACAAGCGTGTCATGAGTCATAGCAACAGAGCACAGTGCTGGTCTTCCAGAAGCTGGCTTTCCGCTCTTCTTTCCCCTTTGAATATGGTGATATGGATGAGTTTCTGAAAATACAGCAGTCATAATAGTTTCTGGAAAGCAGACACTGACCAGCATATTTCTGTTCTGATAGCTGCATACCTACTATAATAAAATCTCTTTTGTTTCATATAGGCCACTGCATTGTGTACATGGGCACAAATATCGGCATAAGTACAATTAGGGACATCCCACGGTTTGGGGAAATTCTGTAGTTTTGCAGAATCACGTTGCCTTCTCACCTTGTTGTAGTGGTTCAGTGGCACAAACAATAAAGTCAGTGATTCTATTGAGTAATACATCTGTGATGTCCTTGATATATTTGTGGACAGCAAACTGGCTAAAACTGCACATCTCCAGTGGTAACCTGGAAGGAGTCAGATATGTAAAATATAAAAGCCAAGAAGATGCTGGTAGCAACAAGCACAGAAGTTAAGTATAATCTAGAGGTTGTCTGAAGCAGAATGTACAGCTCTATCACAGCCTTTCTGCTAAACTTATCCTCTTTAGGCACATCTTCTATCATTCCCTAGCAATACCCGATAATGGCATATCCATTGTATTCCCTAGCTGTGGAAAACCAGGCCTATGCGCAATCTAATAGGCAGTCCTTAAAGGGACAAGTACAAGCCACAACAAGACTATTCCTTCTGCCACCCCGATCCCAAATCCCATCTCTTCCCGCAAATCACTCTTCACAATTGCTGCTATGTTTCCATATGAGCCACCGTTACCCTCTCAATCCAGTTATCCCCCCATTCCTGACCTGATCACCACTCCTCCTGACGCTGTTGCTCCTTCCAGGTGGCCCCGTTTCTCAAACCCTTTTAACAATGCCTGCAGGAACTCAATCTTCAAGTCCTTTTTGTTGGTAAGCTGTCTGGGGAAACTATTATGTGTCATCACTGGCTGGATTGATAATAATGAGGCCTGAGGCCCAATAACAAGTGTTCCTCGGGCCAAGCCAAACTGGTGTAGGGATCATCCTCAGCCTCAATCAGAATTGAGAGACAGGCTTCATTTCAATGATTTCGGTGCATTGTTGGCACCTGTAATGCAGCCTGAGGCAGATCACCCATTTCCAGAAGATGAATTTTGGGTTGCTTGCTTCATGTGCAGTGCCCTTAGCTTAATCGTGGGATGTCAGTTAAGCAGTCTGATAATTTAGCAACAATGGAGGAGTTGAGAGAAGGGGTGGTGAGCTAGAGCTAGATGTCATCAGCATACACGTGAAAACTAACACTGTGCTTTCGGATGATGTCATTGAGGGGCAACATGCAGATGGGAAATAGGAGGGGGCCAAGGATAGATCCTTGGGGGACAACAGAGATAACTGTTGCGGGAGGAGAAGCCATTGTAAATGATACTCTGGCTACAATTAAATAGAGAAGAATGGAACCAGGTGAAAGCAGTCCCACCCAGCTGGATGACAGTGGAGAGGCATTGGAGGAGGATGGTGTGGTCAACCATGTCAAAGGCTGCAGACAGGTGAGAAGGAATAGGAGGGGAAGTTTACCTCTGTCACAGTCACATAGGATGTGATTTCCGACTTTGATAGGAGCTGATCCAGTACTGTGTTAGGGGTGGAATCCTAATTGGAGGGATTCAAACTAAGAGTTCTGGGCAAGATGAACAAGGATTTGGGACGCATCAACAAGTTCAAAGACTTTGGAGAGGAAAGGGAGGTTGAAGATGGGATGGTAGTTTGCAAGGGCAGTGGGGTCAAGGGTCATTTTTTGAGGAGAGGTATGATGACAGCAGATTTAAAGGAGAGAGGGACAGCGCCTGAAGAGAAAGAAGCATTAGCAATATCGGCTAACATTGGAGACCTGGAGGGAAAGCTAAGTGGTCTGCAGTTTAGTGGAAATAAGGTTGAGAGAACAGGAGGTGGGTCTTATGGACAAGATGAACTCGGAGAGGGCATGAGGGAAGAAAGTCAAGAAATTTGAGAAAGAAAATTCAGGGCTAGGGCAGGGGGGATGTTTAGAGGAAGTTTGGGCTGGTGGACTAGTGGAAGGGAGGGAAGCAAGACAGCTGATTGGATGGTCTCGATCTTAGTGACAAAGAAGTCCATGAGCTCCTCATAGAGTCATAGAGTTATACAGCACAGAAACAGGGCCTTCAGCCCACCATGTCCACGCTGGCCATCAAGCCTATCTATTCTAATCCGATTTTTCAGCATTTGGACCGTAGCCATGTATGCTCTGGCGTTTCTAGTGCTCATCTAAATACTTCTTAAATGTTGTGAGGGTTCCTGCCTCTACCACCCCTTCAGGCAGTGTGCTCCAGATTCCAACCACCCTCTGGGTGAAAATGTTTTCCCTCAAATCCCTTCTAAACCTCCTGCCCCTTACCTTAAATCTATGCCCCCTGGTTATTGACACTTGCGCTAAGGGAAAAAGTTTCCTCCTATCTACCCTATCCATACCCCTCAGGTCCACCCTCAGCCTTCTCTGCTCTAAGGAAAACAACCCTAGCCTATCCAGTCTCTCTTCATAGCTGAAATGCTCCAGATCAGGCAACATCCTGGTGAATCCCCTCTGCACCCTCTCCAATGCAATCACATCCTTCCGATAGTGTGGAGACCAGAACTGTACACAATACTCCAGCTGTGACCTAACTATCCTTGCACTTATTATTGAGGTGAGGGTGGAAGAGACAGGGGAGTGGGGTTAAGAAGACAGTTTGCAGTAGAGAAAAGAAGCCAGGGATTATCTTTACACTCCAGGAGGACCCTAGAATACAGGACCCAATAGTGCTTTATTTAAGGGAAGTTGTGTGATGTTTGACATTCTCATATCTCTGTGCAGATTCTTGTGCGGCGCCTGTTTTTTTTATGAATTAACAAATTGCAGAAAAAGATGAGAGCGTCAAATGGAAAAGTGGGCCATTCTGTTACTGCCAAGAAAATAAGAATCTGCAAAATGATTTACAATGAAATAACATTCCTAACATTGAATAACAAGGTTAAAACCCAGGTGTAATTCTTTATCAAACATTCAGTAGCCAGAGCAGCAGTACCTCAGGTACAAGAGATTATGGGCAGCATTCTACCGGCTCCCGGTTGGCAGGGACAGAGGTGGTGGGGGAGGCTGGTAAAATAATGAGGAGCTGCATCAGGATGGTTCCCCAACCCACTCCTGCTACTGGGGAGGTTTCCCAGCGATGGGATGCGAGATGGCACCAAGGAGGCAGGCAGCCAATTTGCCCAATTAAAGGCCCTATTAAGGGCCATTATATGGAGCCGCTGGCATTTTGCCAACAGCGGGGTGGGCTCCACTGCTTGAGGAGCCTGCCAGCTTAATGGAGGAGGCCTCCCTAATGCAGCCTGGGGGCCATTGGAATCAGAGACTCCATGGTCCAAAGAAGGGGCTGCAGGCAGGGAAGACAGCCCACATAGCCCCCAATGATTACTGTAGAGGCTTTCCCCCCTAGATCCTCAGTCCCCTGATTATTTTATTTTTATTTTATGTACCTGGAGGTGTCCTGAGTCTCCAAGCTGCCTCAGCAGCACCAACCTCTCTGGGTGGAGCTGCTGAGGCTTCAGAGCCTCCAGTCCTTTGATTGGGCCGGAGCATCAAGAGCCTGCCCACCATCCCCCACTTGGGGGAAAAGTTCCACTTTGCTGAAAACGCCAAACTGGTGGCGACAGATTGGTGTCTGTTATATACACTGACTGATTGTTCTATCAACTGAAATGTAACAGGCAGCCAATTTGCAACTGCCCTTCTTGCACCCCCAACCACAGTCGAATTTCATCCCCTCTCCTCCTTTAGGTCAGATTTAGATTGAGTTCCTTTAGAAACCATGGGAGTGATTTCCAACTTTGGTGTGAGTGGAAGCCTAATGTTAATGAAATAACTGCCCTTGATACACTTGTTGATTTTCTTTCCCATCCACTTCAATAGAATGGAAAATCGGGCCTTGAGTACAATCAGTGGTCAATCCCAAATTGAAGATTAGCCCCTGTAGCTCATTGGTCATTATTTTGGCCTTATCTCTGACCCATGGTTCCTTCAAACAGCCTCCTACTGGGATCCCAGGAACTATGAATTTACCCGGATGTATTTTTCCCACTCTTTCGATCGAGAATTGTGTGGACAAACTGAGTGGTTTACTCTATTCACATTGGAGACTTGTTTGGACATTGCATTTAAGCAGATGAAAGACACCACTGACTAGTTCTTTTATCAGTTTGTTCAGTTCAGGATCAATATCAGTCTAAGAAAGTCCCTTATCACCTTTCAAGAAATCTCCAGAATCTGCATTCAGTGGTAGAGACATTAACTTATTTTAAGTGATTAAGCATTCTCCAGTGCAATAGCAGGAGGAAAACGGATTAGGTTGGCCTAATTCTAACTAATGAAACTGCACACTGAGTTTATATTAGTAGAATATCTTTAAACGTGGGATTGATAGAAACAGTTGTCATATCAAACAGCTCTCAGAAGTCAATGCCTTTTACTTAGAATGAAGTTTGAAACCTGGGAATCCTGGATTCTTTGGCTGCGACATTGAATATAATTTGTAAATGCCAAACGTGTGCATTTGGGGAAATAATGTGATCAGGCAGTAAGTTGTAAATAGTTGCTTTTAAATTGAAATGACTGCACAAGTTCTGAATTTTAATATTTTTCTCTGTGAAGTAATCCTTGTTTAATATAGGGGCAGCTTTATTTATACCTTTGTTCATTGTTCGAGGAAAGAAAGAAAGACATTGATTTCTGTAGCACCTTCCACAAACTCAGGATGTCACAAAGCACTTTCCAGCCAATGAGTAATTTTGAAGTGTAGTCTCAGTTGTAATGTAGAAAATGCAGCAGCCAATTCGCACACAGCAAGATCCCACAAACAGAAATGAGACAATGACAAGACAGTATGTTTCAGTGAGTGATAAAGATTGGCCAGCACTCCACTGCCCTCCTTCAAAACAGTCTAATGGAATCTTTTACATCCACTCAAGAGGGCTCAATTTAACATCTAATCTGAAAGACTGCACCCCAGAAGTGCAGCACTCCCTCAGTAGTGCATTCCAGTGCTAGTTTGGATTATGTGCTCCAGTCTCTGAAGTAGAACTCGAAGCCACAACCTTCTGACTCAGAATGCTACCACTGAGGGCTGGATTTTACGTTGGGTGCACGGGAGCTGGCCACTGACGTAAAAGTCAGTGGTGAACCTGCCTCGCCTGGGGATCTGTCCCGCGCCGGGAGCGGTGGCCACTGCTGGGACTGCAGCCCAGCCAACAGCAGATTAAGACATGGAGCTGGGATTTCAGGTGAGTTTTGGTTGCCTCACCGGGGGTAATGGGTTGGGCCCCAGCGAGGCAAGGGTGGTCACTTGGGAGGATGGGGGGGTGCGTGTTGGGTCCTGGGGGTGGTTGGGGAAGTGGGGCAGCCCTCAATCAGGCACCCTGTGCTTTTACCTGGCGGCCTTTCCCGGCTCCAGGATGCTCGCTTGTCACGCGTAAAATCCGCGTGGAGGCGGGCATAGGCCCTTAACTGGCCGTTCATTGGCAACTTAAGGGCCTTGATTGGCCTGGGGCGGACGGCCCGTTTTTCGTCCACCCCTGCCCTACGTAAAGTGGGTCGGAGGTGGGAGCAGGTCGGGAAGGCCTCCCAGACCCTCCCGCTCCATTTTATGCCACCCCCTCGCCACCATCCGGCTCGTTGGGGTGGCGTAAAATTCTGGCCTGAGACTATGTGGGGGGATCTTTAACCACAAAAAACCAATGGGTTTGAGTTGAGTAGGAGGTTAAAGTGTTAAAAATCTGAATTCTGAAACCAACCCTTTTCCAGTTTTAACCGAGGTGGGACGGTGGAACCAACCCACTCCTAGAAGGCCAATTGGTGATTTAAATATTATAATGAGGCTGGCAGCCTCATATTGATCAGTGATTTCAAATTTCACCCAGCAGCTAATGAAAGGGGAGGACTGCTGGATCCAGGAGGTAAATGCCTTTCGACTAATCTGCTGGATATAGCTTACCTGCCTAGCCAATCCCCGCAATTGGATGCAACCAGCCAACCCATCTGATCTCCTCCCCACCTCCCCCATGAGAACTCCGATCTCACCAACTCCTGACCTCCGATCACTCTACCATCCCTGCCCACACCAACCACCCCCCCCACCCCCCCCAGCCTCCAACGATACCCCCACCTGCTCTGGCCTCTGATCTCCCACCCACTCTACCCTGACTTCCAATTCCACAGGCCTCCAATCTCTGACACCTCCTCCCACCCCAGCTTTCGATCTACACACCCCGCGATCTCCATTCCCTCAGGGTTCCAATCTCCCATCTCCACCCCCGATCGCTGTTCCCTTCCTTCCCCGCTGTGGTGCGGAAGGCCTACCCGCCTGGCAGCAAGCCAGCCTCTCACTCTGGCTGGCTGCAGTCAGGAAACGGAGAAAAAAACGTAATCAAGTCCTGTCACTAAATTTGGCAGACCCGGAGGGAAACCCACTCTTCCTGACAAAAATCCAGAAAACAGGTGGTAGAGGCAGCAACACTCATTTAAGTTCTTAGACGACACGAAAATTGGTGGTGTTGTAAATAGTGAGGAGGAAAGCCTTAGACTACAGGACGATATAGATGGGCTGGTAAGATGGGCAGAGCAATGGCAAATGGAGGTTAATCCTGAGAAGTGTGAGGTGATGCACTCATTTAAAAAACACTTGGATATGAACTTGAGATGCCGTAACCTACAGGGCTACAGATCAAGAGCTGAAAGGTGGGATTAGGCTGAATAGCTTTTTCAAGGCCCGCAAGGACACAATCAATTGAATGGCCAAAGTGACCTGGGAGCAGCTTCTTATAGGAAAGTCTACATCAGACCAGTGGGAGTCATTTAGAAGGGAAATTGTGAGGGTTCAGGTGCAGCATGTTCCTGTAAAGGTGAAGAGTAGGACCAACAGGTCAAGGGAACCCTGGATGTCAAGGGATAGAGGATTGGATAAGGAAAAAAAAAGGAGGCATATGTAGACAGCGGAGGCCCTAGAGGAGTATAGAACGTGTAGGGGAGTACTTAAAAAGTAATTAGGAGAGCGAAGAGGGGGCATGAAAAATTACTGGCAGACAAGATAAAGGAAAATCCCAAGGCATTTTATAAATATGTTAGGGTCAAGAGGAAAACCAGGGAAAAAGTGGGGCCCATTAGAGATCAAAAAAGCAATCTGTGTGTGAAGCCGGAGAACATAGGTGAGGTTTTGAATGATTATTTTTCATCTGCGTTCACTATGAAGAGGGACAATGTAGGTGTAGTGATCAGGGAAGGGGATTGTGATATACTTGATCAATTTAGCATTGAAAAGGAGGAAGTATTGGCTGCATTAGCGGGCTTGAAGGTGGATAAATCCCCAGGCCCAGATGAGATGTATCCCAGGCTGCTATGTGAGGCAAGGGAGAAGATAGCTGGGGCTCTGACGCAAATTTTCAGATCTCCTCTGGCCACAGGAGAGGTACCAAAGGATTGGAGGTGAGCGAATGTGGTACCATTATTCAAGAAGGGTAGCAGGGATAAACCAGGTAATTCCAGGCCGGTGAGTCTAACATGGGTGGTAGGGAAATTATTGGAAAAAGTTCTGAAGGACAGGATTAATCCCCACTTGAAAGGCAGATATTAATCAGGGATAGTCAGCATGGCTTTGTCAGGGGGAGATTGTGTCTAACAAATTTGATTGAATTTTTCGAGGAGGTGACTAGAGGTGTAGATGAGGCTTTTGATAAGGTCCCATATGGGAGATTGGTGAAGAAAGTAAAGGCCCATGGGATCCAGGATAATTTGGCAAATTGGATTCAAAATTGGCTTAGTGATAGGAGGCATAGGGTGATGGTGGAGGATTGTTTCTGCGAGTGGAAGCCTGTGACCAGTGGTGTACCGCAGGGATCGGTGCTGGGACCCTTGCAATTTGCAGTCTACGTTAATGATTTAGACGTGAATATAGGAGGTATGATCAGTAAGTTCACAGACGACAGGAAAATAATAGTGAGGAGGAAAGCCTTAGACTACAGGACAATATAGATGGGCTGGAAAGATGGGCGGAGCAGTGGCAAATGGAGTTTAATCCTGAGAAGTGTGAGGTGATGCACTTTGGGAGGATTAACAAGGTAATGGAATATACAAGGAATGGTAGGACACTAGGGAGTACAGAAGGTCAGCAGGACCTTGGGGTGCTCGTCCATAGATCACTGAAGGCAGCAGCACAGGTAGATAAGTTGGTTAGGAAGGCATACGGGAGACTTGCCTTTATTAGCCGAGGCATAGAATATAAGAGCAGGTCGGTTATGATGGAGCTGTATAAAACGCTGGTTAGGCCACGGTTAGAGTACTGTGCACAGTTCTGCTCGCCACACTATAGGAAGGGATTGCAATGGAGAGGGTGCAGAGGAGATTCGAGATTCACCAGGATGTTGCTTGGGCTGGAGCATTTCAGTTATGAAGACAGACTAGATAGACTGGGGTTGTTTTCCTTGGAGCAGAGAAGGCTGAGGGGGGACCTGATTGAGGTGTACAAAATTATGATAGGCATTGTTAACATAGATAGGAAGAAACTTTTTCACTTAGCGGAGAGGTCAAAAACTAGGGGGCATAGATTTAAGTTAAGGCTCTGGAGGTTTAGAGGGGAGTTGAGGAATTTTTTCACCCAGAGGGTGGTTGGAATCTGGAACACACTACCTGAAGGGGTGGTAGAGGCAGGAACACTCACGACATTCAAGAAATATTTAGATGAGCACTTGAAATGCCATTGCATACAAGGCTACAGGCCAAGTGTAGAGAAATGGGATTAGTTAGGACAGGTGCTTGATGGTCGGCGCAGGCGCATTGGACCGAAGGGCCTGTTTCTGTGCTGTAAAACTCTATGACTCTATGACTCTATGGCCTCCTTTTGTGCCATAAATCTTTCTGTTTCTGGGGGGAGTTTTATGTTCTCCCCCATGGCGGGTTTGGAGGCACAGAAAGAATGTTATCAGGTGGGATAGTGATAGAGAAAGGACACTGCCACCTTTCTGCCTCCACCAAAATTAAGTCTGGGGCGGAAAGGCCTGTGAAAAGCGTTCCCACCCCGCCGCCAAATGAGGCCCTTAAGTGGGCAATCAATGCCCAATTAAGGGCCTTATCCCGCTGCCGCCGCAATTAAATCTAGCGGCGGGCAGGCCTGTCACTGCACGGGGAGCACAGCAAGAAAAACCATGCAGGTTGTTTGTTAGCTCCTGAGGGGCAGTCCCTTGATAAAAGGCACTTAGTGCCTGAATGACGAAACTGGCATTGGGAAGAGGACCCACAGTGAGCCACCCACCTGCCCTTTTTTCATTCCTTCATGGGATGTGGGTGGTGTTGGCTAGGGCAGCATTTGTTGCCCATCCCTAATTGCCTTTGAGACAGTGGTGGTGAGCTGCCTTCTTGAACTGCTGCAGTCCATCTGGTGTGGGTACACCCACAGTGCTGTTAGGGAGGGAGTTCCAGGATTTTGACCCAGCGACAATGAAGGAACGACGATATAATTCCAAGTCAGGATGGTGTGTGGCTGGAAAGGGAACTAGCAGGTGGTGGTGTTGACATGCATCTGCTGCCCTTGTCCTTCTAGGTGGAAGAGGTTGCAGGTTTGGAAGGTGCTGTCGAAGGAGGCATGGTGAGTTGCTGCAGTGCATCTTGTATATGGTACACACTGCTGCCACGGTGTGTTGGTGGTGGAGGGAATGAATGTTTAAGCTGGTGGATGGGGTGCCAATCAAGCGGGTTGCTTTGTCCTGGATGGTGCCGATCGTCCTGATTGTTTTGGAGCTGCACCCATCCAGACA
The DNA here is from genome assembly GCF_036365525.1 of Heterodontus francisci. NCBI lineage: Eukaryota > Metazoa > Chordata > Chondrichthyes > Heterodontiformes > Heterodontidae > Heterodontus > Heterodontus francisci. The sequence continues at coordinate 146,137,230 of NC_090376.1, forward strand.
GGTGGAGAGTATTCAATAAAACTCCTGACTTGTGCCACACAGATGGTGGAAAGTCTTTGAGGAGTCAGGAGTGAGTTACTCACCACAGAATTTCCAGTCTCTGACTTGCTCTTATAGCCACAGTTTTTATGCGGCTGCTCCAGTTCAGTTTCTGGTCAATGGTAACCCCCAGGATGTTGATACTGGGGGTTTCAGTGATTGTAATGCCAAGGGGAGATGGTTAGATTCTCTGTTAGTGGAGACTTGCCTGGTCATTGCCTGGCACCTGTGTGGCACAAATGTGACTTGCCATTTATGAGCCCAAGCCTGAACTTGTTCAGGTCTTTCTACATATGGACAGGGCCGACTTCAGTCCCAAAGGTGTTGAAAATGGTACTGAACATCATACAATCATCAGTGAACATCCCTCACTTCTGACCTTATGATGGAGGGAACGTCATTGATGAAGCAGCTGAAGATGGTTGGGCCTAGGACACTACCCTGTGAAACTCATGCATCTTTGTATTGGGACTGAGATGATTGGCCTCCAGCAACCACAACCATCTTCTTTTGCACTAGGTATGATTCTAGCCAGTGGAGAGTTTTCCCCTTGATTCCCATTGACTTCAGTTTGGTTAGGGGTCCTTGATGTCACACTCGGTCAAATGCTGCCTTGATATCCAGGGCAACCACTCTCAACTCATCTCTTGAGTTCAGCTGTTTTGTCCTTGTTTGGGCCAAGGCTGTAATGCGGTCATAAACTAAGTGGCCCTAGCGAAACCCAAACTGAGCGTCAGTGAACAGGTTATTGCTGAGTATGCGCTGCTTGGTAGCACTGTTGACGTCACCTTCCATCACTTTGCTGATGATTGAGAGTAGACTGATGGGGTGGTAGTTGGTCATTTGGATTCATCCTGCTTTTTGTGTACAGGTCATACCTGGGCAGTTTGTCACATTGTCGGGTAGATGCCAATGTTGTATCTGTATTGGAAGAGCTTGGCTAGTTGTGCGACCATTTCTAGAGCACAGGTCTTCAGTACTATTGCTGGAATGTTGTCGGGGCCCATAGCTTTTGTAGTATCCAATGCCTTCAGCCATTTCTTGATATTAAGTGGAGGGGCAGAGCCAAAGTGAGTAACAATGGGGGAAGTAAAGGGACAAAAGATGTGCCAGAGGAGGTGTGAATGGCAGAATAATGATCAGCTGCTGTCCGAAAGCATACAAGAGGAAGCAAGGTCAAGACTGAAACATGCAAAGAAAAGGAAACAAAATTGTGGTGGTTGGGGGACATTGGTGGTGGTGTGGGGCAGAGATTACAGACTGGAATTGATGAATTCACTGTTGAGTCTAGAAAGTTGTAATGTGCCTAATCAACAGATGAGGTGCTGATCCTTGAGCTTACATTGAACTTCTTTGGAACACTGTCCAAGGGCAAGAACGAAGAAGTCAGCATGAGAGCAAGATGGAGAATTATAATGGCAGGCCACCGGAAGCTTGGGGTCACACTTGCAGACCGAGCAGAGGTGTTCTGCAAAGCAGTCACCTAATCTGTGTGCGGTCTCCCCAGTGTAGAGCAGACCACATTGTGAGCAGTGAATACATTATACTAAATTGAGAAAAGTATACAACAATTTCCGTTTCACCTGGAAGGAATATATTTTGGTTCATTTTAAGGAAAAATAAAGAGATATTTGGATTTCCACCAGCTTACATGAGATATTATGGGGAACTGTGTGGCACAGCAGGTTAACCTTTCATGCGTGGGTTCAAATTCAGCCTAGACTGATGGAATGAAAGTCTCCTACAAAAGCAGAATGAAAGACTCCTCTGTTTGTTGGTTGTAAAGTTCCTATGTAAAATGAGTTTGGCCAGTCACAAAGGATTTCCTAATGGACATGAGAATACAACACCAACTACTTCTAATTTGAGACTGGCTAACAATCTTACTGAGGGAGGGTACAAGATGGCTGGTATGGGAAATAGGGAAAATGTTACATTGGTGCAACAGGGAGGTGCTAAGGCATGTTGTTTGGACAAATGAGGGAGAGCATCTGTCTCAGATATTCCTGATTTGGTAATGCTTGATGTTAACTTTGAGGCACGGAGGTGGGGGTGACAGACGGGGGTTTAAGGCTAACGGGCATGATTTTCAGGTGGACCAGAAATCGGGCTCGTGATGAGTTGTGGGGGTGGGGGGAGTGGGGGGGATTGGTGCGGTGTGCATTTGCTGCCCAGAATAGCCATTACAGTAACCAACCTATTTTGGTTTGGGGTGTCACTATATTGTAATCAGGGAGCTGTCAGCATAAAATAAGTTCCACAATAGGGAGCTTGACTATCTGGAGACAGAAACTTAGGCAGGGCAGTAATGTTTAGTGGGGATATTTAGAAGGATTCGTCAGGCAGACTTTCGAGGACAAATGCGGCATCAGGGATTTCAGCTCACACTGGATTCCCAAATTTTCTCAGAGAGCTGGAGAAGGAATGAATTGCTCTCTTCTCTCTTAGCAGGCTGACTCCCAACTGACTCAAAACAATATCTTAAACGAAACCAACTCTTGTTTAGAAGTGTTGGGCTTGAAAGGGCACAACACTTTAGAGCAGCAACCAATATTGTTGTAGAAACAAGGACAGTAAATGTGGAAGGCTCAACACACATAGGTAACTGCAAAACTATGTATGCCAAACCTGCAACCAGCTTTCTCTGATTGCAGCTGAGGATCCCTTTAATGGATGCAGAAAATGATCATCTCACGACTCGTATCATTTATGTTTTGTTATGAAAGTACTTCCATTTTTTTATATTTTGTGAGGGGTCATGTTTTAAAGTTGTGGAAATGAATCCCTTTGGAGGATTGGAGAGATTACATAGATGCTGGACTTTTTTTTTGACATAAAAGGTCACTGGAAGGACTTTGGGACTTAGTTTAGAAATGCACTTACTGGAAGTCACATGTCTTCAGCTAAGTAAACAGCAAGAGTCTTGTTGACTAGCGGGACCTGTTTATGGGAAAGTGACATGCCAAGATTTATGGTAGTCAAGAGTTTGTTTCATTTTGGATATTGTTTTGAATCAGTTGGGGGTGAGCCTGCAAAGAGAGAAGACACCAGTTCATCCTTTCTCCAGCTCTCTGAGAAAATTTGAGAATCTAGTGTGAGCTGAAATCCCTGATGCTGCATTTGTCCAAGAAAGTCTGCCCGAAGAATCTTTGATGTTGCCTGAAAATAACTTCTCCAAAAAGATCCCAGTGACAGCTGTCTCTGTGTATTAGGGATGTCAGAAAAGGGACAACTGATATCATTCCACATCTTCTGCTTTTCCTTCAAGAATTAGCAAGTGATTGGCCAAAATATTTTTGTCTTTTTTTTTCAAGAGATCTCTGCAGAGAAAACGTCTTTATTTTTTTCTTTAAGCAGTGCGTGTGTGTGTGTGATGGGTAAATTTAAGAAGGGAACTTTCATATTTCAATATGTGTCTTAATGCTTTGCATCTTTACTGAATAAGTCTTGTTTTATAATAAATTAATAATGTTGTTGTTTATTAAAGAAATCTGGTTGGTGGATTTTATTCTGAAATAAGAAGAGTATATAGAGTATATAATTGGCCATATCAGTAACTGGGTAAACATTTAAGTATATGTTGTGACCCATGCAGATGTGGAACTAGAGGTAGACTGTGAACTCCTCCAGTTTGAACAGAGAGGAGCAGTAACTGGCTGTACTCAAGTAGGCAGAACTGAAAATGATGTTGGGGATCAAAACTACATCACGATCCTGATTAGCATATATTCATGAGACTGCCTGCTGTTTTGGGCAGCCATTCTGGCCACCTGGATTGAAGTCAGTCAAAAAGTCTGCACGAACAAGAATGCAGAATTAAATCTGCTATTTTATTGTGTGCACTATTTTGTAAAGCCAATTATAAATGCAAACAGGTAGTGGCTACAAGAAATTTGTCCCAAGTTATGAAATGGGAAGAGTCCCACTTCTCAGAATCTCTAGCATCTCTCACATTGATGAACACAAATATGTAACCTTTTGATTTTGATCAATTGAAATTTTGACCGTTTTGCTGTTTTCTATGTCCATTCTTGTCCGTTGCATAAAAAATTGCTCCAATCTTGAAATATCCCTATATTTCTAAAATTGGAAAATGAAAGCAAGGGGGTTAGACATACTATGCATTTGTAGGTACATTTTATGAATTTGCACTGGCTGGGAATTCAGGTCAGTGGGCCTCACAGGACCATCTGTCCATTAATGGTATTCACAACATCCACCCTGTGGTCAAAGAGCGGAAAATCTGCACATAACCTTATTTTGAATGAATGCATTGAGACACTTTGAACTACTTACCTGACTTGTTCATCCATACACAGCATGTATAAAGTGAACAGACATAGGGAATATGTCTTCTCAAGGCCAACACCACATGGGTACAAAGAATTCAATAATTTATATAAAAGAAGTTATGGGAAACATGCTTCACAAAAACAATTTTCTTAACTTAAGACTTTCTAACATTACAACAGTGACTGCACGTCACAAGTATTTTGTTGGCTGTAAAGCATTTTGGGATGTCCTGAGGTCATGAAAGGCACTATATGAATACAATTTTTTTCATTCTTTTAACCTGTAATGATTTTTTGATGTCACAATCCATATATCAATGATCAGCACAAATAATGATTCAAACCCACGGTATATGTGATACTAATTAATTAGCACAATGAAAGTTTCACAACCTTCCACCCATCATTTTGACCAATATAAACTTTTATAGAGTTTGGAAAATGCATGCATTGGAATTAACCTTGTTTCTGTACACGATTCCTTGGAAAATTTGCATACTACAGGGATTTCGGAAATGTTTGCATAATGTTAAGTTACTTGGGGTGGGTGTGAGACAGAGATTTCCTTATGTCATTGAGTTAGTGATATTGTATTGCATTATATTGCTAGTGAATATAGGAAATGCTGTTCTAAGATTTTGCTAACGTGGGCTGAATTTTAGAATTAGAATTAGAATTAGAACATTACAGCACAGTACAGGCCCTTCGGCCCTCGATGTTGCGCCGACCTGTGAAACCATCTGACCTACACTATTCCATTTTCATCCATGTGTCTATCCAATGTCCACTTAAATGCCCTTAAAGTTGGCGAATCTACTACTGCTTCAGGCAGGGCGTTCCACGCCCTTACTACTCTCTGAGTAAAGAAACTACCTCTCACATCTGTCCTATATCTATCACCCCTCAACTTGAAGCTATGTCCCCTCGTGTTTGCCATCATCATCCGAGGAAAAAGACGCTCACTATCCACCCTATCTAACCCTCTGATTATCTTATATGTCTCTATTAAGTCACCTCTCCTCCTCCTTCTCTCCAATGAAAACAACCTCAAGTCCCTCAGCCTTTCCTCGTAAGACCTTCCCTCCATACCAGGCAACATCCTAGTAAATCTCCTCTGCACCCTTTCCATATGTACGGAGTCCATTCAGACCATGAGTGCTGCCATATCTCAGGCATTTGTGCACATGGGTTCCTCCATTGAGAGGTTGGCAACCCTCACAGAGAGCCAGATCTAGTAGACCAGTTAGTGGATGCCAGAGGTGCGCGCAGACCTGCATACCATCTCCTTGTCCATGAGCTCAATGTAGCAGTGGCAAGGTGAGAGGGGGATGAAGTGCTTGGAGTCTCCACCAGGCCCTCGTCCTTGTCAGGTCAGCAAGAAAGTACAAGTGTACGTTGCAAGGGAGGCGGAGCAGCTGTCTCCTGCATGTGGGGACTCCTGTCAGGGCGCTTTGAGTGTGGACAACGGTTCCTCAGCACTTCTGCCAATGAACTCAGCTCCAGTAGCCACACAACAGAAGAAGGCCCTGCACTAGTGCAGGAGCCCCTCAGCACGTTGGAGCCTTCGAGGCTTCAGGAAGCAAGAGGACAGCTGCCAAGGTCATCACAGGCCAATCAGCAGCCTGTCTCCAAATCAGCTGCAAACACCAGGTCACATCTCGTAGGAGCACATGTAAGCATTTTAAGAGGAGCATCTAGACACACTTGGGGTTCACAGATATTTCGACTTGCACTTGTTAAGCCTTGATACAGTAGTGCCACTCATTAAATGTCACATTTACTGTTGTTAGTCGTCCATGCATTTCTTGCTGCCTTATCAGATGTCAAAAACACCTTTTCTCCCTCAAGGGGCTGCTAGTGTTGGAGCAGGCCACGTTTGGTTAGCTCTTCGGTTTTGTCAGTGATGGTGGTGATCCTGGGTGTTGGGTGATCGAGTGTGAGATGCAAAAGACATCAACAGGTGTGCATAAAGGTAACATTTTATTGCACTGATATTGAAAGGGCATCAGGGTCTCAGGACCCGGGTATGTATGAGATTGTCCCGAGCCTCCCTTGCACGTCTCTCAATGCCTCTTGCCTCTGGTGCAAGGAGTTCCACATCCAGTGATGCCTACTTAGCAGCCTTCTCCACATCCTCCTTGTTGGATGAGGAGTTGGGATCAATGATGTCCTCATTATGCAAGGCCTCCCCCACTTTAGTGCTAAACTGCGCACAGCATAGCAGACCACCATGATACACGAGACCCTCGGTGGGGTATACTTCAGGGCTCCATCAGATTGATCGAGGCACCTGAATCACATCTTCAGCAGTCCAATGGCCTTCTTGATGGTCGCTCAGGTGGAGCCGTGGCAGGTACTTTTTCTCCCCTCTGCTCAGTGCGAGGGTTCTTCACCGATGTGAGTAGCCACGTCTTCAATGTGTAGCCCTTGTCCCCGAGAATCCATCCTTGAAGGCACGTGGAGGAGGGCAGGGTTGGGGGGGGGAGCAGATAAGTTGTGGCACCTGGGACTGTCAAAGTATGTAGGCAGCATAGCTGCTTCCTGGGAACCGGGCAAACACCTGAAGGTTCCGCTTTCAATGGTCGCAGACTAACTGCACATTGTTGGAGTGGAAGCTCTTCCTGTTGATGAAGGCTGCTAGCTGCTCCTGGGATCCTTGATGGCCACATGTGTGCTGCTGATGATACCTTGCCTCTGGAGGAATCCAACGATGGTCCAGAAACTGCTGTACCTCTCCATCTGACTGTCTGGGTTGGTTCAGTATTGCATATAGTTTCTGGCTGTCTTGAACATGGCATTGGTGACCTCTTTGATGTAGCGATGGGCCGCAGCCTGTGGGATCCCACACATGTCCCCAGTGGATCCCTGAAATGATCCAGATGTATAAAGGTTGAGGGCCATGGGCATTGGGTGTCCACCAAACCCCCTGGGTCTCAGCTCATCCTGCAGAATGGGGCATAGGATGGCCTCCCTTGAGAGCCCTAGTCTTCACTGAAACTGGCAATCAGATATCTACAGATAGTTAAGGCTTGTCCGCTACACTCTCTCCTATGGATAGAGCCTTCTTCAAGCGGTAGCCTGTTATTACTCCCCTATTCATGCTTCTTCAGTGTGAGCACCCAGAGGCTGGCCCTTTCACTGCTCCTGCTGTTGCTGCTGTGGTCCTTGGTCCTCCTCCCTCTGTGCCGCTCCTCCTCACAGAGGGTCACGATGTCTGGGTGTATCAGTCCCATGTCAGTTTTTCTCTCCCCCTCTCTTGCAATATCCTTGCAGTTGACCTCCCCCAGAATCTTCCTCCGCTACTTCCATTTGAACACGTGCCACTGCCCCGCTGTGACCCTTGCAGTTCTCCGAGGCCCACCCTACCCCAGCTGTTGATGTCACCCTTGCTTGAGCACAACCTGATGCAGCTCCCACCCTTGCACGACCACCACCCAATGAAGCTTTCACCCTTAGAGGCCTCCTGCCGATGGCTGGAAATGGCCTTCGCTCCCCGCTCTTCCCCTTCGAGCCAACCGAGACTTTGAAAATGTCTGGCTGCCAGAGGCGGCATTGAGGCCTCGTCTTGTTGCTGTCACTTTTAACTAGCCTGAAGGCTCATGATTCCCATCCATCCATCGTGAAATATGAAATGCCCCATAAAATTCCATTCAATTGCATGCAAATTCAAGTTAATTACCTTCTAAGTTGATGGCCCGCCACACTGTAGCTTCAAGTCCATCCTCCATCTTTCCTGCCGCCTGTAAAATTCTGAACCAACATCACAACATCGGGATAAAAGCAAAATACTGCGGATGCTGGAAATCTGAAACAAAAACAAGAAATGCTGGAATCACTTCGGAACCCTTCCGAAGAAGGGTCACTGACCCGAAACGTTAACTCTGCTTCTCTTTCCACAGATGCTGCCAGACCTGCTGAGTGATTCCAGCAATTCTTGTTTTTGTTTCACAACATCGGGGTTCAGTGCAAGCTCGTCCCCTCCCAATTTCCTGTGCCCAACCACCGACCAGCACCTCCTACTCTGTTTTTTCAGGCCCAAAAGAATTCCAGCCATGGAGAACAGAGCCCGAGTCCACAGAACTCAAAATGTCCAATAATTGTAAATAGAAAGGACATATGGTGTGGAAATAGCACTGTATTTCAATGCTTTGAGTTTTGTCTCATGTCTCCCTTCAAAATCCTATCACCTTTCATCTGGAAGTGTCACAGTACTTAGAACCTAAATGTGTTGACGACTGCATTTGTGTGAAATTACAAATCCAAACTGTCTAAAATTGGCTCACTGCTCAATGGTTTTCTCTTTAACGTGGTCGGGGACAAGTGGATTGCTAAGAAAATGTTCTAGTTGAATGAATGTTCCTCTAACAGGATGTAGCATTGAAGCACTTGTGTTCAAAAAATTTGCATTATCAGCTTGAGCTCCAAGCCTTTTGATCTTATTGTTACTTTGATTCTCCCTGAGATGTATTCCTGTAAGCACAATGAGCACGTGTTTATCACAGTAGAAGATTAAGGATTGTCTGGCTGATTGAAAGATGAGAGGACAGAGGGTGAGTCCATCTGTCAACTAGTCAATTCCTATTTCCTGCACATATACAAGTGTGTCACTGCCGATCAGTCATACTATCAAAACACTGAGAACAATTTAATTCCAATTTTGAAGATTTTTAAATGTAGAGAAAGTAAGTTGGGAATTGTGCAATACAACACACATTACCTGGTTCATGAAGATATCTTCGGTAAGTTAAAATATCTTCGAATAGTTTTGAAAGGATGACCCGGAATAGAATTGTTAAATGTTGTCTGCATTACATAACTTATGGCTCATCATATACTGCAACATTCTCAAAAAGAAAACATTCTTTTTCCTTCAGCTGTAATTGCTAATGTTATGGCCAGGAAAGATCAAACCTATTACTAACGGTATATTGTTTTTTGTCAGCAAGACTGTTCTGCAAAAGTTCAACAAAATTGCATCAGGAAATTCAAATTACACTCATGAGCACTAAACAGGCAGCTATGGGTGCAATGTGGCAGGTGCCGTGCGCATGCGTATCCAGCACCAGAATTGTGCCACCTGCTGCATTGGATCAAGCATCCCATAATTATCCAGAGTGAGCAAAAATCCAATTGTAATATTAAAAGGCCCTGCACTGTTTGCAGGATCCTCTTTTGAAATTATTATGCCTCAGCACTTGAACCACTATGTCATAAACTCACACAGCAAATCATGCAGTCAGTAAGTTCCCCTCCATAAGCCTTATTTAAAAAGTCTCATTCCCTCCACATAAGTTAGTTGTTGGTTTGTCCTGTCAACTTCTGGAACTTTGCTTGATGATTTTTGTCTGTAGGAGAACTGACTTCTGAGTTCTGGAGTTGGAAGGGCAGAACTGGTTATCTGTCTTGTTCCTATTTTATTTGCCTCATTGAAGCACTGTCAGACATTCCTTTTGGAATGGAGGAGGAGGGACAGTCAGAGCAAAAAAGAATCCAGACAGTAGGAGCAACTGGGAGAAGAGGGAGGAGGAGGGCACTGGACGGGAGGCCCTACCCACAGCACATCTTCATAAAGCAGGATAACAGATCACTGGGCTTCACCAGCATTGCACAATTCCTAAGGCCCATAGACTGACTGACATTGCTTTCCCTGCTTCTCATCAGTAGCCTGTCATTGCTGTGAACAAAAAAGTATGCCACTCCCTCAATGTCCAGCTTGTTTGTAAACACAGGTAGCGAGCAGCATCGCAGAATCCATGATTCATTCATCCTGTGCCAGTGCTCTATCTCAGCTCTACTCCAACCAGCCCATCAATTTGGAAGATTGACCATAGAAACATAGAAAATAGGAACAGGAGTAGGCCATTCGGCCCTTAGAGCCTGCTCCGTCATTCATTATGATCATGGTTGATCATCCAACTCAGTAGCCTGTTCCCGCTTTCGCCCCATACCCTTTGATCCCTTTAGACCCAAGAGCTATATCTAACTCCTTCTTGAAAACATACAATGTTTTGGCCTCAACTGCTTTCTGTGGTAATGAATTCCACAGGCTCATCACTCCTCATCTCAGTCCTGAAAGGTTTACCCTGTATCCTTAGACCATGACCCCTAGTTCTGGACTCCCCCACCATCGGGAACATCCTTCCTGCATCTACCCTGTCAAGTCCTGCTAGAATTTTATAGGTTTCTATGAGATCCCCCCCTCACTCTTCTGAACTCCAGCGAATATAATCCTAACCAACTCAATCTCTCTTCATACGTCAGTTACACCATCCCAGGAATCGGTCTGGTAAACCTTTGCTGCACTCCCTCTATAGCAAGAACATCCTTCCTCAGATAAGGAGACCAAAACTGCACACAATATTCCAGATGTGGCCTCACCAAGGCCCTGTATAATTGCAGCAAGACATCCCTGCTCCTGTACTCAAATCTTCTCGCTATGAAGGCCAACTTACCATTTGCCTTTTTTAGCGCCTGTTGCACCTGCATGCTTACCTTCAGCGTCTGGTGTACGAGAACACCCAGGTCTCGCTGCATATTCCCCTCTCTCAGTTTATAGCCGTTCAGATAATAATCTGCTTTCCTGTTTTTGCTACCAAAGTGGATAACCTCACATTTATCCACATTATACTGCATCTGCCATTCATTAGCCCACTCACTCAACTTGTCCAAATCACCCTGAAGCCTCTCTGCATCCTCCTCACAACTCACCCTCCCACCCAGTTTTGTGTCATCTGCAAATTTGGAGATATTACATTTAGTTCCCTCATCTAAATCATTAATGTATATTGTGAATAGCTGAGGTCCTAGCACCGATCCCTGCAGTACCCCACTAGTCACTGCCTGCCATTATCCCTACTCTTTGTTTCCTGTCCGCCAACCAATCTTCTATCCATCGCAATACACTACCACCAATCCCATGTGCTTTAATTTTACATGCTAATCTCTTATGTGGGACTTTGTCGAAAGCCTTCTGAAAGTCCAAGTAAACCACATCCACTGGCTCCCCCTCATCAACTCTACTAGTTACATCCTCGAGGAATTCTAGTAGATTTGTCAAGCATGGTTTCCCTTTTGTAAATCCATGCTGATGCTGTCCGATTCTACCACTGTTCTCCAAGTGCTCTGCTATAAAATCTTTGTTAATGGACTCTAGAATATTCCCCACTACTAAGGTCAGACTGACTCGTCTATAATTCCCTGCTTTCACTCTACTTCCCTTTTTAAATAGTGGGGTTACATTAGCTACCCTCCAATCTGTAGGAACTGTTCCAGATTCTATAGAATCTTGGAAGATGACCACCAATGCATACCATCAGGCCCTGGAGATTTATCGGCCTTCAATCCCATCAATTTCCCAAACACCATTTCTCTACTAATACTGATTTCTTTCAGTTCCTCTCTATCACTAAGCCATGTGTTCCCCAACATTTCTGGTATGATATTTGTGTCCTCCTTTGTGAAGACAGAACCAAAGTATGCATTTAGTTGGTCAGCCATTTCTTTAGTCCACACAATAAATTCCCCTGTTTCTGAATGTAAGTGACCTACATTTGTCTTCACCAATCTTTTCTTTCAGATACCTATCGAAACTTTTACAGTCAGTTTTTATGTTCCCCGCAAGCTTACTCTTGAACTCTATTTTCCCCTTCTTAATCACTCCCTTGGTCCTCCTTTGCTGAATTCTAAACTGCTCCCAATCCTCATGTCTGTTGTTTTTCCTGGCAAATTTATACGCCTCTTCCTTGGATCAAATGCTACCCCTAATTTCCCTTGTAAGCCATGGTTTGGCTACCTTTCCCGTTTTACTTTTGCGCCAGACAGGGAGAAAAAATTGTTGCAGTTCATCCATTCGCTGTTTAAATGTTTCTCATTGCCTATCCACCGTCATCCCTTTAAGTAACGTTTCCCAATCCATCAGGGCCAACTCGCGCCTCATACCTTCGTAGTTTCCTTTACTAAGATTCAGGACCCTTGTCTCAGAATCAACTACGTCACTCTCCATCTTGATGAAGAATTCTATCTTATTATGCTCGCTCGTCCCCAAGGGGTCTCGCACCACTATATTGTCAATTATTCCTCTCTCATTACACAATACCCAGTGTAGGATGGCTTGTTCTCTGGTTGGTTCCTCAACGTATTAGTCCAGAAAACCATCCCGTATGCACTCCAAGAATTCCTCCTCTACTGTATTGTGACTAATTTGGTTTGCCCAATGCAGATTAAATTCACCCATAATTACAGATGTTCCTTTATCACATGCATCTCTAATTTCCTGTTTAATGCCATTCCCAACATCACCACTGCAGTTTGGGGGGTCTATATACAACCCCCAGTAATGTTTTTTTTTGTCCCTTGGTGTTTCTCAGCTCTACCATACAGATTCCACATCGTCAGAGCTAATATCTTTCCTCACTATTGCGTTCATTTCCTCTTTAACCAGCAATGCAACTCCACCACCTTTTGCTTTTTGTCTGTCCTTCCTTAATACTGAATATCCCTGGATGTTCATTTCCCATCCCTGCTCACCTTACAGCCATGTCTCCGTAATCCTGACTATATCATACCCGTTTACATCTATTTGCATGATTAATTCATCCTCTTTATTGTGAATGCTCTGCGCATTAAGGCACAAAGCCTTAAGGCTTGTCTTTTTAACATTATTTGTCCCATTCCCACTATTTTTCACTGTGGGCCTGTTTGATTTTGGCCCTTGATTCCTCTGCCTATCACTATTCTTATTCCCCTTACTGTCTTTTGTTCTTGTCTTTGATCCCCCCCTCCTCCTCTGACTCCTTGCAAAGGTTCCCATCCCCCAGCCATTTTAGTTTAAACCCTCCCCAACCACTTTAGCAAATACTCCCACTAGGACATCAGTCCTGGTCCTGCCCAGATGTAACCCGTCCAGTTTGTACTGGTCCCACCTCCCCCAGAGTCGGTCCCAATGCCCCAGGAATCTAAAACTCTCCCCCTCACACCATCTCTTCAGCCACACAATCATCCGATATATCCTGCTATTTCTACTTTGACTAGCATGTGGCACTGATAATAATCCTGATATCACTACCTTTGAGGTCCTACTTTTCTACTTACTTCCTAGGTCCCTATATTCTGCTTTTCGATCCTCATCCTTTTTTTACCTATGTCCTTTGTACCAATGTGTACCACGACCACTGGCTGTTCACCCTCCCCCTTCAGAATGTCCTGTAACCGCTCTGAGACATCCTTGACCCTAGCACCAGGGAGGCAACATACCATCTTGGAGTCTCTTTTGCGGCCACAGAAATGCTTATCTATTCCCCTTACAATTGAATCCCCTATAACTATTGCATTCCCACACTGTTTGCTCCTCTCCTGTGCATCAAAGCCAACTGTGGTGCAACGAATTGGGCTGTTGCTGCTTTCCCCTGAGAGGCTATTCCCCCCAACAGTATCCAAAGCAGTATCCCTGTTTTGCAGGGGAATAGCCACAGGAGATTCCTGCACTGCCTGCCAAGACCTCTTGCTCTGCCTGGTGGTCACCCATTCCCCTCCTGCCTGTGGGGTCTGAGCCTGCGGTGTGACCACCTCTCTATACATGCGATCCTCGTTACTCTCCGCCTCGTGGATGCCTCACAGTGTCCCTAGCTGGCGCTCCAGCTCTGAAACCCGGGCTTCCAGGAGCTGTAGCTGGATACATCTCCTGCACACATGCTGGTCCCGGGCACTGAAAATGTTTCCGGCTTCCGACATGGAGCACGAGGAGCACACCACGGCTTTGAGTTCTCCTGCCATGACTTAATCTTTTAAATTAAATTAAACGTTCTGGAAGATCTTAATGTCCAATAATATCAGTTACTCGAGGGCCCTTCTTCCCTGGTCCTCGTTACTACAGAACTTACTACAAAATCGTTGGGAAACCAGTGGGAGGCTTTCAAAAGTGAGATTCTACAGGCACAGTGTAGACATGCCCCCACAAAGATAAAGGGCGGTACTGCCAAATCTAGAGTCCCCTGGTTATCCAGAAGCATCCAGGGTAAGTTAAAGCAGAAAAAGAAAGCTTATGATGGTCACAAAAAAGTTAATACTTTAGAAAATCTAGAGGAGTATAGAAAGTGAAGGAGTGAAATAAAAAAGGAAATTAGGAAAGCAAAGAGAGGTCATGAAAAATTATTGGCAGGTAAAATCAAGGAAAACCCAAAGATGTTTTTTTCAGTACAATAAGAGCAAGAGGATAGCTAAGGAAAGGGTAGGGCCCATCTGACATGTACAAGGGAACTTATGTGTGAATGCAGAAGAAGTGGGCAGTGTTCTTAATGAGTTGTTTGTCTCTGTCTTCACCAAGGAGAGGGATGATGCAGACATTGTAGTAAAAGAGGAAGAGTGTGAAATATAAGATATGGTAAGCATAATGAGAGAGGAAGTACTAAAGGGTCTGACATCCTTGAAAGTGGATAAATCACCAGGGCTGAATGGATTGCATCCCAGGTTGTTAAATGAAGCCGGGGAGGATATAGCGGATGCGCTGAGGATCATCTTCTTATTCTCACTGGACACTGGTGAGGTACCAGAGGATTGGAGATCGGCGAACTTCGTACCATTGTTTAAAAGGGGTGAGAGGGATAGGCCAAATAATTATAGGCCAATCAGTCTGACCTCGGTGGTGGGCAAATTATTAGAATCAATTCTGAGAGATAGAATAAACTGCCACTTAGAAAGGCACTGATTAAGTCAGCATGGATTTGTTAAGGGTAGGTTGTGTCTTACTAACTTAATCGAATTTTTTGAGGAAGTAATAAGGAGGATTGATGAGGGTAGTACAATGGATGTGGTCTACATGGATTTTAGTAAGGTACTTGACAATGTCCCACACGGCAGACTGGTCAGAAAAATAAAAGTCCATGGGATACAGGGGAATGTGGCAAGGTGGATCCAAAATTGTCTCAGTGACTGGAAACAAAGGATAGTGCTCAATGGATGCTTTTGCAAATGGAAAGTGGTTTCCAGTGGTGTTCCACAGGGCTCAGTGTTGGACCCCTTGCTGTTTATGGTATATATTAATGATTTGGACTTAAATGTGGAAGGCATGATTAGAAAACTTGCAGATGACACAAAAATTGGCCGTGTAGTTGATAGTGAAGAGGATAGCCGTAGACTCCAGATTGATATCAATGGTTTGGTTGAGTGGACGGAAAAGTGGCAAATGGAATTCAGTCTGGAGAAGTGTGAGGTAAGGCATTTGGGGAGGGCAAACAAAGCAAGGGAATACACAATAAACAGGAGGATATTGAAAGGGATAGAAGAAGTGGAGTGCATGTCCACTGGTCCCTGAATGTGGCAGGACAGGTAGATAAAGTGTTGAAGAAGGCATATAGAATGCTTTCCTTTATTGGCTGAGGTATAAAATACAAAAATAGGGATGTAATGCTGGCACTGTATAAAACCTCTGGTTAGGCCACAGCTGGAGTATTGCATACAGTTCTGGTCACCACATTACAGGAAGGACATAATTGCTCTAGAGAGAGTACAGAGGAGGTTTACAAGAATGTTGCCAGGGCTTGAAAGTTGCAGCTATGAGGAAAGATTGGATCAGCTGGGGTTGTTTTCCTGAGAACAGAGGAGGCTGAGAGGTGACTTAATTGAGGTGTACAAAATTACGAGGGGCCTAGATAGAGTAGACAGGAAGAACCTGTTTCCCCTAGTGTAGAGGTCAATTACCAGGGGGCACAGATTTAAAGTGATTGGTAGAAGGATTAGAGGGGACATAAGGAAAATTTCATTCACCCAGAGGGTGGTGGGTGTCTGGAATTCATTGTCCAGATCGGTGGTGGAGGCAGAAACTCTCAGTTCATTTCAAAGGTACCTGGACATGCACCTGAAGTGTTGTAACCTGCAAGGCTACGGACCAGGTACTGGAAGGTGGGATTAGATTGGGCGGCTTGTTTTATTTTAGCCGACGCACACAAAGGGCTGAATGGCCTCCTTCTGTGCCGTAACTTTTCTATGGTTCTACAGTTCTATGGCAACAAGGTATATCACTTGGTTTTTGACTCTCAATAGGAATTCAGGCCAAGTTGCCAAACTGATCTACAGTGAATGTAATGGTGCCACATGAAACCTCATTCAGCAGATCATGAACATGCTGAAACAATAATTCTGCTGTCTGTACCATTCTGGAGGGGCTCTGCAGTATAGCCCTGATGGTATGACTAAATTTGTAGTAGTGCCCTTCAAGCACCATAATTTTGCCCTGCAGAGGGACCAGCCCTTACCACCACTTGGGCAGCAAGAAAGGGATAAAAAAGTGAAGGGAGAGCAGAAACATTGCCCATCAGTCCTGCTAGCTGATAGAGTTCTCAGAAAACAATTGGTAGAAGAGTGTTTTAGCTGAACCATCCTTTCCCTCCCTAATACACAAACGGTTGTGTCATTCATAGAATCAGTGTCCTCAAAACAACTTTCTGAATGTCGTCTGTTACGACCAGGAGAGAAAGGTGTCTAGGGGTCCCTTTTAGTCTTCACCTGGTCTTATTGTAACAGGATTAAATTTTAAACACATTGTGTTTTGAGCTCCCCCTTGGTGAATCCTTGTTCACCACTTTCCAATATTAAGGCAATGAAATGAGCATAAACAGGCTTTCTTAGGTTCAAAGAACAAAAGTGAAATTTATTAAACCTTAAACTTAAACTCTAATTCTAAGCCTACGGATACACGCCGCGCCCCACGCATACGCGATACGCACATGCAAATGGAGACAGAAAGGAGCAGAAGAAAAAATAAGGAAGAGAGGTTTGAGGCAATATCAGAAGAGTTTCTTGTTACTGTGCTTCGAGCTCACTGTGGTCTTTTTGTAGGTAATTCTTGCTTTTCGTTGGGGCCCAGTATTCTTAAACCTTGTTCCCTGTAGGAGACTTTTCTCTCTTGGGGTTCCTGTGTCTTCAATTGACTCCAAAGCTGGTGAGAAAGAGATGAGAGCAGACAGGAGAGAGATGTTCTCAATCTATGAGCAAAGAACCTTCTGAGTTCAAAATCTCTGTGGCAAGTTCAAATTTAAAAAAAACCAGTTAGTCTAAACTGGTCTGACCACATCTGTTTGTGCATTCAGCTATTTTAGCCGTTAACCTGGAAGGCTAGCCTCTCCGCCTTCAACATCTGGTAATCAAAAGTCAATTGTGGATTAAATTGGAGCAGCAAGTGGCCCCTTTGTCCGTTCCAAGCACTGTCTGTTACTATGCAAATGTCTTTCCAGTCAGGGGCTTGGCAACCCCTCTTTTAGGCCTTCTTTTCTTACCAGCAACAATTTTAACATTTAAAATCCATGTGGCGAAATAGCTGTGCCCCATTCTTGGCAGGTTGGGGTCTGCATGACACATCCTACAGTCAAACCTCATGGGTGCTGCACTTACTTTACTAACAATATTATGAACACCACCAATTCCCTTTTGTCTGTCTTGTGTACTCGTCTAACTATCTTAGAGTTCCTGCAAAGTGTATCCCCATTCGCAGCAGCTTGCGAGTTTGAAGGCTGCTGAGCTTCGAGCAAGGACATTTCAGATGGTTGTACTTGATGACTTAGAGCAGCTCTGGGCTTTGAGGGCCCAGCGGCTGTCTGCAGCATCTCAATGTGAGCTGGGGCAGAGTAGGTAGTGGGGTAGCAGGCATGTTTTCTTTCCAAGAAAGGTCAGAAGCTGCCTTTCCCATGGAGTCAATGCCCCTCTTCTGGGGCTGTGCCTCAACAATACTACCATTCTGGGAAAACACAGGAGTGAAGTGATGCTCTTGAAGTCTCTATCCACGTTGGCCTTCATGTTTTTATGACATGCTGGCCCTATGAGCCGACAGCACGCCAAGCTTCCATGGAAGCTGTCAGGGCTGTTACCAGACACCCCACTACAGTGTTGATGAGGCTGACCACTTGCATGGTCAACTGCATGGTCTCCAAGCTCTGTTAGATTTTCAGCACAAGTTGGAGAAGGATTCCTCCTTGCTCTGAGCTATTGTACACAAGCTCTTTGGCAGGCTGCAATAGCATTACCTGATGAATGCCCATCAGCTTTCTTCAGCAGCCTGGGATCTCAAAGTTGACAGCCAGCAGGGTTAAGTTGTGATCTTGCCCACCAGAGAGCTGGCTCACGCACTATCCTGTCCCTTGCCCTAGCTCCCTGCACACTTATGTCCAGTGATTCATCACATGAAGAGATCTCTTCCAGTCTAACATCTAAAGTACACATAGTTCCAGTGTCTGAGCTAGTGCTTGCTACAGCCAGAATGAGTGACTCTACTTTCAGGAAGGCTGGCCTCCTTTTTCTCATCTGTCCCAGGTTCCTGATATTTTATGTATCTGAACTGAAAGAGTGGGATAAGCGTTAACAGTTCCTGTCAAGGATAAGCAGAGTGTGGTAAATGACTACTGGTATGCAGCTGCAGTCTATCAGACAGAATGTAGAAGATGAGAAAGAAGTGAGAAAGGAAAACGTGGGTAAGATGTGAAGGAGCCCTGCAAAATGTCTACTACAGTCTTTCCAGTTGCCATGAATGTGACTCAACCTCTATCCTTCATGTCCTTCATGCAAGGTGAGAATTCTAATCGTGCTGAGTAGGAGAGGGAGAATGTGTCAGTATAAGGCAAAAGTGGAGTGAAGTGATTATAGCAGAGTAAAGGGAAGCAGTTGAGGGGAGAGTTGTGAGTAGTGGGGGTGCAGATCTGAGCAGTAAGGAAGAGATCTGAGTGTTAAGATTCGTACATTGACAACTTTGGTGAGGTCATAAACTTATTCTAACATTGTAGCCAGGTTCGAGGAGCTCAGCTCCGAGCATTGACCTCCTGAACCACCTTTTCCTCTAACTGCAGTTCTTCTAGCCATCTTTCCACTTTTAAACTGCCTTTCCTTCTGCCTGCGGCCACTGTGCATCTCCCCTTTAAGAGATGCAGGCTGCTTTTAAATGGCATCAATGATGGACAATCTCCCACTGCCTGGTAGGCACATAGCCAATAAGTGGCACTGGTAGCATTGGCTACAAGTCTCTTCCCATAATATGAGCTGGCAGCAAGAATTTGTAGTATAAAGTCCTCAAAGGGTTAATGGTTAAGACAGTGAGAATAACCCCTCCCACTGTCGTGATGATGTGGTAATAGTCACATGAGCAGTAAGCTTGGAAGGAGCTGGAATCACTGTTAGAAGTGCTAACTAGAGATCCTCATGGAGAGTGTAAATATAATGGAATGCAAATAAAGAGTTGTTGTTTAGCCATCCACAACTATACTACCAATAACATACAATATCATGCCCCCGATATACTAGATGGTGATCAGCAGCTGGTGCTGTAAAACTTGGTAAATAGTGAACACACCCAGAAGAGAAGCCTAACCTGGTAAAAGAAGCGCCAAACCACTGCAGACCTCGGGAGAGGCTGCGAAGAGCTCCAGAACTGCTCTGTAAATGACGTATGGCACAAAGAGGTGGTGAATCAGCAGCGCAGGCATTCAGGCTGCACCACAGAAGCTTGGTAGCCTATGTGAACAAATCAGGTCCAGCGATCGGGCTGCGAGTCACAGAACCGAATGACGGTCAGGGAAGTGGAGATGAAACCTTGTAGATGCACTGGGCAGGCGAGAAGGGAAGATGTGAAAATGAAAAGTATTCCATCTCTGATAAGGGCTAGTCCGGAGTTGGCGGCCATTATTCAAGCACACCAAGGAGGGAAAATGTGGGAAAAACCTGAAAAGAGAGGGAAACCTCCAGGTACTGCAAGAACACCTCCATTATGGAAAAGATAAAATAAAATAAGAAGGGAATACCCAAAGGAGTTAAGCACAGGATGGATTCAAAATATAGAATGCCAGAAAGCTTCCAAAATACAGAAGGGCCCAACCAGATTCAAAACTGGATAATCATGGGAAAAAGATGTTTAAGATTCGGAACAGCATCATAATTACATACCAAATCTGAAGTGGAGCAAGTAAATTCTTTACTGTACTCCCTAGGTGAAATAGCTGATGATGTGATCATGAGACACTGGGCTGAATTTTATTCGGCGTCGCACTTTAAAAATGGTGGTCTGCCCGTGCGGACCGCCCATCATGGAGCTGCCACGATATTTAGTGCAGCGGGTCATTATCATCAAGGTGACACACCGCCCCCTCCCCCCACAAATCTCATGGAGGCGGCGGGATTTCCAGCGCAGGTATCAGCATCGGGTCATCTGACCATCAGGTGCTGGGGCCTTATTTAAAGGGCAGCCAACACATCAGTCAAGACTGAACTGACAGAACAAAGCTACTGACAGAACTTCTTTGGGCTACAGAAGACGGATTGCATTTGGGGAGATCAGAAAAGTTGGATAATGGCATCAGAGGGGCGCGCTAGGGTGGCCTCACAGTTCAGCGATGCCTCCCTGCTCACTCTCCTCCAGGCTGTGCGGGCAAAGTCGGAGGTCCTCTACCTCAGCGATGATAAGAAGAGGCCCTCCCACCTGACAAAGACAGCCTGGTTGGAGGTGGCAGAGGAGGCCAGTAGCCGTGGGGCCATCTGGTGGGACTGGGTCCAGTGCTGAAAGAGGATGAATGATCTGCTGCGACCACAAAAGTAAGTGCCATTTTAGATCAGTGCCATTGAACCTGGGTGTGCCTGCACAGAGTGGCACACTTGTGCCACTGCCATGCCAAAGATATAGAGGTTGGGCAGGGAGGAAAGACGTGACAAGAATGGAAAAGTGTCTGATAGAACTTACCCGTGTCTGCTGCTCAGACAGGAGTGGCTCATTCAGTAGTACACACCAAGCATCCCCCACCTTTGTGCCCAGCACCCCTCTTGTGACATGTGTCGTGCTGTTGATCTGCCATCCTTAATATCTGCCTCCTTGCTCCTCCAGGCGAAGAGGGCCCACAATTCAAGGGAGGCCACTTATAGCGGTGGAGGTGAGCCAGAAATCAGAAGGCTCACAGAAGCTGAGGAGGAGGCCCGGGAGATAACAGCTAGCCATGTGCAACACTCATTCGGTGAAGCAGACCTCAGGGTTCATGGTGAACATATGTCCATTTGGTATAAATGATCAATGTGAAAGTTTTGTTGTGTGATACTATGCTGTTATCATTGTGACATGCAGAACATCAAGACTGACAGTGTACTCTTCACATTGTGTCTTCCAGGTCAACGTTATGAATCAACCCTGGCTGCACACAACACATCCCCCACCTCGGAGGAAGAGACATCCTCCGAAGAAACAGCGTTGCATTACACAAACGCACCTTCCATCAACACAGATACTGTCACCTCGGTGGGTATCTGTTCAGCCTTAGTGTCAAGATCACAAGCTGGTGAGAGCACTGCACACGTGCCCGAGCAGTTGACTGAGGCTGAGACAACTGAGGCCCCTGACAGTCGGAGGGCTGTGGGCGGCCAGTCCCATACTGAGCCCCAGTCTACTGATGACCCTCTGCTGTCAACAGCACAGGGCATGCTGGAACTGATGCAGAGGTCCTTGCAAAATCTGGTGGATATGCCACAGGCTGTGTGCAACCTTGAGTGGATGATGGGGGAGTATATCCAGGCCATGATAGCTGCCATGTCCCAGACAAATGAGCCCCTGCGTCATCCATTGAGAGGCGGCCCTCTTGGTGAGCCACATTCCATTAATATGCACTGACCTGCAATCCGTCACCGCAGCCATGACATCCAATCAGCAGTGGGACCGGGGCATGGAGATTGTCACTACCCCCGGTCCTTCCCAGGAGAGCAGAGTGGCTCCAATGAGGCATGAGATGCAAGAGTTGAGCCGGCGCACCATAGGTGATTCCATCGTGGTCACAGGCCCTTCGCCCCTCCGCTGGTGAGTCCAGCTCCAGCAGCCACGACGTCTGAGGAGAGTTCTGTGCTGACACAGGATTCCCCCAGCCAGCTGGAGCCCTCCAGGACTTGTCAGCGCAGAGGACGACCGCCAAAGTCATCCACAGTCAAAGGGCAATCAGATCAGCAGCCTTCCTCCAGTCAGGCTGCTAGTGCAGATGTGGCACCGTGAAGGAGTACCCACAAGCGTTTAAAGAAAACACACTGACACAAATGGGAATGCACGGGTGCCACTACAATGTAAGTACGTATCTCACTAAATGGTCTTCACTAACATGTGTGTCGTTTTTACTGTGTGAATGACATGTGCCAGCATGTACCGCTCATATCTCATCCCTTTACATCACCGTCCTTTCAGAACTGCCAATGTATGCAATAACATGATTGCCATGCCAGCATTACTCATGTGCGTATCCAAGGATGTAGTAACATGGACCTCTGCTGCTGCCTCTAATGGTTGAGAGAAAGATGTTGCAGATGTAGTCTGCTGCACAGCAGGTGAGCGAGGGCACTGTGTGGCTTGCAGAGCTCATGGTGGTTCCTATGGAGTGGAGAACCTTTGATCAATAAGGCGCTGCCGTGCATCCCTAGCTCACTACTCGACCTGCATGCGGTGCCTCGGTGCCCACTGCCCTCCCATGTGCCTTTCCTGTTGTAAGTCCTCAGCATCCGAGGAGGAGTCATGCTGACGTCTCTCCTCATCCTGCAGGACCCCTCCCCATATTGAGTACGTAGTTGTGCAGAGAACAGCGAACAGCAAAGATATTAGCTACCCTTTCTGGCTCGTACTGCAGGGCAGTGCCCAATCTATCCAGGCAGCAGAAGCACATTTTCAGCATGCAGATCACCTGCTCAATGGTGGCTTTTGCAGCTTCGTGGCTGGCATTGTATCTCTCCTCTGGAGTAGTGGTGGGGTGTCTCACTAGTGTCAGGAGCCGTGTCCTCAAGTGGTAGCCCTTGTCTCCAAGAAGCCACCCCTCCATCTGAGCCAATTCAGTGAACAGCAGTGGCAGCTGGGACTGGCGCAGGATGAAGGCATTATGGCAACTGCCTGACAAGTGGGCACAGATTTGCATGAAGCTTTTCTGGTGATCATATATCATCTGTATGTTGATTGAGTGGAATCCCTTCCGGTTTACATGTGCAACTGGCCACCCGGCGGGTGGCTTGATGGCCACATGAGTGCAGTCCATGACCCTTTGCACCTGTGGGAATCCCACGACAGAGCAGAAACCGATGGCCCTCTGGGCCTGGCTCTCAGGGTCCATCCCGAAGCGGATATAGTCACCTGACCACCGGTACAGGGCATCGGTGACCATCCTGGTGCAGCGGTGCACTGCTGACTACGTGACCCCGCAAAAGTTTCTGGTGGGCCCCTGAAATGATACAGAGGCGTAAAAGTTAAGAGCCGCTGTCACTTTGAGGGCCACAGGCATAGGATTTCCACGGAATCCCATGGGCTGCAGGTCATCGTTGGCCTGAACAGAGAACAGAGATGTGTCACTGCCTCTCTCGACATCTGCAGTCGCCTCTGACACTGGTGCTCTGACATCTGCAGGTGTATCATGTGGGACCTGCAGATGCATGGCGATCTGTAGTGGTGAGCTCTCCTTGAGAGCTGCTGCTGCTCACGACTGGGGGCCTCTACGTGGGCTGCAACTGCCATTTGGTTTTGCCAGCGGTGCAGAGGGATCCTCAAGACAAACAGAACAATGCATATAGGATGAAACATCTCCATCTGCAAATTGCAATTAAGCCCGGTTCCTTCACTTCTTTGAAGGTACCTAACAGGGCAGAGATTGATGTTGACTGGTACATCAGGTGCTTTCATGCATCAACTATGTGGCATGCCATGGCATTGCCCGTCTTATCTCCCACTAAGAATAGCAAAGCATGACCAAATTCAGATTGTAACAGCTGTATTGATGGGCCCACCAGCCAGAAAGCCATTCCATGCCGACCGTTTCTGGCACCCTCACCACACACAGGATGACTGGAGTGTCATTGCTCCTTCACTCACAAAAACAAACAATTGCAAAGTGGTTACCCTAGACTGAGGGAGAGTACGCAGTACCTTCCTTCATGTCTGCAGAGTTGCATCCCCAATAATAACATTCCCCCCCCACCACCTACCTTGATGCCTGCAGAGTTGTGCCGCCAGTAATACAATCCCCCCTTCCACCTCCCTTCATTCCTGCAGAGTTGTGCCCCTGGTAATGTCATCCCCCCTCACACCTCCATATATATACATGCAGAGTTGAGACCTGTCTCACAAGACTTACATGCACTGTCTCCGAAATCTATTACTTCTTCTGTTCCACCGGCTTTTCATATTTGTGAATGGGACAGCACATGAGAGACACCTGCTCGCAGAAAAATGCAGAACTTTGGACTGAGAGACAGTGGGATGCATAATGAAGCTTTGTAGCGCTTTGCATATTTAAATTGGGTGCCGCCGCCAAGCGATGGGGGGGGGCCACTCCCAGGTAACCAGGTAGCCATTCCATGCCATCCTGGCACGGGACCATCACGGGCCTAACATACGAACATACAAATTAGGAACAGAAGTAGGCCATTCGGCCCCTCGAGCCTGCTCCGCCATTCAATAAGAACATGGCTGATCTGTTTGTGTCTCAAATTCAACACTCCCATCTACCCTTAATAACCTTTAATTCCCTTGCCTAAAATGAATCTATCTACCTCTGCCTTAAAAATATTCAATGACCCCGCCTCCACCACCTTCTGAAGCAGAGTTCCAAAGTCGCACAACCCTCTGAGAGAAAATATTTCTCCCCATCTCTGTCCTAAAACGGCAACCCCTAATTTTAAAACAGTGCCCCCTAGTTCTGGACTCACCCACAAGAGGAAACATCCCCTCCACATCCACCCTGTCAAGACCGTTCAGGATCTTATAAACTTCAATCAAGTCTCCCCTCACTCTTCAATACTCCAGTGAAAACAAGCCCAATCTGTCCAACCTTTCCTCATAAGACAACCTGCTCATTCCAGGTATCAATCTACTAGAGCTCCTCTGAACCGCCTCCAAAGCATTTACATCCTTCTTTAAATAAGGAGACCAAAACTGCACACAGTATTTGAGATGTGGTCTCGCCAATGCCCTGTACAACTGAAGCATAACAACCTTACATTTATTTTCAATTCCACTCGCAATAAAGGATAGCATTCCATTAGCCTTTTTTATTACTTGTTGTACCTGCATACTAACTTGTTGTGACTCATGCACTAGAACAGCTAGATCCCTCTGCACCTCGGAATTCTGCAGTCGTTCTCCGTTTAAAAGTACTCTGAGTCTTTATTCTTTCCAGAAGTATTTTCCGGGCCACGCTGCCACAACCCCCAACCTCAGGGGGCCTGATAAAATGCAATCCATGGTATCCATGAAGCTTCGGATAAATTTCAAGATGTGTTGCAAGCTTTTGATAATTATTTCAATGAAGAAGCAATAAGGTCCTAGAAAGGGCGGAGTTCAATAAAGGTGAATCAGTGGATGGCTTTCATTAATGATTTGTATAGATTGTCTTAGTTTAGTTTAGAGATACAGCACTGAAACAGGCCCTTCGGCCCACCGAGTCTGTGCCGACCATCAACCACCCATTTATACTAATCCTACACTAATCCCATATTCCTACCACATCCCCACCTGTCCCTATATTTCCCTACCACCTACCTAAACTAGGGACAATTTGTAATGGTCAATTTACCCACCAACCTGCAAGTTTTTTGGCTTGTGGGAGGAAACCGGAACACCCGGAGAAAACCCACGCAGACACAGGGAGAACTTGCAAACTCCACACAGGCAGTACCCAGAATTGAACCTGGTCGCTGGAGCTGTGAGGCTGCGGTGCTAACCACTGCGCCACTGTGCCGTCTGAAGGATGTGAACACGGAGCACTAAAATCGGAATTGATTAGAGACTGTATAGTTGTTGGAATGGCTGATGTGTCTTTATCAGATTTTTTACAGTCAAAAGAGGACCTCACTCTGGAGAAAGCGACTCAGATTGTGTGACAGGCAGAAGTCAGAAGGCTAAATATACTGAGGGCTGAAGAGAAGCCTCGGAATGGAAAGAGTCTGACGATGGCACAGTTCCTCAAGCCCAGATGGGAAAACACACTGTAGAGGAGAAGGTGAGAGGGTGAAAGACACTGGGAAACCCTTTCAGCACTGTGGAGCCAGAAAGACCCAGAGACAAGATCAGTGTCCTGCTATTAAAGTAGAATGTTTTAAGTGCAAGAAGTCAGGCCATTATGGGAAAATGTGCCAGAGCAAGACCTCTTCTTATGAAAGGGCCAAACAAAAAGCTTTCACACATAGAGTTGTGAATGAGTTGCACCAATTCCCAGTGGAAGAAAAAATAGGACACTTCCTCGGGGAAGTTAACAACTCCAATCAGGCATTCTGGATGGCAGACATCTATGTTAATGGACATATTATGAATTTTAAATTGGACACAGCCTCAAGTGCCACAGTTCTGTCAGATCAAGAGCCATAGTTGATGAGACCTTCCTTACAACCAGCAGATGCTCAGTTACAAGATCCTGGAGGGATACAACAGAAGGTCAAAGGAAAGCTGCAAGCCATACTCCAATATAAAGGAAGACAGATTAAGAAAACCCTGTATGTTTTGAAAAATCAAGAGTTTTCATTATCAAGCAGAAGAGCATGCTTAGACCTACATCTACTTAGAAGAGTGGAAGAAATTAAATGGCCAGAGCTCAACAGTCACTTTCAAGCAGACTTGCCAAAACTGTTCTCGGGTCTAGGAAGACTGAAGACCGAGAATAGCATAAAATTGAAAGATGTCAGACCCGTATGTATCTTACGCCAAGGAAACTACCACACCCATTGATGAAGCAAGTTCAGAATCAGCTGGAAGAGATGAACAGGATGGATGTCATTTCTCCAGTCACGATGCCAACAGAGTGGTGATTGTCCATGGTTACAGTCCCAAAACCTCTTTATATCTGTGTGGACTTAACATTGCTTAACAAAGCTGAGGCAAGGGAAATTTATCTTATGCCTTTGGTGGATGAGTCATAGAGTCATAGAGTTATACAGCACAGAAACAGGCCCTTCGTCAAATCGTGTCTGTGCCAGCCATTAAGCATCTATCTATTCTAATCCCATTTTCCAACACTTGGCACATAGCCTTATACGCTATGGCATTTCAAGTGCTCATCTAAATACTTCTTAAATGCTGTGTGGGTTCCTGCCTCTACCACCCCTTCAGGCAGTGTGTTCCAGATTCCAACCACCCTCTGGGTGAAAAATGTTTTCCTCAAATCCCCTCGAAACCTTCTGCCCCTTATCTTAAATCTGTGTCCCTTGGTTATTGACCCCTCCGCTAAGGGAAAAAGTTTCTTCCTATCTAACCTATCAATGCCCCTCATAATTTTGTATACCTCAATCAGGTCCCCCCTCAGACTTCTCCGCTCTTAAGGAAAACAATCCAAGCCTATCCAGTCTCTCTTCATAGCAGAAATGCTCCAGCCCAGGCAACATCCTGGCGAATCTCCTCTGCGCCCTCTCCAGTGCAATCACATTCTTCCTATAGAGTGGTGCCCAGAACTGTACACAGTACTCCAGCTGTGGCTTAACTAGCATTTTATACAGCTCCATCAAAACCTCCCTACTCTTATATTCTATGCTTCGACTAATAAAGGCAAGTATCCCATATGCCTTTCTAACCACCTTATCTACCTGTACTGCTGCCTTCAGTGAACTGTGGATAAGTACACCAAGGTCCCTCTGACCCTCTGTACTTCCTAGGGTCCTACCATCCATTGTATATTCCTTGCCTTGTTAGTCCTCCCAAAATACATCACCTTACACTTCTCAGGATTAAACTCCATATGCCACTGCTCCACTCATCTTACCAGCCCATCTATATCATCCTGTAATCTAAGGCTTTCCTCCTCACTATTTAGGACACCACCAATTTTCGTGTCATCTGTGAACTTACCGATCATACCTCTTATATTCATGTCTAAATCATTAATGTACACTGCAAACAGCAAGGGTCCCTGCGGTTCACCACTGGTCACAGGCTTCCACTTGCAAAAACAACCCTCAACCATCACCCTCTGCCTCCTGCCATGAAGACAATTTTGGATCCAATTTGCCAAATTGCCCTGGATCCCATGGGCTCTTACCTTCTTAAACAATCTGCCATGCGGGACCTTATCAAAAGCCTTACTGAAGTCCATGTTGACTACATCAACTGCTTTACCCTCATCTACACATCTAGTCACCTCCTCGAATAATTCAATCAAGTTTGTTAGACATGACCTCCCCCTGACAAAGCCATGCTGATGATCCCTGATTAATCCCTGCCTTTCCAAGTGGAGATTAATCCTGTAATTACCTGGTTTATCCCTGCTACCCTTCTGGAATAATGGTGCCACATTAGCTGTCCTCCAGTTCTCTGGTACCTCTCCTGTGGCCAGAGAGGATTTTTTAAAATTTGTGTCAGAACCCCTGCTATTTTCTCCCTTGCCTCACATAACAGCCTGGGAAACATCTCATCTGGGCCTGGGGATTTATCTGCTTTTAAGCCTGCTAAAACAGTTAATACCTCCTCCCTTTCAATGCTAATATATTCAAGTATACCACAATCCCCTCCCTGATCTCTACACCTACATCATCCTTCTCCATAGTGAACACAGATGAAAAGTAAACATTTAAAACCTCACCTATGTCCTCCGGCTCCACACACAGATTGTCACTTTGGTCCCTAATAGGCCCTACTCTTTCCTTGGTTATCCTCTTGCCCTGAATATACTTATAAAACGCCTTGGGATTTTCCTTTATCTTGCCCGCCAGTGTTTGTTCATGTCCCCTCTTCGCTCTCCTAATTACTTTTTAAGTACCCCCCTACACTTTCTATACTCCTCTCAGGCCTCCGCTGTTTTCAGCGCTCTGAATCTGCCATAAGCCTCCTTTTTTTTCCTTATCTAATCCTCTATATTCTTTCACATCCAGGGTTCCCTTGACTTGTTAGTCCTACCCTTCACTGTAACGGGAACATATTGGCCTTGAACTCTCACTATTTCCTTTTTAAATGACTCTCACTGGTCAGATGTAGACTTTCCTACAAGTAGCTGCTCCCAGTCCACTTTGGTCAGATCCTGTATTATCATATTGAAACTGGCCTTCCCCCAATTCAGTACCTTTATTTCCGATCCCTCTTTGCCTTTTCCATAACTGCCTTAAATCTTACAAAGTTATGGTCACTATCCCCAAAATGCTCCCCCACTGACACTTCTACCACTTGTCCAGCTTCATTCCCTAGGATTAGGTCCTGTACCGCCCCTTCTCTTGTAGGAATTTCTACATGCTAGCTCAAAAAACTCTCCTGTAGGCACTTTAAGAATTCTGCCCCCTTTAAGCCTTTTGCACAAAGACTATCCCAATTGATATTGGGGAAGTTGAAATCCCCTACCATTATTACCCTATTATTTTTACACCTCTCAGAGATTTGCCTACATATCTGCTCCAGTATCTCTCCCTGACTGTTTGGAGGCCTGTAGCCAAGTGATTGCCCGTTTTTGTTTTTAAGTTCTACCCATATGGCCTCATTTGAGGAACCTTCTAAGATATCATCCCTCCTTACTGCAGTAATTGACTCCTTGATCAACACTGCAATGCCACCTCCTCTTTAACCCCCTCCCCTGTCACGCCTGAAGATTCTAAACCCTGGAATATTGAGCTGCCAGTCCTGCCCCTCCCTCAACCATGTCTCTGTGATTGCAATCATATCATATTCCCATTTGTTAATCAATGCCCTCAATTCAACTGCCTTACTAGTAAGACTCCTTGCATTAAAATAGATGCAATCCAGCCTTACATTATTCACTTGTGCCTTAATAGGTTTATATTTGCTCTGCCTTCCAGACTGACTCAGTTTCTCTTCTACATTTGACTGTACATCACCCCTTACTGTACCTTCACTCTATATCCCATCCCCTTGCTAAATGAGTTTAACCCCCCCCCCACCACCCCCTGCAAGGATGTTGGTCGTATTCAGCTTCAGGTGCAACCCGCCAACTTGTACAGATCCCACCTTCGCCAGAAGCAGACCCAGTGATCCAGGAAACTAAAGCCCTCCCACCTGCACCATCTCCTCAGCCACGCATTCATCTGCTCTATCTTCCCGTTTCTATACTCACTGGCATGTGGCACTGGGAGTAATCTAGAGATTACAACCTTTGCAGTCCTGTTTTTTAATCTGCTACCTAGTTCCCTAAATTTTTGTTGCAGGACCTCACCCCTCTTTCTACCTATGTCATTGGTACCAATGTGTACCAAGACCTCTGACTGTTAACCCTCCGCCTTCAGAATGTCCCGCATCTGCTCTGTGACATCCTTGACCCGAGCACCAGGGAGGCAACATACCATCCTGGAATCACGTTTGCGGCCACAGAAACGCCTATCTTACGATAGAATCCCTTATCATATAGCTCTCCCAATCCTTTTCCACCCCTCCTGTGCAGCTGAGCCACCTGTGGTGCCACAGACTTTGCTCTTGCTGTAGTCCCCTGAGAAGCTATCTCCCCCAACAGTATCCAAAGCAGAAAATCTGCTAGAGAGGGAGATGGACCCAGAGGACTCCTGCACTACCTGCCTCGTTCTTCCACTCTGCCTGGCGGTCACCCATTCCCTTTCTGCTTGAACAGTCTTTACCTGCGGTGTGACAACCTCCCTGTATGTGCTATCCATGATGATCTCAGACTCGCGGATGTTCCACAGTGTCTCCAGCCACCGCTCCAAATCCAAAACATGGATTTTGAGTAGCTGCAGCTGGAGACACCTCCTGCACACGTATTTGCCCTGGACACTGGAAGTGTACCTGACTTCCCAGATTGCACAGGAGGAGCACTCCACACTGGCGAGCTGCCCTGCCATGACTTACCCTTAATTTACCCCCTTAAATTACCCAAAAATTAGATTATTTACACTTGGGACCTTGATTCCCTGAAAAAAAATCTACAATATTAAAAAAAAAAAACTGTAGACCTTTTTCTTTACTTTGGTTACTTATCCATGTATTTAGAGTCATTCTTTAACAGCAGTTACCCACCAACCAATCACCTTGTAGCTTTCCTGTGATGTCACTGTTCACTTTTTTTCCATTTCTCAAAACTCCATTGCATCTGGACTGCTCTCCACTCCTGGAAGGTAACTGTCTAGGCCTTGCTCCTCGGACTCTATTTATTCTCTTCTCTAGCTCGGCATTCTCCTCGCAGGTCCGCTCCTCTCCGCTCCCGGAAAGTAAGTGACTAGGCCACGATCCTCAGGCTCTATTTATGCTCTTTGCTTGCTCAATGTTCTCCCTGCAGCTCCGCTCCCTTCTGCTCTCAGAAAGTAAGATTCCTAGGAATGGTGAATCAGTTGGCAAAATGTTTACCCAATTTGGCGCAGGTAACAGAACCATTAAGACAACTTTTGAAGAAATATCAAGCCTGGTGTTGGAACACACATCAAGAGCAGACATTTAGAAGGATTGAGGAGATGCTAGTTTCAACAGAAATATTAGCACCCTACAACCCTTCATTTCTGACACCTCATCTACAGGGTTGGGGTCAGTCCTCTTTCAAAAACAGCAATCTTATAGTTATCTATGCCTAATCAATTTGTGCTTAAAATTGTTTGACTACTTGTAAGACTACCATCATTGGGCCATCACAGGGAAGATTCAAGAGGATAGACAACGTCCAATAAAGTTTGTGATGTAATACTAAAAAAAAAGAGTGGTAGAATCACAAAATATTTTTGGTGAAATGACAAATCAATGTGTTACCAGGAAAACATGCTGTGCTGAGTGGGGATTTTTAATTTATCGGTTGTAAACCTACATTAAACTTTTAGAAAAAAAAGCTGGAATCCTAAATTTAACTTTTAAAAAGCTGGCAGCCAAGATGGCCACAAAAATCTGCATTGAAATACCTCACATTCCAGGACATCGAAGTGGAGACGCATGTCTAAAAAGACTCCCATCCAGGACAATGGCTTGAACAGTTGAATACATTGTCTGAGATCACACTCATTAGTAGGACATTCAAAGCCATCCTGGAGCATTCACTAATGGAGACGTACCTCCAGGGGGTAAATATTGAAACAAAACAACCTGAGAGAGATTTGGGATTCTTAGACTTTGGACCTCATTGAAGAAAAAAAGGTGCTAAGAGAACCATGTGACAGTTTTCCCTCTCCGCCCCCCCCTCCCAATATGTGTAAACCTGTTTTTTTTTGTTATACAAAGCAGATAAACTTTGGGAGCTAACCCATGCAAGACTCCAGTGAAGCTGTCTCTCTCTCTCTCTCTCTCTCTCTCTCTGCAGGTAACATCACAAGTTTTGAAATCTGTCTGTGGCTATGGAACATCCAGGTCTACCATTGCTACAGACAGAGACCCGGAGGAGAAAGCCACCTACATCACTGTCTCCAAGAAAACCCTGAACCAGGTGGACCTCCTGTATGTGCACTTCTACCAGCCAGATACTTGAGAACCATAAATTAAGCTGGAAGACGACTGAATTACCAGACCCCACAATGTACATTATTTTTATTTCTTCTGGACTCCAATTCAACCAAACTATCCTTCATCACTCTGTAATCTATTTGAGTGTGTGCGATTTTCATGTGTGTATGTGCATGTGTGTGAACGTTGGAGTGCACTTTCATTATTTTACTTAGATCGGGTTTAGATTTTAAGCACAGTAAACTAACCTCCTTCTTGCTTAAACTCAAGAAATCCTGTCCGATTGGTTCTTTTATGATCATAGCACATAAAGGCTTGAACTCTCACTGAATTGGGAAGCATATTCACTGTCTAAAAGGAATAAACCCTGTTGTGGTGAAACAAGGAGAGGGATAAGAGGGGAGCCTTTCGATCCCTCCTCACCTGATCGTAACAGTGTTTTGAAAAAGTTTTAACATAGCAGCTTAAATTTTATCAATATATGTTCTTTATGAGCATCTGGAGTGGTTTGATGATTATGACAATTATTCAGTGCTCAGAACGAGAAATTTGCTTAAGTTGATTGAAATTTCCAGGGTCCATTACTTATCTACCAGGTTAGAAGTACTGTGTTTCAGTACAGTCATGGTGGCCTAGATTTTATGTCGCCGTAAAAAATGGCAGCCTGCACGTGCAGGCTTTATTCTGCAAGCTGCCGTGATATTAAACGTCGTGGCTCATTTACATGGCTGGGGCAGACTGCCCCACCACCCCGATGATGTGGAGGGGGCGGGCGTTTCCTCCCCGGCAATGGCATCCGGCACCACTGCGTAAGTGCCACGCCATTTTTAAAGGGCTTCCAGCTGTAACAAATAATTTAAATGTTAAAGTTACATGCTTTTTAAAATTAATGAAAAGAAATAAATAAATGTTTCCAGTCCCTCTCCCACCCACTCACCCCCAATAACCAGACAGCTCATTCCGTGCCCTCTCCCCCACCAAAATACTTAACTTGTGAACCTGGCCTTACCCCACCTCCCGCCCCCCTCCACCCCACAAAGTTCACAAACTTTTATCTTTAACCCTTCCCACTGTCCCCTACACCAATCATATTGGTTTGATCCCACTCCCCCCCCCACACCCACACTGAAATACTTACCGCCTTCCCCCGCTCCCCACCAGTGTCCCACATCGTATTTCTGGACAGAGATCCGAAGGTGCGGGAGTCCCGGCAACCGACCACAATATCAGAGCGGGATGGACGGCGGGAGCAGACAAGTCATTAATTCGTTAATTTACATTCATTAACATATTTAAATTTTGCTCCCATCGCCGAGCAGCAGGGGGCTGCCACGAGGCCTCATCGCCGCCAGCAATACAGGGTCAGGCCTTCCAAGCGTTGTGGCCCCCGGCGGGCTTCTCCCGGAGGCCTTTTCCAGGCCTCCCGCCATGACCCCCGATGCCGGGGGCAGGGAAGGGGGGCGGTCAGTAGAATTCAGCCCGGTATGTATGTTTATTTAATGCACTGTCAATTTTCTGTCCATAAAGAAGGATCACTCTCTGCTCTGTTCCAGGAATGACCTATAAGGATGTAGAATTTGAATCCATACAGAGTTTTTACTTGAATTGCAATGCCTGAAAAATGCTTGCAGGCCTGTCTTAAATAAAAAGTTTTCATCTGAGAACTGGTTTCATCTGAGAAGGTTATAAGAGTTCTTTATTAAATATACTGTTCAATATCTGGCTCAACTGGATCTCTGAGGAAAAGCTTGAAATAAGTAAATCATCTGAACAGGTTCTCTAAATTTCAGGAGAATTTTTAAAAAGTCAAAACAAGAAAAAATGTGAATCTATGGCATACACCACAATGACCAGAGGAGCAGTCACTGAACATTTATCCTTTGTTTTAGGGCATACTGATACAATTATTGTTAAGTACCATTCAGCTTATTCTCATATTGAGAAAGAAACTGACTAAAGCTGGTTGTCCAGCTCAGAAAGATGCTGATTTATTAAGGTTTTGTCTGGTTTGTGGTTTGTCTCAACCTACTCGTACATTTTGATCTCTTCCCTGAATGGTTTCTCCTTCCCACAAATGAGTCTGATTTAATTTTGGTGTTTTATGCTACTTATGCTGTGGTAATGTTATCCTCAGAGGCTGCTGCTCTGGAAATATAAGGAACTGAATAGATAGAAATCATAGCACTATGGCATAACTGGCTTTCGCAGAGAGCCTCTAATGGGAAAAATAGCCCAAGGTGCAGTACAAATGTGAATCACACAGTGAGAAGTGTCCAAAAGCCTGATCAAAGACATAGGTACTAAGAAATCCTATTAAGTCAGACAGAGGAGTAGAGAGGCAGAAGAATTTAGGGAAACAGTTCCTGAAAGTAAGATCAAGGCAGCAGAAGATCTTGCTATCAATGATGGGAAAAAGAAAAAGGGGATGCACAGAGTGTAAGAATCAGAGAACTGAAGGATGCAGAGAGGATATAAGTTAGGAGAAAGTTGTAGATGTACTAGAGGGCAAGGTTGTGGATGACATGAAGAAAAAGGATGAGGATTTTAAAATCTATGTGTTGATGAACAAGGAGCCAATTTGGGTCAAAAAGGATGGGGTGACTGGAAAGCTAGACTTAACACGGAACAGGATGCTTGTTGTGGATTTTTTAATGAGCTGGACTTTATTTATGGGTAGGGAATATGAAATCCAGCAAAGAAAACACTGGAGAAATCTGATCTAGAGTTGACTGAAGTGTGAATAAGGATATTGGCGCTGATAGTAAACAGAAATTATGGTACTATGGTGTAACTGACATTCGCACAGAGCCTCTAATGGGAAAGGTAAGGGCTTTTGGGGATATTGCGAAGGTAGAAGTAAGTTGCTGTAGTGATGGAAAGGATATGGGAGGTCTGAAAAGTAGCTTTGGGTCTGACAAGGTGCTAAGGTTTTGCAATTTTGAGCAAGTTATCCACATCCTATTAAAAGCATAACAATGCAGCAATTGTGTTTTTATTTATGTTGTTTTCTCTCTTTTTTAATTCAAATGATAGTCTGGAACTGTGGGATGGCTGTTGCCGATATGTGACTCCAGACCCACAGCAATATGGTTGAGTCTTAACTGACCTCTGAAATGGTCCATCAAGCCACTCAGTTGTCTCAAACTATTTCAGTAAATTCAAATAAGAATAACTCTGCCCAGTTGACCTTGCAAAGTTCTCCTCACTACCATCTGGGGAAATGTACCAACATTGGGAGAGCTGTCCCACAGACTAATCAAGCAACAGCTTGTCATAGTTATCATAGTTGTCATAGTTGTCACAGAAACATACCTTAAGCCAATGCCCCAGACTCCTCCATCACCATTCCTGGGTATGTCGCCTCCCATCAGCAGGACAGACCCACCAGTGATGGTGGCACAGTTGCATACAGTTGGGAGGCAGTGACTCCAGGAGTCCTCAACATTGACGTTGGACCTCATGAGGTCTCATGGCATCACATCAAACATGGGCAAGAAAACCTCCCACTGATTACCACTTACTGGAATCCCTCAGATGATGAATCAGTACTCCTTCATGTTGAACACTTGGAAGAGGCACTAAGTGTGGCCAGGACACAGAATGTACCACCGTGCTAAACAGGATAGATTCATAACAGATCTAGCATTTCAAAACTGGGCATCCATGAGGTGCTGTGGGACATCAGCAGCAGCAGAATCGTATTCAACCACAATCTGTAACGTCATGGCCGGGCACATTCCTCACTCTAACATTGCCATCAAGGCAGGGGAACAACCCTGGTTCAATGGGGAGTGCAGGAGGGCATGCCAAGAGCAGAACCAGGCATACCTATAAATGAGGTGCCAACCTGGTTAAGATAAAATGCAGGACTAGATGCCTGATAAATAGCAGAAACAGTATGCAACAGACAGAGCTAAGTAATCCCAAAACCAATGGATCAGGTCAAAGCTCTGCAATCCCGCCACATCCAGTCTTGAATGCTGGTGGACATCTAATCAGTTAACCAGAAGAAGATACTCCACAAACATCCCCATTCTCACTGAATGTCACAACACGTCTGTGCAAAAGACAAGGCTGAAGCCTTTGCAACCATCTTCAGCCAGAAGTGTCGAGTGGATGATCCATCTCGGCCTCCTCCTGAGCCGCCAGCATCACAAGTGCCAGTTTTCAGCCAATTCAATTCACTCCATGTGATATCAAGAAAGACTGAAGGACTGGACATGGCAAAGGCTATGGGCCCTGACAACATTACAGCTGTAGTACTGAAAATTTGTGCTGCAGAACTTGCTGTGCTCTGAGTTCCAGTACAGCTACAATATTGGCATCTACCCGATGTCACACCAAAGTGCTATGTTGAGTGATAATTTTATTTAATCCACAGACTGAAGATCTGAATTTATATTTTTTGAAGAAATTTAAGAGAGCACAGATGACGGATGACTTTGCTGGCAGCTTAGGATAGCCACCTAGTTTGCAACACTATATCCTACATTGCAAGGCTTGTGACATGGAGACAAAATGGCTGCTCACCCCAGCAAGAGCCAAGATCCAGGAAGTTTAAGGGAACTACATTTTCTTTTTAACAAGAGGAAATACACTACTGCCATGTTTGAATTACTGAGTGACTGTTATGTGACAAGCCCCTCCCCATCTGTGGTCTTAAACTTGTGTTTGTCTGCAGCAGAAAGAAGAAGCATCTGGACTCTGACCCGTACAGACCCAAGTGGGGGAATCCTCTCTCTCTCCCCATTTTAGCTTACAAGCTTCAAACTCTGCCCATTGACTGACCACCTTTGCATACTCCAGCTACAGTCAGGAACCCCGTTGGAGGAAACCATCCACATCGTTGTCTCCAAGAGACGCACTGAACCTGTCATCTCCCTTTTCAAAGTAAAAGCCTCAGGACCACCAAGTTCAGCTAGAATCCAGCCAAATAACCAAACACTACAGACAGTATACCTGTTTTTTCTATGGATTCTAACTCAACCAATCTACCTTTCCCCACTTTGTAACCTATTTGTGTGTGTGTAAACCTCTAGTGTGTGTGTGTGAGTGAAAGTTGGCATGTAGTTTATTATTTTCATTAGTTTGGTTTAGGTACAATAACGTTCACGTCTTTCTTTGTTAAACTCAAGAAAACCTGTCTGAGTGGTTCTTGTTATGATCATAGCAAGTAAGTGATCAAATATCTACTGAATTGGCCAGTAGATCCATTCTAAGAAAGAATTAAACCTCTTGTGGTCAAACAAGAAGAGGGAAAAGAGGGAAGCCCTTTGACCCCTCCTCATTTGACCATAACACCAGCAATATAAAAAATTGCCCAGGTATGTCCTGTTCACAAAAAGGAGGACAAATTCGATCCTGCCAATTGCCGCCACATTTGTGTACTCTTAATCATCAACAAAGTGATGGAAATTGTCATTGACAGTGTCATCAAGCGGTACTTACTCAACAATAATCTGCTCACTGATGCTCAGATTAGGTTGCGCCAGGGAGACACAACTCCAGACCTCATTCCAGCATTGATTCAAACATGGACAAAAAAGCAGAATTCAAGAGATGAGATGAGCATGATTATCCTTGACATCAAGGCAGCATTTGACCAAGTTTGGCATCAAGGAACTCTAGCAAAATTGAAGTCAATGGGAATCAGATGGAAAACTCTCCACTGGTTGGAGTCATACCTAGCACAAAGGAAGATGGTTGTGTTTGTTGGAGGCCTATCATTTCAACCCCAGGACATTGTTGCACAAGTTCCTCAGGGTAGTGACCTTCTCTCCATCATAAAGTCAGAAGTGGGAATGTTTGCTGATGATTGAGCAGTGGTCAGTACCATTCACAATCCCTCAAATACTGAAGCAATCTGTACCTGCATAGAGCAAGAACTTGGGATAGAATCTGTAGTTGAAAAGCTTATTTTTTTAAACCCTAATTGAGAGGGAATCAGGA
Source organism: Heterodontus francisci (assembly GCF_036365525.1). NCBI lineage: Eukaryota > Metazoa > Chordata > Chondrichthyes > Heterodontiformes > Heterodontidae > Heterodontus > Heterodontus francisci. The sequence continues at coordinate 146,175,834 of NC_090376.1, forward strand.
ATTGAAACAGAAACAGAAACTAAAAACTGAAACAGAAATGTAAACCAAAACTGAAACAGAAGCTGGAAAAACAACTTCAGGTTTCAGTGGAAACTGACACTAGTTAGAACCAGATAAAAGGAGACAGAGTCCTCCCCAGACCAGGCAGATCAGGTTGACAAGGTAGATCAGGCATGAGTGGAGCGTACCGAGTAGAAGAAAGTGAAGACTGAATCCAGGGGCTGTTTCTGTTACTTAAAATAGCCAACTAACCAGACCCAACCACACAGTGCGCAGGTTGTCACTGAAAGACTCAGATAAAGGGAAGACTGGTAAATCTATGCCATCAAGTCTGTCGTGAGCAGAGCTGGAGAGGTTCTGGAGAAGAGAGCCTTGTGATGAAGACCTCAACCATGGAGTTCGGATTGAGAGGCAATTGATGTTGGAAGAAGAACAGTGGCTAAATCCTTGAAGAAAGGAGCTGAAAATCTACCTGAGGAACTTCAGAGTTGTGAAGAACTGTGCGACTGCAATTGTTGCCGTATAAGCTGGGTGGGCTGCCCAGTGAAACCATGAGACCCTTTTCGGTTGTATCTGATAGTTAAGGTGTAATTTGTAATACATATAAATATAGACCATGATCTGTCTGTTGCTTCATGTTGAATTTATGTTGGTTTTGGTGTGAGTGTTGAAGTAAAATTTATAAAACTGAATTCTTGGCTGGAAATTTACATGGCAGCAGAGGCACTGCCCACTGGCTTAAAAGTCGGGGACGAGCCCACCTCCAACAGACCTGGAATGAACGCAGCGATTAACGTGGTCCAGGCCCTTAATTGGTCTCAGGCAGGACTTCCACCCCTCTGAGGCAGGAAGTCCCACCTCCAAGAGCTGCCGACTAATCAGCAGGTCGGCAGTTTTTCAGTCCCAGCAGCACCACTGCTGGGACTGCACCCAGCATGAGGAGCAGCATGGATGCCGGCAAGGGACAATCGGCTGCGCCCCAGCGAAGGGGATTGGGATCAATCAGGAGGGCAGGGGGGTAGGTGTTCCAGCAGGGGCTTCTTGTGTTGCTGGGGGACCCTGTGTTGGGCACAGGGTGCTTGACCAGGAGGGCCCCCCTCCAAGCCCACAAGGACGCTACCTGGTATTACCAGGTGGCCTCCTCAGCTGATGAATTCCCTGGCTGCCGCTGGTAATAAAGCAGGGGCAGTGGGAGGAGCCCTTAAGTGGCAATTAATTAGCCACTTAAGGGACTCAATTGGCAAGGGGCGGCACAGTGGCTCAGTGGTTAGCACCGCAGCCTCACAGCTCCAGCGACCCGGGTTCAATTCTGGGTACTGCCTGTGTGGAGTTTGCAAGTTCTCCCTGTGTCTGCGTGGGTTTTCTCCGGGTGCTCCGGTTTCCTCCCACATGCCAAAGACTTGCAAGTTGATAGCTAAATTGGCCATTATAAATTGCCCCTAGTATAGGTAGGTGGTAGGGAAATATAGGGACAGGGGGGGATGTGGTAGGAATATGGAATTAGGGTAGGATTAGGATAAATGGGTGGCTGATGGTCGGCACAGACTCGGTGGGCCGAAGGGCTTGTTTCAGTGCTGTATCTCTAAACTAAACTAAACTAAAAGAGAGAGAAATAGGGAAGGTTATAGGGAGCAAATGGAAGAATGGATTCCAACTATGTGTTCCATGAGAAAAAAACACTTCCCTTGGCTTGATGGGACAAATGATCTGTTTCTGTGCTGTAATATTCTATGACACTTAGAAACTTTCCTGCACCACTGAATACTTGAGCCCTTCATGAACTTATGAATCATGGAAGAAAACCTGGTTATGGCTCATGTCGGGGTCTGAAAGAGGCATTCAGAGCATGAACATTTTAGCTTGCGAAAAGGGATTTGAAATGTAACTTAGGCCGGAATTTTTCGCATGGCGTTTTGGAGCCATTCACCGACTGAAACGTGGGTGGTGATCCCGCCTCCACTGGGCCTGGGGATCTAGTCCAGGTTTTACGGTCCCCAGGCCCTTAATTGGTCTTAGACGAGACTTCCACCTCATTGAGGCAGGAGGTCCTGCCTAATGGAATTGTTGGCCAATCAGCAGGCCAGCAGCTCTTAGTCCCAGCAGCGCCACTGGGAACACTGGCCACTGCTGGGACTGCAACCCAGCTTCCACATGAAGAGGAAGGACGGCCCCGGAAAAAATAGGTATTTGGGGCCTTGCCGGGGGTGATCGGTTGGGCCCCAGCAAGGCAAGGGTGGTCAATGGGGGTGGTGGGGTGGCGTTGGGCATTGAGGGTGGCTGGAGAATCGATGGCGGCGCTCCATAGGACACAGGGCGTCCGATCAGGAGGGCCCCCCTCCCCCAGGCCTACTTTTGTCAGGTAGCTGTTCTCAGGCCTGGGCTGCCCACCTACCAACAGTTAAATTCCCTGTGGCAGCGGGCGGAGGTCCTTAAGTGGTCGTTAATTGGTCACTTAAGGGCCTTGATTGGCCTGGGGCGGGTGAGCCCTTTCCCGTCGCCACCACCCTGCGTAAAATGGTGGTGGATGTGACAGCGGGTTGGGAAGGGCCCCCCGAGCCTCCCACTCCATTTTACGACCCCCCTCCATCCATCCCCACCACCAGCCCGCTCTTTGTGGGTGGGGGGAGGGGGAGTGCGTAAAATTCCGGCCTTAATATGAAGGTTTTGAGAAAACTATGGGAGGGGGCAAGAGAATAACAGTAACCCAAAACTGATTGTGCTGGACTATTTTGTGCCTTCAGTAATTAGTAAAATGCTCGGATTATACAAAGGCATTCAAAACTGTGGGCTGAATTTTAAGAGCTCACCACCAATCTCGGCAGCGAGCTCAGAAAATGGAGGCCCGCACGTGCAGGCCACACACCAAAGAGCCGCCACAATCTCACACGCAGTGACTCATTTAAATAGCCGGGGCAGCCCACACCCACCCCAATCACATGAAGAGGGCGGGCTGTCCGTCCCTGCCAATGGCATCAGCTGCCTGTGCACATTTTTAAATGGCAGCCAACCCTGCCAGTCAATTTGAATTTTTAAAGCTGTATCCCCCAAAATGTATTCAGTACATTTCTAATGCCCCTTTCCCACCACCCAATAGCAATTACATTAACTATTTGTCCTTCCCCAAAGAGACTTACCTTTTAAAACTGATCTTCTCCCTACCAACTGCGCAAAGTTTAAAGTTCACCCCTTCCCACCTTCCCCTAAATCTATTATATTTATTTGATCTCATCTCCCCCTCTCCCGTAATGAAAATCTGAACTGCTCCCCCCTCCCCACCAGAGTCACGCTGGCGTTCCACGGACGGGAATTGAAGGCGTGGGAGTGCCGGCCGCTGTGCCAAAGATTGCGACGGACCCGAAAGATTTCAGGTAAGTTTATTTCAATTTCTTCATGATATTCATTTAAATATTGAAATGCTGTTCCCGTCACCCAGCGGGGGGGGGGGGGGGGGTGTTGGGGGGTGGGGGGGGGTGATGGGGGTTGGTGCCGCTATGGAGCCTTGCCACCGCCAGGAGGATCGGCCCAGGTCATCCTGGCGTCGGCCTCTGTGGCAGGTCGCTGCTAGACCCATATTCTGGTACCCCAGCCCTGTATGTGGAAATGCTCAAATATCTTCCCCTTTTGATAAGAGTTGATATTTTGCTCAGCTGTTAAAGTAATAATCTACTGAATACATTGCTCACAGTAAAGAAAATTGATCACAGAGCTTGGGAAATGTTAGAACTGAAAGTTACTTGGTGTAATATTTTTGCAAAGGTTAGAATGAGCCATAAATTGAAGCGAAAATGCTCTTTCCTTCACAGCCTAGAATTTACTGTTCTTCTAGCTACGGATGCATAGCTCACTCATATGACATTCACTGGTTCATTATTTTAATGGAAATGGTAACCAATTTATTTTGAATGGGTTGATCGCTCTGTGATAATGTCATGTGAATACATCAAGTGCGCCCAGCTAACTTTTGTAACAGTAATTTTCAAACCTATATCTCAGTTGCCATCCCTAACTGTACACACTCATGCACTGCTAATGATCTGTAACTACTACTGACAGACATCCTGGAGTAACATGCAGAAAATATATGTTTCTTAAAGCCTGGCAATCAGTAACTGAAGATTACTGTAATCAACATTGCAACATGACTACACTTACAAAAATACTTAATCGGCTGTAAAGCTCTTTGGGATCTCCTAAAGTTGTGAAAGGCGCTATATGAATGCAGGTCTTTCTTTTAAGAAAAGACTTGCATTTATATAGCGCCTTTCACAACCACCAAATGTCTCAAACCACTCTACAGCCGATGAGTTTTTTTTATATTAAAATTCATGGTAAAGGTCAGATCATTGATAGATTAATGATACTTAGATAATGATTTTAATTTTCAAAAAGAAACAAGAATTACATTCTATAAAATTGCATAGATGAACTGATTTTGGTGAACCAGTAAGAACTTCCAAAATTTGCAGGAGAATAAAAGTGATCAAAGATGTTGCTGAATGTCCTATATTGAGGTAAAGGAATTTAATATCTAAAGATAAGAACACAAGAAAAAGGAGCAGAAGTAGGTCATTCATCCCTTTAAGCCTGCTCCTCCATTTAATAAAATCATGACTGATCTACCTCAGCTATGCCTTCAGCACTATCCTCATATCACTTAATTCCTTTGGTATCCAAACATCTATCGGTCTCTGACTGGAATATACTCAAGAGCATCCATAGTCTTCTGGAGAAGAGAATTCCAAAGCCTCACCACCTTTTCAATTAAGAAATTTCTCCTCATCTCAGTCCTAAATGCTTGACCCCTATTCTGAGACTGTGATCACTATTTCTCAACTCTGCAGTCAAGGAAAGCATCTTCCCAGCATCTACCTTGTCAGGCCCCTTAAAAATTTTACATGTTTTGATGAGATCATCTCTCATTCTTATAAACTCTAGGGAATATAGGCCTCGTCTAATCAATCTCTCCTCATAGGACAATTCCCTTATCCCAAGAATCAGTCCAGTGAACCTTGGCTGCACTCACTCTAAGGCAAATATATCCTTCCTTAGATAAGGTGACCAAGTGATAAGGATGTATTGGTCAAATCACAGTGAACCAGTAATATTTCCAAACTTTAGTTCTCTTCTGAGCTACAGAGGTTGAACCGAGCTGAAATGCATTGTCCAGGGGTTAGAAGTGCACTGCTACCTTGTTGTAGTTCCCAGTCTTCACATACACCACTGCCGAACCTGATCATGCCCCAAAGGATAATGATCAGGTGAAGGGAACTTGACTATATTTTACCCTACTTTATCTTATGGCCACTAGCACCACTTGTTGTTCTTACACTTTCTAAAATTTAAGTATCCTCATTTTCCTCATTAACTAATAATATGACCGTAAACTGTAAAGCAGTATTTGAATTGAAATGTTCAAAGGTCATGTGAACATTTAGAATAGAGTTGCGACTATAAACTAAGTGTATTTATGATATAATAGGATATATGCTTATCTGTCATTTATTGTTATATATTTGGGCTGTTACACTTTTATGTCCATCAACCTCACGTGGTAAAAGGAAGTCTAGACATGAAGTAGCTTGGGTGATGCCAATGCACACTTGCATATTCCAATGTAGCTTCAACATGGTGCCAAATATTTTACAGAATAAACTAAAAATACCTGATGAGTGACTCCTCATAAAAAAGGATTATAACTACCATTAGGGAAAATGTTCATGCTGTGCTTATTTTAATGAAGTTCTGAGCTGGATGGAAAAGCGATAGCTTCAAAGTTACCTTCACAATGTGGAAACTGTGATACAGCTCATTTAGTTAGATCAACTCTCCATTTGTGAATTTAATTGATTTATTTCTGATTGCTTCAACAACCCATTTGCAACATTAAACCAGGAAGAACCTTGACAACTCTGTCAACCCATGCAACTAGGCATTCCATGTCACCACCACTCCACACTCCCATGTTTCTGATAGTATTTACAGTGCTTTTGTCAGTAATTGCCTGTTCATACTGTCATAGCTGTTGGTAGTCTCAGAAACACAGGCATTATTCAGAAATTACTGTACATCAGTATGTATTTTTGGTGAGCTGACCATCACATACACATGGAAACAAATCACCTTGATTACAATAGCCAAATAAAGCAACTGAGAAATCCACAAAAGGTTTTTGGAGTGATATTCTCCCTGTAGGGGCAAACCTCATTTACCTGGGTGCATAAATTCTAGTTACAGATTGGCGACTTCCAGCCAAGGCTTCAGGGCCCTCAGTGGCTATTGCTGGAGTTTCACTAGCTAAAACTGTGCAGAATACAAGCACAGTTTATGCATTTTTAAAATTGCTGCAGTGGTTGACAAATCTTGCTCGGAATAACAGCTTCATACAGCAGGGCCCAAATTATAATTCTGAGGGCTGCAAGTTCCACTTATTCACAGTTAAAAGTATTGCCATCAGTGCTTATGTGATTTATTTGCTGAAATGTCCTCATAAATTTGCCAGCAGTGTATTTACAACCAATTTTCATTTCATATTCTACATTAAACATCAGTGTCAACTCAGACCAGCAGTCCAACTGAGAGCCACTGGAGACCATAATAAGAGAATGCCCGGGTAACAAATAGAAGCTGATGTAATTTTCCAAGACTAATTATGATGCTACGTTCTCTCAATTTTTAGGCCAAATTAGAAGTGGTCTGCACAACACAGAGCCTGATAAAAAATGTGGTACTGATGATAAATGACTTTGGAAACTGTGTATTACCTTTAAAGGGATTTAAAAAAAATATAACAAGAAAACGCCAATGTAATTGTCGATACAGCTTTTTCACCAGCAGTTGTACTATGTGAAAATATAACTGTAGCAACTATAGAACATAAACAAAAAGAAGAGGACCAATTTTCCTCTTTGAGCAACGACCCGGCTCAGCACACATCAGGTTCACAGTTCTTTTGGGCTATTTGCAAGGCTGAGGGCTCTTCTGACAGGCTTACACTCCTGAATGGGCCTCGCAAATGCTGAAGAGGAGCGGATGTGAGCACAGCTAGAAGGCTCTCAGGCCTGATGTTATCTCCACAATAGGTATGCAACCTAATAGTCTACCGGCATACCTGGAAGTTGCGGTGGGGAGTCTCCTCTGATTTTAATGGTTGAGCCTTGTTAGCATACCAACTACTGACTTCCTGACCAAAAAGTCTGTGAAGTTGGTAGGAAACAGCTGCCTGTCTGTTAAAATTACATGGTTTGGAAAGAACCATGGAAACAAGCCCAGGCACAAGGTAAATGGCTTTGTGGGCTCGAGGAGGGAAATTATGGTCAGGAGAAAGGAAGCCCAGGGTGGGAGAGGTGGAAGGATTCTTTATAATAAAAGCAAAATACTGTGGATGCTGGAAATCTGAAATAAAATCAAGAAATGCTGGAAATACTCAGCAGGTCTGGCGGCATCTGTGGAGAGAGAAGCAGAGTTAACGTTTCAGGTCAGTGACCCTTCTTCAGAACCGGAAGGATTCTTTGTTCGGCCCAGAGAAGCACGCCTGTTCCTCCTGGCCCAGAAGGAACTATATATTTTTTTAAATCACAAAACTTACCTTTTCTGTCTCCTGTTTCTGCCTGTGGAAATCAACATTGCATCCCTGTTCAGACCTCAGTTAAAAATAATCGTGCCCAATAATGTTGGGCAGGGGTCCTTAATGCCTGCAATTTAAAATTGCTTTTGTCCATATCAAGGGGGGAATAGAATGGATAAATTCCCATTCTATTTTAAAGTCCCTCTCTGCCCAGTTACTGCGAAGTTTGGGAATTAAAATTCCCTGCAGTGTGTTGGTACCCGAAGATTAGGGTCTTCTGGCTGCAGATCAGGATCAGCTTAAAATAGAGGAGACAGAGTAGAGAAAACAGACTCATGTTTCTGACTTCAGCCTGCTCACACGATCACTTCAGACACCTTGGTCAATCAGAGTTTGGGGGTAGACCACAGCACAGTTTCACTGTGTATCCCTGCAGGGAGCATTGCCTGAGGAAAATGAATTGGGAGATTGGGAATGACCCTCTCATTTCATTACATTGTTCACTGGGCCTGCAGCTAGTTCAGGTGCAGGACAAGTCACAACCATGGATGGAGCCCCTGGAAGTCCTGGACAGCACAGTGGTGATGGAGAATATTGTGACCAGTTTTTACCTTAAGATCTATAATTGAGGAACACCAATTTGCCCAGCACCGGTAAGGGAAAAAGCTATGTTAAGATATTTTAATATCAGGAAAATGCCATTTAGCACAACAGACGCACTTCTTTGTAGGTGAACAACAAAGCAACTTGTATTTGTATAGCGCCTTTAATGTATAAAAGTCCCAAGGCGCTTCACAGGATTATTATAAAGCAGAATTTGACACGAACCACATAAGATATTAGGGAAGATGGCCAAAATGTTGGTCAAAGAGGCAGGTTTTAAGGACTGTCTTAAAGGAGGTAAGAGGGAGAGAGAGATGGAAATGTTTAGGAAGTGAATTCCAGAGATTAGTGCCAAGCCAGCTGAATGCGCAGCCAAAAATGATGGAGCAATTGAAATCAGGGATGCTCAAGAGGTCATAATTAGGTGAGCACAGAAAGCTCAGAGGGTTAGGGGGATTGGAGAAGATAACGGCGATAGGAAGGGGTGAGCCAAGGAAGGATTTGAAAACACCGATGAGAATTTTAAAATCAAGCCATTAACTGGGAGCCAGTATCTTCTTCTCTTCTTTGGCCTCCTTGTCTCAAGAGACAATGGGTAAGTGCCTGGAGATGGTCAGTGGTTTGTGAAGCAGCGCCTGGAGTGGCTATAAAGGCCAATTCTAGAGTGACAGACTCTTCCACAGGTGCTGCAGATAAAATTGGCTGTCGGGGCTGTTACACAGTTGGCTCTTCCCTTGCGCTTCTGTCTTCTTCCTGCCAACTGCTAAGTCTCTTTGACTCGCCACACTTTAGCCCCGCCTTTATGGCTGTCCGCCAGCTCTGGCAATTACTGGCAACTGACTCCCACGACTTGTGATCAATGTCACAGGACTTCATGTCACGTTTGCAAACATCTTTAAAGTGGAGACATGGACGGCCAGTGCGCCTGATACCAGTGGCGAGCTCGCTGTACAATGTGTCTTTGGGGTTCCTGCCATCTTCCATGCGGCTCACATGGCCAAGCCATCACAAGCGCCGCTGGCTCAGTAGGGTTTATATGCTGGGGATCTTGGTCGCCTCGAGGACTTCTGTGTTGGAGATACGGTCCTGCCACCTGATGCCAAGGATTCTCCAGAGGCAGCGAAGATGGAATGAATTGAGACATCGCTCTTGGCTGATATACGTTGTCCAGGCCTCGCTGCCGTAGAGCAAGGTACTGAGGACTGAGGCTTGACACACTCGGACTTTTGTGTTCCGTGTCAGTGCGCCATTTTCCCACACTCTCTTGGCCAGTCTGGACATAGCAGTGGAAGCTTTTCCCACGCGCTTGTTGATTTCTGCATCGAGAGACAGGTTACTGGTGATAGGTGAACTCTTGAACCACTTCCAGAGCGTGGTCGCCGATATTGATGGATGGAGTATTTCTGACATCCTGTCCCATGATGTTCGTTTTCTTGAGGCTGATGGTTAGGCCAAATTCATTGCAGGCAGCCGCAATCCTGTCGATGAATCTCTGCAGACACTCTTCCGTGTGGAATGTTAATGCAGCATCATCAGCAAAGAGGAGTTCCCTGATGAGGACTTTCCGTACTTTGGTCTTCGCTCTAAGACGGGCAAGGTTGAACAACCTGCCCCCTGATCTTGTGGGGAGGAAAATTCCTTCTTCTGAAGACTTGAACGCATGTGAGAACAGCAGGGAGAAGAAGATCCCAAACAGTGTAGGTGCGAGAACACAGCCCTGTTTCACGCCACTCAGGATAGGAAAGGGGTCTGATGAGGCACCGCTATGCTGAATTGTGCCTTTCATATTGTCATGGAATGAGGTGATGATACTTAGTAGCTTTGGTGGACATCCGATCTTTTCTAGTAGTCTGAAGAGACCACATCTGCTGACGAGGTCAAAGGCTTTGGTGAGAGCAATGAAAGCAACATAAAGAGACATCTGTTGTTCGCGGCATTTCTCCTGTAGCTGGCGAAGGGAGAACAGCATGTCAATGGTGGATCTCTCTGCTTGAAAGCCACACTGTGCCTCAGGGTAGAAACGCTCAGCCAGCTTCTGGAGCCTGTTGAAAGCGACTCAAGCGAAGACTTTCCCTACTATGCTGATCAGGGAGATTCCACAGTAGTTGTTGCAGTCACTGCGGTCACCCTTGTTCTTATAGAGGGTAATGATATTGGCATCGTGCATGCCCTGTGGTACTGCTCCCTCATCCCAGCACAAGCAAAGAGTGCTGAAAGTATAGCAGGCTTGGCACTCTTGACTAATTCGGGGTAATGCCGTCCTTCCCAGGAGCTTTTCCACCGGCTGGAGAATCAATGGCATCACTGAGTTATGATTTTGTTGGCTGTTCGTCCAGCTCATTCATGACAGACAGAGACTGGGCTGCATTGAAGACGGAGTACAGTTCTAGGTAGTGCTCCACCCAGCGGTCCATTTGCTTGTGTTGGTCAGTGATTGTGTTCCCTGATTTAGATTTGAGGGGGGCGATCTTCCTGATGGTTGGCCCAAAAGCTCTCTTAATGCCATCATACATTCCTCTGATGTTTCCGGTGTCGGAGGGCAGCTGAATATGACTGCATAGGTGTTGCCAGTAGTCATTTGCACAGTGCCTGGCTGTTCTTTGTGCAGCACTTCTGGCTGCTTTAAGTGCTACGGATGTTAACTCGCGGGGGGCTTTCTTGTAGTTCAGCAGTGCAATACCCTTAGCGGCTATGACAGGTTCCAGCTCTTCAAAGTGAGATTGAAACCAGTCTGCATTCTGCTTCACACGTTTGCCATAGGTGGTCATTGCTGAGTCATCGATGGCGTCTCTGATGTGGGCCCACTTGGTCTCTGCATCCCCTGTTGGAGTGTTTTGAAGGGCTTTTTCAAGTGAATTTAGAAACTTATGTAACAGCTGTGGATCAGGAATTCTACTAGTGTTGATGTGCAGGCGGCCCTTCTGCTTGGAATGATGCAACTTCTTTGGTTTGAGTCTAACCTTGCTGCACACCAGGGAGTGGTCGGTGTCACAGCTCGCACTGTGGAAGCTGCGTGTGATTTGAACGCTGTTTAAGGAAGCTCGCCTTGTGTCGATGAGGTCCAGCTGGTGCCATCTTGGGTGCCTCCAAGAAACCTGGTGACAGGGTTTAGTGTGAAGGAATGAGTTGGTGATGCAGAGGTTGTGATAGGTACACAACTCAAGCAGCCTCTGTCCATTCTCATTCATCCTTCCAATGCCATAGCGTCCAAGGCAGGAGGGCCATGAGTTATAGTCGGTCCCAACCCTGGCATTAAAGTCCCCCAGCAGGAACAGATGTTCGGTATTGGGGATGCTACTAATGATATTTTGGAGTTCCTCGTAGAACTGGTCTTTAACTTCAGGTGGGGAGCAGAGTGTTGGAGCATAGATGCTGAGTAGATGTACTGAACCAGAGGCGGTGAGCAGTCGGATGGACAGTATGCGTTCCGAGCCATTTGAAGATGGCTCTATCATGCTGAGCAAAGAGTTTCTGATGGCGAAGCCCACTCCATGCTGTCTTGGTTCTTCAGGATCCCTACCCTGCCAGAAGAAGGTGCAGTCTTGCTCTCTTAGAGATCCGCTCGCAGGGAGGTGTGTCTCCTGAAGTGCTGCAATGTCCATATTGAGTCTACTGAGCTCGTTGTTAATGATGGCAGTCTTCCGAGAGTTGTTGATTTGTGTAAGGTCTTCCGACAGGCCAGGACACATAGTTCTGATGTTCCAGCTTGCAAAATGAAGGGCTGGTACCTTCTTTCCTTTTTTTGTCGCGCTGTTTGGTGCGGTGCTACAGTCCACTTGTCGGGCCATGACCCTGAGCTCCAAGCACCCATTGAAGCAGGCAGACTGTGGCGGGACAGAACCTTACTGACCAGGGGCTGCCCGGTTTGAGGCGGGCGGTAGCTGTCCAGTGAGATGCGATGACCTCTCCCACCGACAAAGGCAACCCGTGGCGCCCAATCTCTATGCGAATTGAGCTGGACTTATAACCCGTAACTGCTGCCTTCCGTGTTGTTTTGGTCACTGTGAGGCGACTGTGGAGTGACCTCTCCATGGCGCATGCCTGGGCGGATGTATGGAGGTTGTGAGTTGCCCTATCGTGAAAACCCCCCTCTCAGCCTTCCTGGTGGGGTCCAAAGAAGTGCAGAGCATGACGTTTGGCACCGGTATGGCTGCAGGAACTGCCGGAAACATGCCAAAGGTGACACATAACCGCCTTCGGGGTTCCGCTTCGGATTTTCTGTTAGGGCTAACTCTCTTAGTCTTGGTCTGTCCCAAGACGCCCACAAGGCAGTGGGGTTGTTAGGGCCCCTGGTCAGGGATAGGTGGATGCCAGTGGGAGGAGGTGGATGCGGGGGGGAGGTGGTGTGAGCGGGAGGGGTGCAGGGGGAGGGGGTGGAGGGAAGACGGTGCGAGGGGGAACTGTGAAGTGGGCTGCAGGGGGGTAGGGGAGGGGGTGCAGGGGAATGGGGTGCGAGGGGGGGAGCTGGAAGGGGTATCTAGGGTATTACGATGACGTCCCCCATATATAGTGCCTCGGTCTTGTCGGCTGCCAGATCTTTGAAGATCTTTGAGATCAGAATTGGCACCTTCTTTTCCCTGCCTCCCTTGATGCTAATCCCCAGGCTCCCGACTTCGTGCTTGATGACCCTGACGCTTCGTTTCTTGTTGCTGATGGTCTCAGGGAATTGTTCCGGGAGCTCGGTGTAGGCATTGCGGATCCTGGTGGCTTTCGGACTGTGGGATCTGGGCTGAGGACTCTGCGAGCTGGCTCCGTTGGTGAGACCATTCCAGGCGGCGGGGTCCCCGGGCTGCTCGCAGCTCCGAATGAGATTTTCCTGGTTCAGAGTGGCCAGCACATGGTGCCAGCTGTCTCTGACTAAAACTTCCAGCAGCCCACTTCTCTGCAGCCTGCTGAGAATGGGGTGATAGGTGAATGTAACTTGGTGCTGAGTAAGGACATGGGCAGTAGAGTTTTGGATGACCCTGAGTTTACGGAAGGTAGAATGTGGGAGACAGGGTAAAAGTGTATTGGATTAGTCAAGTCTAGAGGTGACAAATGCATGGATTATCAACCCAACCTACCCACCTTATTACCATATCCCTCAGTCTGTTTCCTTTCCAGAATTGCAAACAATTATCTCTTCAACTCTACCCTCTGCTTCAATAGCTTAGTTTCATAACTTGTTGCACACTTCTATTACCCTTTGGTGAAAAAGTTCTATCTTATTTCCCTCCTTACTCCTAACTATCCCATGTTTTAACTTAAACTTCAGTATTAAACACCTCACCATAGTGAATAGTTTACCTGGATTATTTCTTTCTTTGAAATATCAACTAAATTCAAGGAAAATAAGGTAACCTTCCTTAACATTTCCATATACCTTAAATTGTTAATACTTGGAATTATCTTTGTTGCCTATATATTCTCTTTGGAAAACAAATATCTTTCCAATGAGGAGTTGACCAGAACTGTGCAAGGTAGAGTTTGGTCAATGCATTGTACAACAACAATACACCACTATTGATTCATAATCAACCCATTGCTTTGTAGTCAATCATCTTATTTGCTTTTTGTTTAACTGCTGCTAAGTATTATGCTGCAAGCTCTTAGCTTTATCCACTTTACTACTAGATCTCTTTTCTCATCAACATAAAGTACCACTGTTTTGTGTGGCATATACTCCTCTTTAATGATTTCTTGTCCCGATTAGTAATTATTTTACACTTATATGCATCTGTTATCTATTGCCCTGGTAACCAGATAATCTAAATCTTCTGGATGTGGTTGCATTACCTGTCGCTTATTCTGGTATCATCTTCACATTTGGTGATTTTGTTTATGATACTCTAATCTAGATATTTTTTGTTTTTAAGTCAATTTTTTTTATTCAGCATCATACTTTACCTCATATTTGTGACTTATGGGGCAATGTTTCCTCCTTTGCATTTAGGGATTAAGCAATTTGGCAGAGCACGACAATAAATAATGGGGTGGATTTGAGGGAAAGAGCGCATGCCTTTAATGGAGCCTATCTGATTCGTTCGTTCAGTCATTTAAATAAATAGAAACTCATGCAGACTTCATGTGTTTGATATTCCCTGCCTGATTTTCCTCTATATTCTTTGCCCAAATGGTTATTTAGCATCTAAACACAAAAAAGATCTTTCTCCTTTGATTTTTTCATAAGTTTTCAACCACTCGCTTCCTCAAAACCCTTTCAAAGTATTTTTCCACAACTGGTATTAAGGCTATTGGTTGACAGTTTCCAGGTATGTCATTTAACTTTAAAAAAAAAAGAGTTTGTATTAGATACTTTGCATTCTTCGGGAATGCTTCCTGAATGTCGTGAATTTGAAAAAAAAATATTAATTAAAGCTTCATTAATTTCAGCCTGTACTTCTCTTTTGACTCATGATTTGGAAACAGGTTCTTTATTTTTAGAGCATCTGTCATTTCGATAACCATGTTGATCCTAATATGTGTAGGAACATTCATAAAAAACTGGGGAAAAATTTCCTCTGGTTGATATTCCGAAAGAAATCAAAATGCATTTTAAAGAACACATAGGATGAAAATGGATTCCACCAGTAGTGAATCACAGCCTGTTTTGCAAAACAGCTAGCTTTCTTGTCCATTTAAATCAATGGAAGAGAATTTTTTAAAAATTCGTTCTTGGGACGTGGGCATTGCTGGCTAGGTCAGCATTTATGGCTCGTCCCTAATTTCCCTTGAGAAGGTGATGGTGAGCTGCCTTCCGGAACTGCTGCAGTCCATGTGGAGTAGGTACATCCACAGTGCTGTTAGGAAGGGCGTTCCATGATTTTGACCCAGCGACAGTGAGGGAGTGGCATTATAGTTCCAGGTCAGGATGGTGTGTAGCTTGGAGGAGAACTTTCAGGTGCGGTATTCTTATGCTGCCCTTGTCCTTCTAGATGGTAGAGGTCGTGGGTTTGGAAGGTGATGTCTAAGGAGCCTTGGTGCATTGCTGCATTGCATCTTGTAGATGGGTATGCCACCGTGCGTCGGTGGTGGAGGGAGTGAATGGATGTGAATGGGGTGCCAATCAAGCGGACTACTTTGTCCTGGATGGTGTCGAGTTTCTTGAGTGTTGTTGGAACAGCATCCATCCAGGCAAGTAGAGATTATTCCATCACACTCCTGACTTGTGCCTTGTAGATGGTGAACAGGCTTTGGGGAGTCATGAGGTAAATTACTCGCTGCAGAATTCCTGGTCTTTGACTTGCTCTTATAGCCACAGTGTTTATGTTGCCCCTCCAATTCAGTTTCTGATCAATGGTAACCCCTGAGATGTTGATAGTGGGGGATTCAATGATCGTAATGCCATTGAATGTCAAGGGGAGATGGTTAGATTCTCTTTTGTTTGAGATGGTGATTGCCTGGCGCTTGTGTGGCACGAATGTTACTTGCCACTTATCAGCCCAAGCCTGGACATTGTCCAGGTCCTGCTGCAGTTGAGTGCAGTATTAAACAGGGCACCAATTCGCTATGAGTACATTTCAGTCAACTGGCAATATTTCCTCCTCTTCTGAGGTATGGGTGATATGAAGAAGTATTTAATAATTCTACTCTTTCTTTTACTCTAACCTCCAGCCTCCAGCTGTCTCATTCTTAAGGAGTAATCTTTTCTTCCACTCTTTTCCTTCTACAGTACTGTTTCCCATTCTTTGATTTAAAAGATGTATGTCAGAATGCAATCTTCAAACAAAGTTTCTGGGAGAAAACAATGCTCAAGCACAGATGTTTTGGGTGGTAGAAACTGAGGAGACATTATACACTGTCATGCAGGTTCCCACCTGCTAAGAATGAGACACATTTTTCACCACATGTACATTGATTTTTAAACTGTTACTGGAGTAAAGAAAGAACTTGTTAAAAAAAACAGACCCTTGACTGCATAGTAACAGACAGTACTTGAAAAGGACAAAGGGGCCACTCCCTGCTCCAATTTAATCTACAATGGACTTTTGATTACCAGACATTGACGGTGGAGAGGCTAGCATTCCAGGTTAACTGCTAAGATGGCCGAATACACAAACAGGTGTGGTCAGACCAGTTTAGTCACATGACTAACTGACTGTTGGAGTTTTTTTTTAAATCTGAACTTGCCACAGAGTTTTTAAAACCCTGAAAGCTCTTTGCTCCTGGATTGAGAACATCTCTCTCCTGTCTGCTCCCATCTTTTTCTCATGGAACTGAAGACCCATTGAAGACACATGAACCCCAAGAGAGAAAAGTCTCCTACAGTGAACATGGTTTAAGAAGAATACTGGGCCCCAACGAAAAGCAAGACTACCTACAAAAGGACTACAGTGAGCTCAAAGCACAGTAACAAGAAACTCTTCTGATATTGCCTTAAACCGCTCCACTTTATTTTTTCTTCTGCCCTTTTCTATCTCTATTTGCAAGTGCATATCGCGTATGCATGTTAGCATGGGATGCAGCGTGTATCAGTAGGTGTTAACCGAATTAGAGTTTAGTTTTAAGTTTTAATAAATTTCATTTTTCTGTTTTAAACCTAAGAAGGCTTGTTTGTGCTCATTTCTTTGCCTTATAATTGGAAAGTGGGGAACAAGGATTCACCAAGGGGGAGTTCAAAACACAGTGTGTTTAAAATTAAACTCTGTTACAATAAGACCAGGTGAAGGCTGAGAAAGACCCCTAGACACCTTTCTCACCTAGTCATAACAACACACTTAAGCACAGTGCACAAGTCTTGACTTGTCACAATTGGAGCAATGAATTAACAGTTATCTTTCACACTGCATTGTCAGCAACTGCAGAGTAATTGTAGATAATGACAACTTGTATTTATATAACTTTAATGTAATAAAACATCCCAAGGCACGTCACAAGAGTATTATAAAGCAAAATTTGACACTAAGTCACATAAAGAACTGTTTGGGCGGAAGACCAACAGCTTGGTCAAAGAGATAGGTTTTAAGTAAATAAAAGCAAAATACTGCGAATGCTAGAAATCTTAAATAAAAACAAGAAATGCTGGAAATACTTAGCAGGTCTGGCAGCAGGTTTTAAGAATCGTTTTAAAGGAGGAAAGTGAGGTAAGAGAGATGAAAAGGTTTAGGGACAGAACTCCAGAGCTTAGGGCCTAGCAGCTGGAGGCTCGGCTGCCAATGGTGGAACGATTAAAATTGAGATGCTCAAGAGGCCACATTAGGAGGAGCACAGATATCTCAGAGGGTTGTGGGGTTGGAGGAAATTACAGAAATAGGGAGGGGCGAGGTCATGGAGGGTTTCGAAAACAAGTATGAGAATTTTAAAACTGAGGTGCTGCTCATCCAGATGCCAATGTTTGTCAGTGAGAATCTGGGTGATGGGCGAAAGGAATTTGGTTTGAGTTATGACACGGGCAGCAGAGTTTTGGATGACCTCAAGTTTATGGATGGTAGAATGTGGGAAGTCACCAGGAGTGCATTGGAACAGTTAAGTTGAGAGGTAACAAATTAATGGATAAATATTTCATCAATTGATAAGCTGAGGGAGAGGCAGAATCAGGCAATGTCATGGAGGTAGAAATAGGTGGCCTTAGTGATGGCATGGATATATGATTGGAAGCTCATCTCGGGATCAAAAATGACACCATGTTTGAGAACAGTCTGGTTTAGCATCAGACAGTAGCTAGGGAGAGGGATGGATTTGGTGGCTCGAGAAAAGAGTTTGTAACAGGGACCGAAGACACTGGCTTTGATCTTCCCAAGTGTATCTCCAGCATGACCGATTTCATGTTTGCCAAGGCAACTACAGACAACCCAAGAACATTCAGAAGACTTGCGTTGACAATTCCAGATTTAAGAAAAAGAAATCACCATGGGCTGGATTTTAAGGATCCCTCAACACGGGATCCGTGGCCGGGGGGCTCCTGAAGATGGCCCCAGATGAGGCCCACCATGGAACTCAATGCCAGCAGTACCCTGCCCAATATTACCGGTGGCAGCGAGGTCTTGTGGTGACTCCCTAATCCCCCGCCATTCGGCGACGGGACCGCAATTTAAATAGTTAAATAAATTAAGATGCCTGAATTAGTTAATTTCATGTCACCTCCTAATGCCCCACCGTGATCTTTATCCTGGCGGCTGGCAGTGCCGTGCCTTTGGATCCCCGTCGGGGAAACGAGGCGAAACACTTGTGGGGGTTGGGGGGGGGGGGGGGGTGGGGTGCGAGGTAAGATTCTCATTGTGGGGCCAGGAGGGGTGGGGGATGGAGTCAAATGAACATCATGGGTGTAGGGGAGGTGGGAAGGGTTATAGTTTAAAGTTTGTGCAGTTGGGGGAGCAAGGTAAGTGTTATAGGGGGAAGGGCGAATAATTAATTTAATTGTCATTGGGGAGGTGGGAGAGAGGCAAAAGAGATTTTTTTAAAAATTCCATTTAACTTTAAATATTTAAATTTCCCAGTAAGGCTGACAGCCCTTTAAAAATGGCATCAACGCCTGTGCACAGGCAGCTGACGCCATTGCCAGGGATAGACAACCCGTCCTTTCCAGGTGATTGGGACAGGTTCCGAAATTTCTGCCTGTAAGCTTCAGGGACTAACTCATAACCAGTGAGAATAGCCTTTTTTGCCATCTCATAATATGCAGAAGCCTCCTTAGAAAGCATGGCATAAACTTCATGAGCTCTGACAATCAACCTACTTTGCATGAGCAATGTTCAGATTTCTTTCGGCCACCTCATCTGTTTAGCTAGCTTTTCAAAAGAAATGAAAAATGCCTCTACATCCCTTTCCTCAAGCTTCAGGATGGCTTGCACAAATTTAAACAGCTCTCCACTGTGTCCAGGGTGGAGTCACATCAGAACTTTCCCTAGAGTCGAGGCCACCCTTTTGTTTTAGTCCAGCCTTTTTACTTGGAATACCCTTTCTCGCTTCTGTCTCTCTTCTTTTTCCTTTTCTCTTTCCCTTTGTAATTTTAGTTCCAACTTCCGAAATGCTCTTTATTTTTACTTTTCCCCTCTTTCTTCCTTTTTCCTTTCTTTCTATCACTTCCTTTCTCTGTCCTGAAATTCTAGCTCTAACCGTTTCATGTCTAACTGAATTTGTGCCGGTGTTACCTTGTCTTCTTCTGATTCCCCTTGTCCCTCTGGCTCTTTCACTTCGATATTCAGCTGTCTGGCCACTAAACCCTGAATTTCAGGTCTCCTAGCATTTGATCTAATATGTACCTTCAAGTGCTCTGCCACACTTAACAGCTCGCCAACGGGCAATGCCTTTAAAGAACCATATTCTATACCAGACTGCTGTATAAACATACTTGCATCAAAAGTACCCATTCCATTAGTGTAAGCTTTACTCCAATATACAAGAGCCCTGGCATTTTTCTTTTCCCCCTTTTCAATTATTATTACCCCACTTACAATTACACTTCGTCAGCTTTGGGATATCCCGGATGAGCCCCCATTACATGTTGTGACCGAGGCTGGAGGAGTGCACTGTCTTTCTCTAGTTCCACTTCTCCAGGGGTCACAACATATATTTAAATGTTTTACCTAGTTACTGATATGGCCAATTATATACTTTATCTATATTAGTTTCAGAATAAAATCCACCAACCAGGTTTCTTTAGTAAACAATATAATGATTAATTTATTATAAAACAAGCCTTATTCAATAACAATGCAAAGCTTAGTAATACACAGGTTGAAATATGAAAGTTCCCTTATAAATTAACCCAACACACATGGGTAAAGAAAAAATAAAGATGTTTTCAAATCAAAATCAAAAAATCAATTTTCTCTGCAGATATCTCTTTACAGATAAAGAAAAAAATACTGTGGCCAAATACTTGTTAATTCTTGAAGGAAAAGGATAAGATTTGGTGTTTTCCCAAATGGCCCTTTTTTCTGACATCCAAATACACGTAGGCAGCTGTCACTGGGATCTTTTTGGAGCAGATCTTTTCATGCCACATCGAGGATTAGTCTGGCAGGCTTTTCAGGAGAAATGCGACATCCGTTTCTCTATTTCCTACACTGGATTCTCAGGATTTCTCAAAGGTTTGGAAAAAGGATGAGCTGATGGCTTCTCTCTTAACAGGCTTACCCCCAACTGAACCAAAACAATATGTAAAACGAAACCAACTCTTGACTACCATAAATCTTGATATGTCACTTCTCTTTAAATAACTCCCCTAGTCATCAAGGCTCCTGCTGTTTACTAAGCTTAAGACATGTGGCTTCCAGTAAGAGCTTGTGTTTAAACCAAGTCCCAAGTCCTTCCAGTGACCTTTTAAAAAAAAAACAAAGTCCAGCATCTATGGAATCTCTTCAGCCTTTCAAATGGATCCATTTCCACGATTTTTAAACACGAGTCAATGACGAAAGATGAAGTAAGAGAAGAAATAGGGCAAGATGAAATATTACAACTCCTCATGAAAGCCTTACAAACACAGCAGGACAATTGAAAACATGTGAAAGTATACCAATCATGCAAGGATGAGTTCATAGCACATGATTGACTCATACTGTGGCAACAAACTTGTTCTCCCTATGCTATTAAGGAGAAAAGCAATTGAGATCGCACATGCAATGCATCAAGAAATCGAAAAGACAAGAAGCTTTCTGCGAGAGAAGATATGGTCCCCTGCAAATGACAAAATGATAGAAGAAGCAATAAGAGAATGCTTACCATGCCAAGCAGCCACAAACGAAGGTACATAGAAGCCTGAACCACTTGGGATGACACCCTTGCCCACGTGACCCTGGAAGGAAATGTCAAATGATTTTTAGGACATTTTCCCTCTGTTGAATACATTTTAATCATAATAAATGACTACAGCAGACACTCAGAGGTAGGAATAGTGACATCGCCATCTGCAAGAGTATCTCTACCCAAATTTGATGCCGTCTTTGCAAGACAAGGGATACCTGATACAGCAAGAATAGACAGCAGCCCACCGTTTAATGGCCATGAATTTGGCAAATTTGCCAGCCATATAGGATTCACCCAACGAAGGATCGCACACTTATGGCCGAGAGTGAATGGAGAGGTAGAACGTTTTAATCACACCCTCATGAAAACCATATGAACAGCTCATGTTGAAGAAAAGAGCTGGAAATAACAACTCTTTAGATTTCTAAGAGCCTACAGGGCAACCCCTCATTTGACCACAAATATATCACCAAGCTTCACTCTAAATGGAAGACAAAATGTGAACTGCCACAATTCATGGCAACTTAACCCAACACACAAGCAACAGAAAGCTTGAGAGATCGAGACAAGAGTTAAAAACAGAGGATAAAGCTGCATGCAGACCGACAGATGCACACAAAAGATAGCAAGATAAAAAGAGACTAAGTCCTGGTTTGGCAAGAGAAAATGTTGAAAATTAGTTCACCATTTAATCCAAGAGAGTTTATAGCAGTTCAGAGAAAAAGGCAACATGATCATAGCGAAGAGAAGAAACTACATTGTGAAGAGAAAGGTAACCTTCTTCAAAAGAGTCAATGCTAAAACACTTCCAGAAGACAGTGACAAAGATGACTTTGGTGACATCATGCCTGCAACAACTCAAGAAGCAGCTCAGCTAATTAAGCACAGCTGAGATCGATACTGCAAGATTCACAGAGAAGATCATTGAGACCTCATCAATTACCTGTCCGATTTAATGACTTCATCATGTATCAATGATGAAGGGAGCCAGGCGGTAAAGGTCAGGTGTTGAGGTTGACGTGCTTGAACCTCTTCCCTCCAACTTTTCAAACTTCAATCCAACCAAGTATTGTTCAATGCAATTTTGCATGATTAAGTAGTTATAAAGCAATTGATAATCTTTGAAGAAAAGGGGAAAACTTTAAGTTGAAAAGAAATGGGTTATGTAATGTAGTAGTGACCTCACCTTTAAGTAACCTTACCTTTTATAGACCAGGCCACTGAAGTAACTGATGATGCCACCATATACATATGTATATATATATATATATATACATGCAGGAGGCACCATATTGCAAGGAGACACTGAGTACAAGGCCTGCAGACAGAGCACACACTGTAGCATGGACAAGAACTGAACCTGAGTAACATGTCGAGCTCATATCATGTAAATAGTTAAGGTAATAAAGAGTGTTGAGCTGAACCTGAATATCGAGCTTGTGTCTATTCTTAAGAAGACTCACTGATCTGCTTAACAGCTCTACATAGAGAAACACAACACAACACTACACGCACCTTCCTCCTCCTGAAGCTCCATTCCCCCTCTGCAGTGCAAAGTTGTGCAAGTCACAGCAGACCACTAACATTCTGGACACCTTTGCTGAAGGATGCCACCAGATCTGTCCAGGCACCTGAATCACATCTTCAGTGCTTTCTCTAAGATTGCCCTATGGACATATGGCTGTTGCTTTACCTCTCCTCTGCACCCATGTTAAGGCTTCTCACTAGAGTCATGAGCCAGATCCTCAGAGGGTAGCCCTTGTCTCCAAGGAGCCAAATGCTCACACTGTGTGGAGGAGCAAAAACCTTTTGGAGATGTGACTGTCACAGAATGAAGGAATCATGGCAGCTTCCAGGATATCTTGCACAAATATGCATGATAGCCTTCCAGTGGTCACATACAAGCTGAGCATTGGGGGAGTGCAATCTTTTCTGATTGATAAAACACAAGGCTGATATGAGGGCACCTTGATTGCAATATGTGTGCAGTGAATGACTGACTCCCTGTACCTGTGGGAATCTGGCCACTGCAGCAAATGTGAGAGCCCTCTGTGTCTGACTGGCCTCATCAATGTCAACGTGGATGTAAGTGGCAGCCTTGGTATACTTGGTATGTCACCTTGAAGATACACTTGCGAATAGCAGTTTGTGAAGTCCTGAAGATGTCACCATTGGATCCAACAATGTAGTTTCCTCTGGCAGCATCTGTGAAAAGAGAAGCAGAGTTAACGTTTCGGGTCAGTGACCCTTCTTCGGAACTGACAAATATTAGAAAAGTCACAGGTTATAAGCAAGTGAGGTGGGGGTGGGGCAAGAGATAACAAAGGAGGTCGAGATTGGACCTCCTTTTTTACATTCATTTTTACATTTTTTACCATCTTTTTTTTTGCATTTATTTCATTTCATCTTAGTTTGTTCAGTTTGCTTACCCACTGTTTTTTTTCAGGTTGGCACTTGCTGCTGTTCAATATTCAGTGTATTAACACCTAATCTGTACTAATGCTTTGTCTTTCAACACACCATTAACATATTGTTTGCCTTTGCTCCGTGACCTTTTGGTCAGCTATGTGGCCTGGTCCAAACTAGACCTCCTTTGTTATCTCTTTAGTGGCTCAATTGTGCTCTGGCAGGTGGGCCATCTGCCACCTTCCCCACCATTAGCAAAATGGCATGGTGACAGGAAGACATCATGCTCTGCACCCAATGCCTACCCATGCCATTTTGCCAGTCTTCCCGCCTCCCAGCCCATCCCCAAAGGGCTGATAAAGTTCAGTCCAATGTCTCAGTCACGGCTACTATGTCATATATCCAAGTTGAAGTTGCGCTTGCAATGTATTCCTTCTATTCTGTGCATTTGTATAAAAAACACTTATTTGGGCCACACACCTAACCTATCTTTCTGTTCTAATGTTTTGCTCCTCTCTTTTCCCTTTGCACTGTTACTATCCCAGTCTATATTAGGATAATTGACGTTCTCCATTATCACTACTGTAAAGTTCTTTATGCAATTTGTCTGCAAATTTACTCCTCTATCTCCTTCCCACTATTTGTGACCTATAGTACACATCTAGTAGCGTAATAGCTGCACTATTGTTCCTCAATTCCGACCAAATTAATTCTGTCTTTTAAACCTCAATTACATCATCCCTTTCCAGTGCTTTAACTATATCTTTGATCAATATTGCCACCGCATCCACTCTTTTATTTCTACAGGTGCATCAAAACCCCAGTCCAAAATTATTTTGCTTCATTTGCAGAACTGTGAAGTGAAAATTATTTCACTGTGATATGAAAATAATAGTTTAACTGCATCTTAATGCATTTTGCCAATGAATCACATTTTGTGTAACTTGATATTTGTCTTCAGTGGGGTAACAGTAATTTTCACAGCTATCTGAATTTTTTTATTCGTTCATGGGATGTGGGCATCGCTGGCTAGGCCAACATTTATTGCCCATCCCTAATTGCCCACTGAAGGAATTTAAGAGTCAACCACATTGCTGTGGGTGTAGGGGTACATGTCGGCCAGACCAGGTAAGGACAGCAGGTTTCTTTCCCTAAAGGACATTGGTGAATCAGAGGATTCTCATTCTCTTAAGATTATGAAGGGATTAGCAAAGTTATTTTAAGTAATCATTCTGTGTATAAAGTGGCTAAAGAGATATTAGGTGCATTTCTGGAGAGAAAATATTGTTTAACCTTATGTATTTTTCTGTTACTGGATAGCAGGAGAAAAGAGAATGGTAACCAATCCCAGATGCAGGTACTTCTCACTGGAGCTACAGAGGGAGCCCCAGAGATAGAGAGGAGCAAATCTCCTGAAAGGCATTAAGAAGTGATTGCAGGGTAATGGAATGTAATGAGCAGCATTTGCATTTGCATATTAACAGACAGCACTTGGAAGGACAAAGGACCATTCCCTGACACATTCAACCCACAATGGACTTTGAGCACCACACATTGAAGGTGAGGGAGCTCAAATTTCAGGATGACTGCTGGGATAGCCAAACCTACAAAGAGACGTGGTCAGACCAGCTAGACATATGACTAACCTGCTTGGCAACCTGGGTTTTTCTGAATTGTACACACGGAAAGACTGTTTGCTTCTGGACTGTGAAGATCTCGCCTGTCTGCTCCCATCTCTTTCTCATAAGCCTCTGAATCCACTGAAGACACATGAACCCCAAGAGAGAAATGTCTCCTACAACGAACAAGGTTTAAGAAGAATACTGGGTCCCAATGAAATGAAGATCTACTTACAATCAAGGACTCTACAGTGAGGTCGAAGAACTGTAACAAAAATTCTTCAGATATTGCCTCAAACTTCTCCACTTTATTTTTTCTTCTGCTCTTTTCTGTCTCTATTAACATGTGTATCGCATATGCATGCTAGCATGAGCATGTTGTGTATCCATAGACGTTAACCAAATTAGAGTTTAAGTTTAATAAATTTCAACTTTTCTTCTTTAAACCTAAGAAAGCCTGTTTGTGCTGGTTTCTTTGCCTTATATTTGGAAAGCAGTGAACAAGGATTCACCAAGAAGGAGCTGAAAACACGGTGTGTTTAAAATTAAACCCTGTTATGGTAAGACCAGGTGAAGGTTGAGAAGGACCTGTAGACACTTTTCTCACCTGGTCATAACAACTGGCCAATTCAGTAGTGTTTGATTACTTAATTGCTATGATCATAACAAGAACCAATCAGACAGGTTTCCTTGTGTTAACAAAGAAAGAGGTTAACTTTATTGTACCTAAACCAAATGAATAAAAATAATAAACAACGCACCAACTTTTACTTATACACACACACACACACTAGAGGTTTACACACACACAAATGGGGGAAAGGTAGATTTATTGAGTTCGAGTCCAAAAAAACAAATATACAGTCTGTGGAGTTTGGTGATTCGGCTACTTCTAGCTGAATTCAGTGATCCTGAGGCTTTTATTTTGAAGAGATAGATGACTGGTTAGGTGAGTCTCTTGGAGATAGCGATGTGAATGATTTCCTCCAATGGAGTTTTGGATTGTAGCCAGAGTATACAAAGTCAACAAGCAAGATTTGAAAGCTTTCAAGCTGGGACAGAAAGAGAGAACATAGAGAGGGACCTCCACTTTACATCTGAACATGTCAGAGTCCAGTTGTTTCTCTGCTGCAGAGAAAGCACCAGCTTAAAACCACAGATGGGGAGGGGCTTATCACTTGACAGTTACTCAGTGATTCAAAACATAGCAGTTAGCAGTATTTCTCTGCTTGCTGAGAGAAGAGGTAGTTCTTTTAAACTTCCTGGGTCTTGATTCTTGCTGGGAAGTGCAGCCATTCCGTCTCCCTCCTCACAGTCCTTGCAGCCCAGGATACAATCTTGCAGATTAGGTAGTCAACTTAAGCTGCCAGCAAAATCATCCTTTTAGCTGGTCTTTTAAAATATCTTTTTAAAAAAAATATAAATTCAGATCTCCAGTCAATAGATTAAAGAAAATTATCATTCAACAAAGCATATTGGCGTAACAATTGCAAAGAAGAAAAGGCTTTCAAACTTATAATTCTTTGCCCTCATTCTTGGCTGTATATGTAGAGTTCTCTCCTGGTTCTGAGAGTTTGATTCCTCGATAGACAGGCAGCATCAATCAGGTTTTCTACACCAATAGCTACAGTGTAAATTCAGCCAGAAATGAAATATGGCTAAAAATACTTCTGTTCCCTACAAGTGCAAAATCCAGCAAATTTCAGCAAATCAGAAAAAGGATTTATACTTCAATTGGAGATACAGACCACTAAACAAATATTAGTTCTTCAAGACTTTTTTTTTGTATAATATATTCAATTGCAGGAGTTGGCACCACGTTCCAAAGTTTGATTCAATTCCCGAGACTGCCTCAGTTAGAGCCATGGATATTTAAATAATTTGTCATGGATCTTCACATTTGTGGG
The DNA here is from genome assembly GCF_036365525.1 of Heterodontus francisci. Taxonomy (NCBI): domain Eukaryota; kingdom Metazoa; phylum Chordata; class Chondrichthyes; order Heterodontiformes; family Heterodontidae; genus Heterodontus; species Heterodontus francisci. The sequence continues at coordinate 146,202,599 of NC_090376.1, forward strand.
ATTGACACAATGCCACTGTGGACATTATAAAATATATATCAACACATTTCCGAGTTGAGTCAGCAATTGTAGCAGGTGGCAGGTTTCCATCACCAACATGTACCATTCCAGCATTATTGAATGTACACATATTCCTCTAATATATTGCAAATATATGTAGACGCCAGGTTTGCGTCTGCCTGCAATGAATTTGGCCTAACCATCAGCCTCAAGAAAACGAACATCATGGGGCAGGACGTCAGAAATGCTCCATCCATCAATATTGGTGACCACGCTCTGGAAGTGGTTCAAGAGTTCACCTACCTAGGCTCAACTATCACCAGTAACCTGTCTCTAGATGCAGAAATCAACAAGCGCATGGGTAAGGCTTCCACTGCTATGTCCAGACTGGCCAAGAGAGTGTGGGAAAATGGCGCACTGACACGGAACACAAAAGTCCGAGTGTATCAGGCCTGTGTCCTCAGTACCTTGCTCTACGGCAGCGAGGCCTGGACAACGTATGCTAGCCAAGAGCGACGTCTCAATTCATTCCATCTTCGCTGCCTTCGGAGAATACTTGGCATCAGGTGGCAGGACTATATCTCCAACACAGAAGTCCTTGAAGCGGCCAACACCCCCAGCTTATACACACTACTGAGTCAGCGGCGCTTGAGATGGCTTGGCCATGTGAGCCGCATGGAAGATGGCAGGATCCCCAAAGACACATTGTACAGCGAGCTCGCCACTGGTATCAGACCCACCGGCCGTCCATGTCTCCGCTATAAAGACGTCTGCAAACGCGACATGAAATCGTGTGACATTGATCACAAGTCGTGGGAGTCAGTTGCCAGCATTCGCCAGAGCTGGCGGGCAGCCATAAAGACAGGGCTAAATTGTGGCGAGTCGAAGAGACTTAGTAGTTGGCAGGAAAAAAGACAGAGGCGCAAGGGGAGAGCCAACTGTGCAACAGCCCCGACAAAAAAATTTCTCTGCAGCACCTGTGGAAGAGCCTGTCACTCCAGAATTGGCCTTTATAGCCACTCCAGGCGCTGCTTCACAAACCACTGACCACCTCCAGGCGCGTATCCATTGTCTCGCGAGATAAGGAGGCCCAAAAGAAAGATATTGCAAATGCTAAAATGACACACACCAGGAATTTAAACTAGCTCCAGGACAACTATTTAAAATGTACGGTTGGTGTTGTTTTACCTGACTGTAATACAGTGGAACTCCAGATTGTATGAGGATGGAAGAGTGCCAACAGCTTACATTTATACACAGTAAATTATCCCAAAATGCTTCACGGGAGTGTTTTAAACAGAATCACATAAGGGAATATTAGGATAGGTGATCAAAAGCTTGGTCAAATAGGTAATTTTTAGGAAGAGAGAGGTAGAGATGTGGAGAGGTTTAGGGATGGAATTCCAGAGCTTAGGACTGGGGCAGCTGAAGGGACGGCCACCAATAGTTGGATGATGAAAATCGGGGGTGTGCAAGAGACCAGAATTGAAGGAGCTCAGAGCTCTCAGAGGGTTGTGGGTCTGGAGGAGGTTACAGAGATAGGAAGGGGCAAGGCCATGGAGGGATTTGAAAACAAGAAGGAGAATTTTAAAATGGAGGCATTGCTGGATTGGAAGGCAATGTAAGTCAGTGGGCACGGGGTGATAGGTGAATGGAACTTTGTGTAATTTAGGATATAGGCAGCAGACTTTTGGATGAGCTCAGTTTTATGGAGTGTGAAAGGTGGGAGGCCTACTCGGAGAACATTGGAATAGGAAATTTGCTGGTAATAAAGGCATGGTGAGGGTTTCAGCAGCAGATGAGCTAAGGTAGGGGTGGAGATGGGTGATAATATGGAGGTGGAAGTAGGCTGTCTTGTTGATAGAGAGGGTATGGTGTTGGAAGCTCAGCTCAGCAGAACTAACTTATGAGCAAGTTCACAATATAGATTGTCATGCCTACTTGTTTTCTTTGTTGAATGATAATTTTATTTAATCCACTGACTGGAGACCTGAATTTATATTTTTTGAAGAAGTATAAAGGAACGGATAAAAGATGATTTTGCTAGCAGCTTAAGATTGTGAGAAACGTAGCCCACTTGATAATAATCTACACCAAGTCAAACTCTGAAGAAGTAAGTTTATTTAATGTTCTTGCAAGATCGGGTGTCCTACAAGCAGGCACACCCAATCTTGCAAGAACGTTAAATAAACTTACTTCTTCAGAGTTTGACTTGGTGTAAATTATTATTAAGTGGGCTACGTTTCTCACAATTGGGGGCTCGTCCGGGATCTCTTCATCATTGCCGGGACCGCGGCCGACGACAGACGAGAAGACGCGTCCCGTTAATTTAAAAACGGTCTTGTTTCTCTTGTCGGTAGCGGACCCGAGTAATCGACTGAAAACGATCCTAGGGAAGTCACTCTGAACGAGTACTTAGTGCGGCAGGTACACATGTGAAGTCAGGCAACTCCGTGCATGGACCAAGGTAAGAAAAACGACTTTTAAGTATTATCTTGGTGACTTATGGTTAACTGTAGTATAAGACCTTCTAAGTACTAATTGTAAAGTCCTTGAGGAGTGAATTTTACAGTCCTGCAGTATAAGACCCTTCAGTTAGGAGGTGAGTACCGTAAGGTATAAGACCCTTCAGCTAGGAGGTGAATACCGTAGGGTATAAGACCCTTCAGTTAGGAGGTGAATACTGTGGGGTATAAGACCCTTCAACTAGGAGGTGAGTACCGTAAGGTATAAGACCCTTCAGTTAGGAGGTGAATACTGTAGACCATGGGAAATAAATCATCTAAAAAGGAAGACGATGGGAGACAAGGAAAGTCTGCCGGCAACATCCCTCCAGAAAGTCCATTGGGACGGATGTTGGAGTATTGGGATTTAGAGTCAAAAACCAAGGAGAAAAAGACCCAAATATGATCTAAGGACAGCAAGAAGGACCACCCCTAAACCCGACGATAACGACGACGATAGAGACAGAGAGTCTCCTAAGACAATGATGCCCTTGAGAGAGGTACCAATAGGAAATAATGAAATTGGATTTGTTAGTGCACCATTAACGTCAGGAGAGGTAAGAGTGTTTAAAAAGGAAATGAAAGTCCTCGTAGAAGACCCCTTAGGATTGGCAGACCAAGTAGATCAATTTCTCGGTCCAAGTATATATACTTGGATGGAATTAATGTCCATTATGAACATATTATTTACGAGTGAAGAAAGGGAAATGATTAGACGGTCTGCAATGAAAATTTGGGAAAGAGAAAACCCTCCCGGGGTAGGGGGAAACGAACCAGCCGAACAAAAATACCCTAATCAAGACCCGCAGTGGCAGAACAATAACGTCAGCCATAGGGGCCAGATGAAAGACCTTAGAAATCTGATAGTAAAAGGCATTAGGGAATCTGTCCCGAAATCACAAAATTTGAATAAGGCCTTCGAAGTAAGACAGGAAAAGGATGAGACTCCCTCAAATTTCTTACAGAGATTACGGGACACAATGAGGAAATATTCAGGTTTAGATCCAGAAGACCCGGTTGCCCAAGGACTCCTTCGAGTCCATTTTGTAACAAAATCATGGCCAGACATCCAAAAGAAAATTCAAAAGATAGATGGATGGAGTGAAAAACAATTGGACGAACTGCTCAGAGAAGCGCAGAAAGTTTTCGTTAATAGAGATGAAGCCAGAGAAAAACAGTGAAGCTTAAATGAGATGGTAATTGTACAAGTGTTCCACCCTTTTATGTTGTAAACAAGTAGTTGAAGCCCCTGCAAAACTATGCCTTTACAGAGTTACCGCAGGCCCCTCTTATGGCACAAGCAGGCGACGTATTGAGTGCGACCCCTCTGGGTGTTGAAGGCTGTTTCGAGACAAATAGAGACCATTAAAGGCACCTAGGTGGGATCAAGGGATTGATTTTTAAAAATGTTTTGAAGAATCAAAGGGGGGACTGTGAGAACAGAATTTAGATTTTAGAATTTTTAAGAACAGAATTACATGGGAACATTTAAGATGAAACAATTAATCAGTCATGTATTGCTAACAAGCTAGCTTCAGTGCTGCAGGGAGGGACAGCTTATCAGAAATGACTTCATAACTTCAGGGCTGCAGAGGCAACTTGGCCTTGCAGCTGGTACAGCGAGAGAGAGAGAGACATTGTACTTCAACAGCACTCTTCTTATCACCCAGACATGACAATCCTAGGGAAAAGTTAGAATGAAAAACATACCGACCAGGCTAATACACGCCCCCTTGTTAGAGGGTGGTTCAGCCTACCCTTCTGATTCAGCAGTTGCTGAGTTTTTTATATTTGCTTTTATATTATACTGTTTAAATGTTATTTGAGTAAATAGATCCACATAATCCTAGTGAATATATATAATCATATATAAGTTGATCAGTAGAGAGAAGGTTATCATAGAATGATAAAAGGGGGGAATGTGGAAGTGAGCAGAAAGGCATGGCACTATGCTTAATGGGAAATATAGCCAAGTTAGGAATAGTAGCTTTGCTGAGCTTTGATTTTAAGTGGCAGAAACCACAATGAAATAGTTAAAAGGGATGGCCAGAGTGTGTGCAAGCTGTGGCAGCCACAGCACTGTTGGTCGAAGAAAGTAGAAAATTGACCTTTGGAGGAGCCCTGGTAGTGAGTACTCCTCACCAGGTGAGAACGATACTGAGTCAGAAAGCGGGACGTTGGCTGAGCGACTCAAGGATCCTAAAATACGAGGCAATCCTGTTGGAAAAAGATGACTTGACAATTGTAACAGACTCCTGTCTAAATCCAGCCACCTTCTTATGGAGAGAAGAAGGGGGATGCCAAGACATTGAGCATCAATGTTTAGATATTATAGAATACCAGACAAAGGTTAGAGAGGACTTGAGAGACATTCCCCTTCATGCAGGATATCGTTTGTTCATAGACGGATCCTCCCGAGTAATACACGGAAAGAAACATAATGGGTACGCTATAATCGACGGGAAAGAAAATAGCGTAATTGAAGCAGACAGATTGCCCAATACCTGGTCTGCCCAAACTTGTGAACTATATGCTCTAAATCAGGCTCTTAAAAATCTGGAAAGGAGAGAAGGAACGATATATACTGATTCCAAATATGCGTTTGGAGTGGTACATACGTTTGGAAAAATCTGGCAGGAAAGGGGTCTGATAAACAGTAGAGGAAAAGAATTGGCCCATGAGGAGCTGGTAGAACAAGTCTTGAGTAACTTATTATTGCCAAAAGAAATTGCAGTGGTCCATATAAATGGGCACCAGAAAAATGAAACATTTGAAGCAAAAGGGAACCGATTGGCAGATGAAATAGCAAAGGAAGCGGCTTTGAACCCTCAGCCAATACCAATAAACATCCTAACCCCAGCTTTAATCGGACCCTCAGTAAACCCTATTTTTACAGAAGCTCAGAAAGAGGAATTAGTGAAGTGGGGGGTCAACGAGATACCTAGCGGGAAATGGATCCTACCTGATGGTAGGGAAGTAGTGAATAAACCCATCATGAGGGAAATAATGACTAATCTACACCAAGGAAGACATTGGGGAACCCAAGCAATGTGTGATTTGGTTTTAAGAAAATATGGATGTAAAGGGATTTATACTATTGCCAAACAGGTTTGCGAAGGATGTTTAATTTGCAAAAAGATAAACAAACAGTCTTTGAGAAAAAGAGTGTTGGGAGGGAGACAACCGAGTCTGAGACCATTCCAAAGTATACAGGTAGATTTTACCGAATTAACCCCAGTAGGGAAACTGAAATACATTCTAGTTTTAGTAGACCATTTGACAGGGTGGGTGGAAGCTTATCCCATGACTGCAGCTACATCCGGAGGAGCTTCTAAAGTAATATTGGAACAAATAATTCCCCGATACGGAATTGTAGAAAACATAGATTCAGACCAAGGAAGTCATTTTACCTCGAAGCTATTACAAGAAATAGTTAGGGGATTGGGAATCCAATGGGACTTCCATACCCCTTGGCACCCTCCCTCTTCGGGGCGGGTGGAAAGAATGAATCAGACCTTAAAGAAACACCTGTCCAAACTGGTACTTGAAACAAGGTTACCCTGGACAAAATGTTTACCTATAGCGATACTCAGAATTCGGACAGCCCCTAGAAAAGATGTGGGACTGTCCCCCTATGAAATGCTATTCGGATTACCCTATATGGGAACCAGGGGCGAGATGCCAACCTTAGAAACTAAAGATTCGTTTCTAAAGAACTATATACTGGCGTTGTCTTCCTCATTGTCATTCCTCAGGAAGCAAGGCCTGTTAGCACAGACCCCACCTCTCGAATTTGCAGTACACAAGAATCATGGGGCCGGTACAACCCCCCGGCCGAGGAAGGAACTTGGACAACCGAATTAACAGAAGAACCATTGAAACTAAAGCTAAAAAGACTTTGAGTAACAAACTTTTTTTTATATAGCGGCGCGAGAGCGGAAATACTGTCTGTAGTATTGTGTGTCTTTTCTCTTTCTCTCTCTCTCTTTCTTTTCAAAAGTAGCCAGGAAATCAGAACCAGATTAAAATGGGTTGGATGTTTTTGTATGCAGTATTAGTCATCCCAGTAATGGGAAAAATAACAATGTGGGACGGAACTGACGGGGACAACGGTACACAGAAATCCCCAAGAGCCAGGACCCTCAGGTGGTAGAAGTAGACTTATGTTTCCTAATGGAGCACACCAGCGTGGAATCAGCTCTTTTGTGCCATGCAATCATTTATTTATTTATTTTTTAGAGATACAGCACTGAAACAGGCCCTTCGGCCCACCGAGTCTGTGCCGACCATCAACCACCCATTTATACTAATCCGATACTAATTCCATATTCCTACCACATCCCCACCAGTCCCTATATTTCCCTACCACCTACCTATCCTAGGGGTAATTTATAATGGCCAATCATACAGCAACACTGATAAAATGTCTTCTATAATACATGAATATGGATATTTCCATATATTATGCAACAAAAGCTACTTTAATATTCTTTAATCTTCTTTATAAATTTCATACGTGGACTTTTATTAAAACGTTCTGAAAATTCAAGCAGTTTATAGCCACTGGATTGTTCTTATCAATCAATTTAGTTATCCGCCGCCATGATTCCCAACAGATTTGTGAGACAGGACCTATTACTTCTGAGTCTATGCTGTCTATTACTTAAAGCCTCTGTGCTCTTTAAATAGCATTAAAAGTGAAGCCTTAACCATCTAAAGATATCTCTTTTATGTAACAGGCCAGGGAGACCCACTGTGTACCTATCACTTATAACTTTATCTCTCCTCACAGGATTTTCAAGATGGAAGATAAAATCCTCTTCAAAGATGTGAAAGCCATTTCAGATAAAGACCTAATGCCACTTGAAATTGTTTAGGATAAAAATAAATTGAAAAACAGAAAATCAGAATGTTATATTTGATGTCATTGCATAATACACTTGTGGTAAATAACCAGAATATTTGATAATAATCTATTTCAGACTGAAGTTGTCTCACCAATGAGTGGGTTGTACGTAGTTCAGAACTACACCAGTTATTAATTATCTGGTTCCCCTCACTCCATCGCTGAGACTGAAGAGATAGCTGGTTGAATGGGTAATGCCAGGGAATCAATGCCATATTGCTGAGGGTTTTAGAGGGGAGTGGGATGATGAAATTCAGTGCCTGATAAGCTAAGGTGAATCATCAGATAGAAATAGTGGACAGCAATTATGAGTATGTATTCGGTGTATCATTTTCTTGATTGATGTGTGAGTTTATTTATTTTTCTTATCACCACTGTTATAAGGAAATATAGTTGTTTTCTATATCCTATTTGTATCTGCATATTTCGCCTTGAGTTAGCTTTTTGTGTTTTATTGGGAAATGGTAATGTAGCATTCTTAGTTACTTAACGATATTATAAATTTTAAATTGTATAAGTTGCCTAAAACAGTTTCTAATTCAATGGATGTTCACAATAAAAATTCATAGACTTTAATAATGAAATAATAAATTGTCATGCAGACCCCCACTTGCCAAGAATGAGGCATATTAATTTTGTCATATGAACATTGATTTTAAACTGTTGCTGGAGCGAGGAAATGACTTGTTAAACAGATCAGCCATGGCTGGAAAAAAACATTTACGTACTAACAGACCATGCTTGTGGAGACAAAGGACCATTCCCTGACACATTCAACCCACAATGGACTTTGATCACCAGACATTGAAAGTGAGGAAGCTCATATTCCAGGATGACTGCTAAGATGGCTGAATCCACAAACAGACGTGGTCAAACCAGCTAGTTACATGCTGGGCAACCTGAGTTTTTCTGAATTGTACAGACAGTTTGAGAGAGAGAGACTGTTTGCTCCTAGACTGAGAAGACCTCTCCTGTCTGCTCCCATCTCTTTCTCATGGAACTCCAAATCTACTAAAGACGTGAACCTCAAGAGAGAAAAGTCTCCTACAGCGAACAAGGTTTAAAGAAGAATACTGCGCCCCAACGAAAAGCAAGATCTACCTACAATCAAGGACTCTACAGTGAGCTCGAAGAACCGTAACAAAAGCTTTTCAGATATTGCCTCAAACTTTTCCACTTTATTTTTTCTTCTGCTCTTTTCTGTCTCTATTTGCATGTGTGTATGGCGTATGCATGCTAGCGTGAGTGCATCGTGTATAGGTAGGTGTCAACCAAATTAGAGTTTAGATTTAAGCTTAATACATTTCAAATTTTCTTCTTTAAACCTAAGAAAGCCTGATTGTGCTTTTTTTTTGTCTTTTAATTGGAAAGCGGTGAACAAGGATTCGCCAAGGGGGAGCCAAAAACATGTGTTTAAAATTAATCTATGTTACGGTAAGAGCAGGTGAAGGCTGAGAGGGACCTCTAGACACCTTTCTCACCTGGTCGTAACAACTGTACATTGCATTCATAAAGGCTGGCATATAGGCATTCAGGCTCCATGTCTGAAACAGGCAATGGGCCCTTTCCACATACAAATAGGGGGCCTGACACAAGTTTCAGGACCCTTTCCCAAAATTTGACTGCCCTGACTTGCTGAACCAATTCTAAATAGAATTATAGAATGGCTACAGCACAGAAGGAGGCCCTTCAGCCCTTTGTGTCTGTGTCAGCTCCCTGCAAGAGTAGCTCAGCGAGTCCCACTCCCCTGCCATTTCACCATACCCCTGCAATTCTTTTCAATTAAGATAATTATCCAATTCCTTTTTCTCTGCCTCCACCACACTCTAAGGCAGTGCATTCCAGATCGTAAACACCTGCTGCGTCAAAAAAAATTTCCTCATGTCACTTTTGGTTCTTTTGGCAATCACCTTAAATCAGTATCTTCTGCCAATGGAAATAGTCTCTCCCTATCTATTCTGTCCAGATCCCTCATAATCTTGAATAACTCTATCAAATCTCTTCTTAATCTTCTCTTCTCTAAAGAGAATGGCACAGTTTCTACAACCTACCCATATAACAGAAGTCCCTCATCCCTGGAACCATTCTTATAAATATTTTCTGCATCCTCATTAATGCCTTCATATCCTTCCTAAAATGTGGTGCCCAGAAGTAGATACAATACTCCATTGAGATTTAACCAGTGGTTTATAAAGGATCACCATGGGCTGGATTTTATAGGGGCCTCGCATCAGGATTCGTGGCAGGGGGTCATGAAGATTGACGCAGCTGAGGCCCATGACGGATCTTGATGCCGGCAGGGCCTGGCCCGATCTTGCCGATGGCGGCGAGGCCTCGTGTTGGCCCCGTGCGCCGCTTGGCGATGGGACCTGGATTTTAATATACATATGGGCATTTACCATTCATTAATATCGCCGCTGCGATTCAGACAGCAGGTTGCGATCTTCATTAGGATGTGCGGCACTTAAGTGCCTTCACTTCCACGTCCGTGAAAAGCTGGTGGCACCAAAGCGTTAGTCCTTGGAGCATGTGAGAATGGGTGTGGGACCGTAATGTGTGGGTTTAAACTCTGCATGTAAGAAGGGAGGTACCCCATGCCCTTCTTCTGTAAAGGGGGTCACTCTGCACCCGCTAATATTTGGGGGGCGGAGGGGTGAAGGGGGGCTGACCCTGCAAATGACCAACGCTGTTTGGGGGAGGGGGGAGCAGTGACACTCCATGACCCCTTTGTGTGGGGTAGGGGCCAAAAATGGTAGGGGATTGATTGTCATGTTGTCGATGCTCCCGTCCACACAACATCAGTAACATGACTGTGCTCATGCTACCCCGCCCTTATGCAAAGCTAAGACTGGAAATGTCATGCTGTACCATATAGGTGATGACGGAACGCAACTGAAGCAACAATTTACATCACTGTCTGCCCTGATAGGTGCCATTGAAGGAGCTGAGTTCACCTGCAGCATACAGATGGGGCTGGTCCACCCTGTCTTTCTTGATCCAAGTGCCGTAAGGAGCCATATCCACCAGAGGTGGCACCAGGAGGCAGGCGCAGCTCATGGAAGCGAGCAGAAAGAGCCACCAAGGCGCATTTGACACCTGAGAAGACAGCAGGCCCCGCATGACATACCTGCAGATGTCAGATCGCCAGTATTCGAGGCGGCTGTGGATGTCCACAGAGGCGGTGATGCATCTCTGTGCACTGCTGAATGATGACCTGCAGCCGATGGAGTTTGCTGGACACCCTATGTCTGTGGCCCTCAAAGTCACCATGGCTCTTAATGTCTATGCATCCGCATCATTCCAGTCACTCACCGGCGACCTGTGTGGAGTTTCACAGTCAGCAGTGCACAGCTATATCAGGGAGGTCACCGATGCCTTGTACAGGAGGGCCGGTGACTGTGTGTGCTTCGGGACAGACCCTGAGAGTCAGCACCATAGGGCCCTCAGATTTTGGGCCATAGCGGGATTCCCACAGGTGCAGGGGGTCATCGATTGCACACATGTGGCCATCAAGGCTCCGGTCGGACAACCAGCCACAAAGGGCTTCTACTCACTCAACGTGTAGCTAGTATGGGACCATAGGTACACGCAAGTGTGTGCCTGCTTTCCAGGCAGCTGCCATGGCTCATTCATCCTGCACCAGTTCCAAGGCTGTTCACTGCACCGGCTCAGATCCAGGGGTGGATTCTTGGGGATAAGCGCTACCCCTTGCAGACATGGCTCCTGACACCAGTGAGAAACCCCACCAGCAATGCAGAGGGGAGATACAACACCTGAAACGGCTCTAAATGAGCTACCATTGAGCAGGCCATCAGCATGCTGAAAATGCGCTTCTGCTGCCAGGATAGATCAGGTGGGGCCCTCCAGTACCCACCAGAAAGGGTTGTGCACATTGTTGCTGTGTGCTGTGCTCTGCACAACTTTTCAATACAGAGGGGGAAGAGCTTACAGGATGATGAGAGACAGGAGCAGGAGACATCCTCGGACCATGAGGACACAGAGGAGGTGCAGCAGCATACGCGCATGGGAGGACGGAGATCATGGAGGCATTGCAGACAGGGCGAGCAAAGAGCAAGGGATGCTCGGCAATGCCTAATTGCTGATCCCTTCCACTATTCTTGAGGCATACAATATGCTCCCCATCTCACCCATCACCAGGTTTCATCTGGTAGGCAGTCTCCTGCATCTGTGATATCTGTATCTCCACCATTACTGGCAGCAGATGACTGAGCCATTGCCCATGTGACTTCAGCTGTGCAGTGCATTCATCATGAATACTGGCATAGTGATGATGTTTTTCCATACATTGACATTTCTCTCAGGTCAATGATGTAATGGGAGGAGACAGAGTCGACACATGCTGGCTTGCATCATTCACACAGTAAAAAGGAGATACATGTTAGAAAAGCGCATTTAGTGAGAAGGAATCAATACATAGGAGTGTCACCCTGATAACCCATATGTGTCATGGTGTCTTTTTTAAATGTTTGCAGGTGCTCCTTCACAGTGCAACCTCTGCACTAGTAGCTTGACTGGAGGCAGGCTGCTGATCAGGACACCCTTTGGCTTTAGATGACTTGGGCGGTCGTCCTCTGGGCGCACGAGGCCCGGAGGACCCTGGCTGCCTGAGGGCATCCTGCATCAGTGCAGGGCTCTCCTCAGAAGTCATGGCTGCTGGAGATGGACTCACCAGCGGAGGGGCTAAGGAACCAGTGTCCACATTGGAATCAGCCTGAGGGGAGTCTCCAGATATGGATCACTGGCTCGCCTCTCCCTCTCAAGGCTCGTGGGAACCTCATTGCTCTCCTGTGAAGGACCAGGAGCATAGACACTTTCCAGGCCCCTGGTCCCTCTCTTGCCTAGCAATTGCTGCATCCAGCTTATGGCTGTGGCGAGGGTTTGCAGGTCAGGAATGTGGCTTTCCACGAGGGTCGCCATCCTCTCCATGGAGGAAGCCAGGTGCTCATTTGCATGGGACATGGCAGCTGTCATGATGTGGATGGATTCCCCCATCATCCGCTCATGGCTGCACATGGCATGTGGCATCTCCGCCAGATGTTTAGTTTAGTTTAGTTTAGAGATACAGCACTGAAACAGGCCCTTCGGCCCACCTAGTCTGTGCCGACCATCAACCACCCATTTATACTAACCCTACACTCATTCCATATTCCTACCACATCCCCACCTGTCCCTATATTTCCCTACCACCTACCTATACTGGGGGCAATTGCTAATGGCTAATTTACCTATCAGCCTGCAAGTCTATGGCATGTGGGAGGAAACCGGAGCACCCGGAGGAAACCCACGCAGACACAGGGAGAACTTGCAAACTCCATACAGGCAGTACCCAGAATTGAACCCGGGTCGCTGGAGCTGTGAGGCTGCGGTGCCAGCCACTGCGCCACTGTGCCATGTTGCCTTACCTCTCCCTGCAACTCCAGCATGCCCTGTGCTGTCGACACAAGAGGTCATAATCAACCTGGGGCTCAGCACAGGCCTGGCCGCCCACAGTCCTCCAACTGTCAGAGGCCTCGCTTGCCTCAGCCTCAGCCAGCTGTTCAGGCGCGTTTGTGGTGCTCTCACCAGCTTGTGACCTAGGCTCTAAAGCCGATGAGATTTCCACCGAGGTGAGTGTTTCTGCGCTGGTGAAAGGTGCGGGAGTGTCATGGGACGCTGCATCCTTTGAGATTGTCTCTTCCTCAGAGGTGCCGGCACTCTCCAAGGCCTCCGATACCACCTTGGAGTGTCGCCCTGCAAGATACAATGTGAAAAGCACAGTTTTAGGTTCACTGGTGTACATATCACTAATATGACAACATTGTGTCCGTAAACGAAGTGTTTCGAATAATCATTGCATTTGTCAAAGAGATGTACGTTCATCCGGGACCCTAAGCTCCACATCTGAACCGGAATGTCCTCCCTGGCAGCCACCTAGCTTAAGGGCCTCCTTCTCAGCCTGGGTTAGTGGTCAGATGTCTGGCACTCCTCCGCCAGTCCTGGAGGACTCCCTCACATTGTGCGTCCTCTTTGCCTGGAAGATCAGGAATGCAGATGGAAAACATTGCCAAACAACACATGACGCTTTTTACAACACGGGCGCTACAACAAAAGGTGGGGGACAATCAATGTGTAATACGAACTCAGCCTGTCATCTAGGTGCCATACTCTGGGGTGCAAATGAGGGTAAGTTCGTTCACACATGCAGCCACTCATGTGGCATCATTCCTCCCCGCCCGACCTCCCTGTCTTTGACATGGCAGTGGCACTCTGTATGGGCAAACCCAGGTCTGATGGGGCCACAAAAAATAGTGCCACTTACTTTTGCTGTACGCATGAGATTGTTCATCCTTTTGCGGCACTGGACCCAGTCTCGGCGGGTGACCCCATGGCAGCTTACCTCCTCTGCAATCGCCACCCAGACTTGGTCAGGCAGGAGAACCTCTTCTTACCATTGCTGAGGAAAAGGACCTCCCGCCTCGTCCGTGCAGCCTGGAGGAGAGTGAGCAGGGAGGTATCATTGAACTGTGGCGTCACCCTTCCTCGCTCCTCTGCCATCTCCTGTGCCTTGCAAGGGTATGGTTTGCAGATGCGGAAAGATAGCTTCTGTGCTGGCTGATTGGTTCCAGCAGCCAGGTTTTTAAATGGATTCTGAATGACTGCAGGGCTGGCTGCTTTTTAAATATGGCGCCAGAACCTGCTGATTCGTCAGCTGAGGCCATTTATGGCTGGTCCTCTCCACGTCATTGGTGCAGGGGTGGGGGGGCGGCCCGACCCAGGCATGCCAATGAGCCACCTCGTTTAGGATCGCGGCGGTTCTGCAATGTGAGGTCTGCATGTGCAGGCCGCCACTTTTCACTATAGAATCCAGCCCCATAACTTCCTTATGTTCCTTAAAACTCTAATTATAAAAACCAGGATCCCATATGCTGTAGTAACTACTTTCTCAACCTGCTCTGTCACCTTCGCCAATTTGTGCACATATATCCCCCAGGTTCCTCTACTCCTGCACCCCTCTAGAATAGTATCCTTTATTTTATATTGCCTCTCCTCATCCTTCTTACTAAAATGTATCACTTCACACTTCTCTGCATTAAATTTCATCTGTCACAAGCTGCCCATTCCACCAGCCTATGTCTGGTGTCTATGTCCTCTTGAAGTCTATCACTATCCTCCGCACAGCTCACAATACTTCCAAGTTTAGAAGTTTAATATCATCGGTAAATTTTGAAATTGTGCCCTGCACACCCAAGTCGAGGTCATTAAAGTTGATGAAGAAAAGCAGTGGCCCTAATACCAACCTCTGGGGAACTCCATTCCACCAATCCGACTAACGACTGTTCACCACAATCGGGTTTTCTCACCCTCAGCCAACTTTGTATCCATTTTGCCACTGTCCCTTTTATTACATGGGTTTTAACTTTACTAGCAACCCTGTAATGTGGCACGTTATCATGTGACCAACTGATCGTCCCTGAAAGCACTCCAGTGGCCAGCAACAAAAAGGTAATCCATCAAAAAGGAGCACCTCACAGCTCCGTAGCAGTCCTGAAGACCATTGCAGATGCCTGCTCAGAATCTTCCTCTTTCCGCCCCTCTGTCCCAATCTCCTTCCCTTCTCTGAATCACCTCCTCACTCTCCTAATTACTTCTCCTCACTCCAATTTGCTTCCTCCCCTTTCACAATTGCCTGGTCTCCTTTTATGATTTCCTGCCCTCACCCTGAACATCTTGTCCTACTCTTGATCACTTCCGTTTCCTCTCAGCATCTACCTGAGGGCCACTGTTGGTGACACTAGGCCTGAATTGTAAACACTCCTCTCCAGCTAGCCAACTGATAATGCCCAACAAAAGTCCGCAGCTACAACAAAAGCAAAATACTGCAGATGCTGGAACTCTGAAATAAAAACAGAAAATGCTGGAAATGCTCAACAGGTCTGGCAGCATCTGAGGAGAAAGACTTAGAATTAATGTTTCAGATCTGTGACCTTTGATCAGAACTGGGAAAAGTTTTCAGCAAGTGAAAGGGGAGAAGTTGACAAAAAGAGAAAAAGGAAGGTCTGTGATAGGGTGGGGGGGGGGCAGGAGAGATTAAATGACAAAAGGTTTCATGATGCAAGGCCAAAAGGAGTGATAATGGGGCAAGTAAAGAAACAAATATGTGTCCAGAAGAGGTATGAATGGCAGGATCCTGAATAGCTGCCATCTGAAAGCAAAGAAAAGTAAGGAAGAGGCAAACAAGAGAAAATAAAAGCAAAGATAAAGGAAACAAAATGGGGCAGGGGTTACCATCTAAAATTGTTGAACTCAATGTTGAGTCCAGAAGGCTGTAAAGTGCCCAGTTGAAAGATGAGGTGCTGTTCCTCGAGCTTATGTCAAGCTTCATTGGAACATTGCAAGATGCCGGAGGACAGAAAGATCAGAGTTGCAGCAAGGTGGAAAATTGAAATGACAGGCGACCAGAAGCTCGGGATCACGCTTGCGGACTTAATGGAGGTGTTTCACAAAACCATCACCTAGTCTGTGTTTGATCTTGCCAGTGTAGAGGAGAACACATTGTGAGCAGCGAATACAGTATACTAAATTGAAAGAAGTACAAGTAAATCACTGCTTCTCCTGAAAGGAGTGTTTAAGCCTTCAAGTTTGCTTTTCTTTGCTTTCCAGATGGCAGTTATTCAGGATCCTGCCATTCACACCTCCTCTAGACACATCTTTTGTTTCTTTATTGGTCCCATTACCACTCCCTTCGGCCTTGCATCATGGAATTTTTTGTCATTGAATCTCTCCTGACCTCCAACCTATCACAGACTTTCCTTTTTGTTCTTCTTCTCATCCTCCCACCCTTCATTTGCTCAAAACCTATCACATTTCTAACGTTTCTTCCCAGTTTTGATGTGTGGTCAAAGACCTGAAATGTTGAGCTGGATTTTAGTTTAGTTTAGAGATACAGCACTGAAACAGGCCCTTCAGCCCACCGAGTCTGTGCCGACCATCAACCACCCATTTTTATACTAATCCTACACTAATCCCATATTCTTACCACATCCCCACCTGTCCCTATATTTCCCTACCACCTACCTATACTAGGGGCAATTTATAATGGCCAATTAACCTATCAACCTGCAAGTCTTTGGCATGTGGGAGGAAACCGGAGCACCCGGAGAAAACCCACGCAGACACAGGGAGAACTTGCAAACTCCACATAGGCAGTACCCAGAATTGAACCCGGGTCGCTGGAGCTGTGAGGCTGCGGTGCTAACCACTGCGCCACTGTGCCGCCACTGAATTTGCTTTCGGGCGAGCATGTGTGCAGATGCAGATTGATTCCTGGAATCACATTCCTGGAAGGTGTCTTTGGATACCAAAACCTCAGGAAGGTGAAGCAATTTTCAAAGGGACGTCGGGAGAGGAGGGAGCCGGAAACCCATACGTCTCTGATTAAGTGGCTGGTTAGCTTGTTGAAGAGCTCATTGACAGGATTCAGAGGAGCAGTTTTAAATTTTCAATCGGCAGTCACAGGGAAAATGCAGGATCTGGGACATTACAGGGTGCAGCTGTCATGAACAAAGTGGGGAGCCATGAAGGCTATTGGATAGACTGGTCTACATATTTAAGAGGTGCAGACCCATGCTCAGCTGCTTAAACAGTGGCACAGAGCTGCCGTTGCTGGAGCTGAGGGGCTTGGCGGGAGCAGTGAGTGGTCGGATTCTTGAGAGGGATGTAAGGCTGCTGGCATCACTTGAGCCGCTGGGGTTGGCAGGGAAGCCCTAGCGAACGAATGAGTGCCAGCTGAGGGAGTTAACATGGGAGCAAGCTACTCTGACATTGGACAGAGTGGCAAGGAGGAGCTTCAGCAGATGTATCCTGCTGGTCAGGAGGAGGCCACAGGAGCATGATGAGGAGCTGCAAGGGGAAGAAGGCGCAACCCTAGATATCAGGTGTACCACCCAAGAGTCAGCTACCTGCAAATGACAGAGCACCAGTGCAGTAGGAGGCTACATCTATCCAGGTAGTTGGTCTTGGATATTTCTACTGTGGTCCACAATGACCTGAGGCCTCATGGTCCCCATGGCAATTCCCTACCTGTAGCCATCAAGGTCACAGTGGTGCTGAATTTTTATGCATCTGGTCATTCCAGGGATCCTCTGTGGACCTGGGTGGCATCTCGGAGTCAGCAGCTCATCACACCATCAGGCAGGTCACGGATGCCCTATTCCAGAGGGTGGGGACTACATCCATTTTAACACAGATCAGCCTGCATAGGACCAAAGGCCTCTTCCTTGGAGAAGGACGGGAAAGATGAAAACGAGGATGACAAGGAAGACAAAGGGGTGCTCCAGAGGTGCCCGGTGCCCAGACTTTGGAGGAAGATTACTGAGGCTGTCCCAGGTCTCATGGCGATCAGCAGGCTGGCATTGCTGCAAAGGCCACGCTGCTTCAGCAATGTTTCACCTGAGTGCCTCTAAATCCTTATGATAGATGACCCTGTAACGTACCTTCCAGCATAGGGAGCGATCATCCTTCAATCACCCATATTTGAGGAGTCTCATTGCAATCCATGGGTTTAGAGAAAGTGGCCTCCACTGACAACATTCACCAAAATCACACAGCATGGAAACACAGCAAGCCCAGGCACCACTGCACCCCATCCCCCATCCCCACAATTCCATCCCCTTGTGACATAAAGCATTAATAACACACAAGTCTGATTGAGAACAAAAGGATTATTATTGCAAGAAAAGCAAACCAGCACACAAATTGAGAAGAAAGCACCCAGGTGACTCATTAAATGTAATTAACTGCATGGCGCCATTATTCCCTTCCACTTCCACGTGGAGCTCCCACTGCAGCAGACGATAAGGTGGAGGCAGCCTGCTCCATTGTCTCTGCCTCCAGCTGAGATGCCCGGAGCTCTGTCCTCATCTTGCAAGTGCCCATGGGGTCTCCTCCACAAGCTGTCACAGGGCCTTGCAGCATAGATGGTTCCTGAGTCGGAGGGGACAAGGGGCCAAAGGATGATGCTGGTGCTCTCTGAGGGTTGGCCCCCTCATCAGCCTCTTCATCTGCCTCAGCCCTTTCATGGCGCCCTTGGATGCTGGATGCGGTCATCCCCTGGGACACAACTGGCATCCACTCCAAGCATCTCAGTGCTATCAGTAACACTAAGCGGTCAGTGCTAGAGACTCTCACTCATTCTGTGCATATCAGTGTGCTACTGATGTATCCACTCAGAGTGCTGTTGCATCTGGCTCTCCAAGAAGTTGCCAATATCTCAATGGAGAGCTTATGTGTTCAAAACCCTGAGTCATGACAGAGAGCATGGCTTGCATGGACTCCTCCATTCCCTGTCCATGGCTTCTCAATGCTTCAGGGATAGGAACATAGGAAGAAAGGAATAGGAATAGGCCATTCAGCCCCTCGAGCCTGTCCCAACATTCAATGAGATCATGGCTGATCCACGGCCTAACTCCATGTACCTGCCTTTGGCCTATATCCCTTAATATCTTTGCTTAACAAAAATCTATCTATCTCAGATTTAAAATTAACAACTGTTCCAGCTTCAACTGCTGTTGTGAGAGAGAGTTCCAAACCTCTACCACCCTTTGCATGAAGAAATGCTTCCTAACATCTCTCCTGAACGGTCTGGTCCTAATTTTTAGACTATGCCCCCTAGTTTTAGAATCTCCAACCAGTGGAAATAGTTTATCTTTATCTAATCTGTTTTTTCCTGTTAATATCTTGAAGACTTCGATCAGATCACCCCTTAACCTTCTAAATTCAGTTGAAAACAGGCCTAATTTGTGTAATCTCTCCTCGTAACTTAACCCCTTAAGTCCAGGTATCATTCTTGTAAAGCTGTGTTGCACTCCCTCCAAGGCCAAAATATCCTTCCTAAGGTGTGGTGCCCAGAACTGCTCACAGTACTCCAAGTGGGGTCTAATCAGGGTTTTCACAGCTGCAGCATAACCTCTGTGTCTTTATACTCCAATCCTCCAACAATTGGGAGCTCATCTGCTTCTGATTCTCAAGGAAGACCCTGTTTGCTTGTGACAACTGAGACCCAGTATCTTTGCCTAGCGGAGCATAGCTATATCTGTCCTCCATCCTCTGAGGGGCACTGCCCACGGCTGACTCTGCCTCACCCTCCTTCTGCAGCTCGCGCTTGATGTGAGGTTCACCCAGTGCTCCCGTTCTAAGCTACTTTGGGGCCCAACCAAGGTGAGAGTGTCTCCATTGGTGGAAGGTACTGAGGAATGGTGTGATGGTACTGGTTCCTTTAAGGCTCCCCCCACCGAGGAGGGCAGTAATGATTATGCTTGGGCACTCTGCTCCCCCTCTGCAACTGTGACCCTGTGGGAAGCACAAGAAGGTGCTTATGAGAACTCAGCCCACTCAGCAGGTGCCCCAGCACCATCATCCTTGAGATGACAGCAGTCGAGGAGCCATGGCATGCATTGGGCAGGAGGCTCCTCCATGCCCTTCACCTCAGGATAGAGCTATCAAATGACCCTGCTGCTCACAGCCTTCTGTTTCGTCATCGCCCATGGAGTCTGGAAAAAAAACCTGAACCTAGCCCGACAGAACCACATCGGACCCGAGCCTGACCCGGACCGAGTCCTTCCATTTTTTCCTGTGCCCGACCCTACCCTACCCGCGCCTGGCCCGACCCGACACGAGCCCAACTCGACCCGAGCCCGACCCAACAACCAGAATGTTCACTTTCTCCAGTTGACAGCATTCATTTTACATCCATAGTGCACTCACTGTACTTACCACTTTTGGATGGATGGATTGGAAGGAAGCTGCAGCATGAGTGAAATGACATACAGACGCTCACTCGCTCACTGCGCAGCCTCAGAATCTGTGGAGTCCGGATGCACGTTTCCCTCTTTTATGTCCCGGACTCCCAGCTCAGGCAGGCTTTTCAAATTTTGACACTTACTTGCTCAACTGCCCTTTTCCTCCCTGCAGAGCAAAGGGTGTGTGTCCGACCCAGACCAGGCCCGGCCCGACCCGACCCGACCTGAGTCTGAAAGCCGGACCGGGAAGAGCGATCCAACCCAACCCAAGCCCGGCCCAACCTGACCCGAGCCCAAAAGCTGGACCCGGAAGAGCGACCCGGCCCGACCCGAACCCGACACATGTCGTCAGGTCCCGTCGGGTTCGGGTCGGGTAGCAGACCTTTACCATGGACTAATGCATTGATACCCTGGTGATATCCAGCACCGCCTCCTCCATTGGGATCAGAGTCTGGCGGGCAGCAACACCACCATCCGTTTGAGCCATTTCCTGCGCGTTGGTGACCTGTCACCTGCATGTTGCTTGCCACTCACTTTTTAAGACTTTATCAGGTCATTGAATCTCTTCTGATACTGCACCCATGCCCTTTGAATCATTCCTCAGCTGCTGACCTCTGTCGCCACATCCATCCAGGCCCTCTTTGTGCTTCTTGGAGGATTCCTCTTCCCAGATGCCAGGAATAATATGTCGCCTGTCCCCAGCTGCCTCAGTTAATGTCTCAAGGGGGGCATCAGAGAAGCATGGGGCCGCCCATGGACACCTGCCTGTGACAGCGCTAGCCCTTTCCATCCCTTGTGAATCCATCTCTTCAGCGTACAGCAAGCCCAGCCATGGCTGCCATTCACCTTTTCAAAAGGCCATTATTTAGCAAGTCCTGCCTCGATGCTGGTCCCAGCATCGCTAATGGGGCGCCACGCTCACCTCTGGCCAATTGGGCCCTTTGTTTATACAAATAGAACAAGGGGTCGAGACCTGGAAATTATCCACGTGTTGTGTTCCTGACTCCGAATGAAAATCCAGACTGATTACTCTGTTTCTCTCTCCACAGTCTCTGCCAGACTTGTTGAGTATTTCCAGAATGTTTTGCTTTATTTCAGAAGTCCACAGTTCGTCAGTCTAAATTAAATGAGACCCAAGGCCCAATATCAAATGTATCTTAAGCCTATCCATTCCAGCACAGGGTTCAATCCTATGCACATATTTCATGCCAGCAGACCAGTACGATTCAATTTCACCATCCGTTGTCTGATCAAAGCACCCTAAAGTTTAATCATGATATCCTTCAGTTTATAGTTTACTGTTTTAACCACATAGTTCAGCATTCTGCTCTGTTGATCACTGATCCACAGTGAATGACTGTGTTAAGTTAAGCAATTATTGTGCTTACAACTGCATCACAATTGGCTGAGACCTTGAAAATGTTACTTTGTTGCATCGTAATACATATTTTTAACTTTGGTGCTAATGTTGATTGTGTTATAAACCATTAATTATTTGGAGTAAACACCGAAATTCTGAACCACAGAAACAGCCTGAAGTCTAACTTCCTTTCTGGCAATTTTTATAGTGTGCAGCTGACAATCATATTATAATTTTTCTCTGAATAGAATAATGCTAGCATTAAAATGTGCGAGTTACTCCCAAGCGTTTTTAAACAAAGCAGTATTCATGTTAGCGAGGTGGGTCCGGCATTGTGTCAACCGGTGTTGTTTTATTTTCTTTCAGCTGACTTCCATGTCTACAGTTGGAGTTCTTCATACTGCAGAAAATACTCCAGATTCTAATTATAACAACAACAGCCCCAAGGGTAAACTATGATGTGCGGGACAGAGAAGTGTAACCGCCAGTTGGTTTTATTACCACTGGCTTTAGCACCAGCATGAAAAGGGGAGAAGGAAGGTATGAGATAGTAGCATTCTAAGCTCACTATTCAGCAATTGCTTTTCAGAGGTGTTGAATAACTTTCTCTTCTCCCCTTATTGATTTTTCTGTACAAGAGATCACATTTGGTAGACTGGCGATGAAGGAAACCCACTCCTAGATCTTTAAAAATGCTGCTCCATCAAGCATTTAATTAGCACGTGACAATTCCCTGAAGTGAATTTTGTCAGATCTATGCTTCATCCACAAAGGTAAGATACCTCCACCCTCATCTGCGATGTTTCTCCACAGTAGCTGAGATCGAGAACTTGAAATTTGGAAAATCACAGTCACACATATCTGTGAATTGCCACACTGGAGGTCCAATGAAAACCAAAGGCTGTAAGGTGGAATTTTCAAATCTATGTTGCCAGTAGTAGCACTACTCCTAGCTCTGGTGATCAACAATAAAATTATACCCAGTACCCCAACATAAATAGTTTGTAGCTCTAAATTATTAACAGGAACAACTTGCATTTATATAGCATCTTGAATGTAGTAAAATGCCCCAAAGCACTTCACAGGTACATTATCAAACAAAATTTAACACCAAGGGCAGGATTTTCCTGGAAACAGTCACTGGCTTTGAGTTTCATGGGGCGCTCCCTTAATTGGCCTGGAGACAGGTTTGACAGCCAATTAGCAGCCATGGGGACGGAACGGAGGTGGGACTGTTCAACAGCAGGCCTGATTTAAACAGATCATGACAGTCATTTTTGTGGCTGCCATTTAAGTGCTTGACCTTCAGTCTTGAACCTAATAGATTAATTGAATCATAGAATGTCTTAGGAGATCCAGAGGCCTGGAACCCAGGGCAGAGTAGCCCCACGATTTATTGATGCGTCCTGGAGATCCTTATCATGGCCGTAAGGGAGGGGAGGGTGGTCCTCTTATGAGGGTGGCAGGAGGAGGCCACCCACCTCGACGAGGCAGGTCTGGAAGGAGATAGTTGACAAATCCAGCAGAAGGAGTGTAGTGTGCAGAAACTTGATCCAGTAGGAAGAAGTTTCATGACCTGATACACTCTGGCAAGGTGAGTGCAACCTCGCCAAGCTTCAGATAGGCCTTTGGGTATTCAGCCTCCAGCCGACACATCAGCTGAGGAGACTCAGAGCACTCCAGAAGAGAGGAGGAGTGTGTACCCAGGGCACTCACTGACCTCTCAGAAGGGCTCAGACATATTGTGCTGCTGAGGAACTGCTAGCACTGAAACATGCAGCTTCTAATGAGTTGAAGCGGCAAGCATTGACCATTGAGGACAGCAATGTCTTATCCCTGTGTCTTTTTCCTTGCCTAAGAAATGGACACATAATACACAAGTGAGAGCCCAAAATAGAGGAGGAGTTCCCTTTTTTCACATGATCACAGCCACAGAGGAATGAGCTATGGACGTCATCAGGATTGCAGATCATAAGGAAGTCGGGCATGACGAAATGGGCATCTGTGGAGAGATGGTGATTACAGAGGACAATGCATTTATTAAGCAGGTGCATTGTCCTCCACCCTGTCTGACAGCATATTGAACACTGTGTTGGATTGGGAAGCCTCAGAAAATGTAGAGGCCTCTGCTCTCTAAGGCTAGTTCTTATGATCTCTTCTTGTATCTCCCACAGGTTCAGATGTAGAGGCAATAAGACCAATTTCATCAACATCACCAGGCCAACCAGAGCAGCAGCAAAGTTCAGAAGAATCACCATCACAACATACAAGCGCACCCTCCACCAGTGCATATCGAGTGACCCTGGTGGGTCTTTGCGCACAGTTAGATAGGGTGGCATTGGGTGATGAGCATGACACTAGTGTTCAGGAGGACATGCCAGAGGCAGAGGCAGCTGTGGGCAGTCGCCCTTGAAGGAGAGGACAAACACAACCCTGCTCAGCTGGGCACAGATGCAGGCCCTCAGGAGTCACAGGAAAGGAAGTGCTACCAAGACCAGCAGCAACAGATGTGCTTCCACATATTGGAGTTCCCTGAGGCAGTGCAGGGACATGGGCTGAGAAAGAAGGAGTTCATCCAGCTCCTGTGCACTACAAAGGCTCAGGGATTTGAGAGCATGAGCTGCTCCATTGAGAGACATTCAACTACCTGTGCTAACACTTCCATTGGAGACGCAGCCTGGAGCATTTAAACTCTTACCTTCATTGAGGGATGCACATGAGGAAAACTTATGAAGAGCCATATGCAGCAGCAGTGAGGTACATAGGATGAATGCCACACAATGTAGTATGGATCGATCAGTGGAGGGGATGCCACTTGTGCCCCAGCTGCAGCACTAGCCAAGGATTGAGGCTGTCAATGAGGAGGATGAGGGTGCCGCCTCTCATGGGGCACCATCATCAGCTTCGGCCTCTTTAGCCCCTCTGTGGCAGCCTGGACTAAGGGAAGATGAAAAGGTCATGGCAGCAAGACCCAGTGATAGAGGATGCCACTGCAATGATGCAGGTGCATTAGCCTCTGGAAGGGCCTCCGGGACCTGCATGCTGAGGATGACCATCATGTGTAAGTCAGCCTCAGGCAGAGACAAGTGAGCAGTCTGCCTCCACCTCCTCCAAGGCCACAAGGAGAGTACTGTGTTGAAGTGGCTGAGTGCAGAGTGGGTCACTGGGGTGGCTTTTTCCTGTCAGTGTGCACTGTTTTCCTTTATGAGCACCATGTACATGTTGACACATGAAGCCAGAAATGTGAGCCTCCTTTTATTAATGGTGATACATCAAAAGAGGTCTGAAGTGGTGAAGGTGAGCAAGGGATCATCTATGGTGATGGTGAAACATCTGGGCAGATGTGCATCCCTCATTGAAGGTAAGAGTTTAAATGCTCCAGGCTGCGTCTTCAATGGAAGTGTTGGCACAGGTAGTTGAATGTGAGTGCCATATCATGTAATTTCTCCTGTTTCAGAGGGACTAACTCTAAACAGCTTGAATCAGATAATCCCTGACATTGATGGCATCCTGACAAGACCCTCGAGCCCTGGGCCAGACCCAGCTACCTTGCTGTACAGCAGGGGCACCTTGGTGTTCTGCATCTTCCCTCTCTGCCTCCTCTTCCATGTCCTGCTCCTTCTCTTCTTCCAATGAGCACTGACCTTCCCGGGCCTCACCATCCTCAAGGTCCACACCTCTCTGGAGGGCCATGTTATGCGAAGTGCAGCAGACCACCACAATGTGCAATGCCTTGGTAGGAGTGTACTGGAGGGTGCCACCCCACTGGTCCAGGCACTGGAACCGCATCTTCAGAAGCCCAATGTTTGTCCTAGTGAGCAGATGGCTTTGGCTGAAGTGCCTCTGTGCCCCTGACTCAGGCTCTCAGACAGGAGTGAGTAGCCATCCCTTCAAGGGATAGCTCTCATTCCCTAGAATCCACACAGGGAATTTGAGGGGTGGAGTGAAGAACTGTGGCAACCTGGACTGAGGGAAGATGAAGAAGTCATGACAGATGCCTGGAAAGTGAGCGCATATGTGAAGGAACCTCTTGTTGGGTCAGAGACCAGTTGAATGTTGAGGGATTGGAAGCCCTTCCTGTTGATAAATCTGACTGGCTGGTCACTTGGTGCCTTAATGGCCACATGGGTACAATCGATGATGCCCTGCAGCTGGGAGAAACCAGCGATGGAGGCCACGCCCGATGCCTTCTGTGCCTGCAAGACCCAGTCTGTCTGGAATTGAATGTACTGTTCAGCTCTGGCAAATAGGGCATCAGTGACCTGCGAGATGCAGTGGTATGCAACCATTTGCGAGATGCCACTAAGGTCCGCAGCTGATCCTTGGAAGGAGCCAGGAGTGAAGAGTTCAAGGCCACAGCGACTTTGATGGCTACTGGCAGGGCTGATGAGCAGTACAGTCAGGTGTGAGGTCTTCAGTGATGAGGACACAGATCTCTGTGACATCTGCCTGAAGAGTTGCAACCTCCTGCGGGACAGGTTCTCGATCATCTCAAGGGAGCTCTGTCTTCAGCGGTAGATCATGTGCTGAGAGTATGTGGCCTCCATGTCCTTCCTGCCCTTTGACTCTCTCCTCTGCCCTCCTGATGCCCGGGTCTCTGCCTCTCCTGCAGAGGGTGTTCCTCCTCATTGCGACTGGACCCAAAATCCCCATTGTCATCTGCAGTCTTCCTCACACTCACAAAATCACTCAATTGTGTTTAGCAACCTTGTCCTCTCCTCTTAGACTTCCATGATGCCAGACGGGTAGCAACCACCTGTTATGCCTGAGGACGTAATTTCCACTCTCCCCACAACTTGCATTATGCTGATGGCACCTGTTTCCTAATGGCCGAGTCCCCCTCTGTGCCCACCTAATACCCTGGGACAGCAATGACTGGCCCCTGTTGTTGTCTGCCTCCATTCAGCTGGTCTGGCCCAGACAGCGTATGCAGCTTGTTTGCCCCTGTGAAAATCAGATCATGGCCCTGAATCAGCTCTCAATGAGCTCTTTAACAAAGCTAATTGCCCTTCTTAATGAATTGAGCAGGATCTTGAGGCCCGCACTAGTGAAACTCACCGGCGCCAGCAACAGTATCGGGAAACTGGCATGCCGGCTGGTGCCAGTATTTTCGTCCCCCGCCTGCCTCCGTTCCCACCCCCCAAGCCACATAAGGAGATATTCAGTCAGATGACCAAAAACATGGTCAAAGAAGTAGGTTTTGAGGAGCATCTCAAAGGAGGAGAGAGGTAGAGAAGTGGAGACATTTAGGGAGGTAATTTCTGAACTTCGGGATAGGCAGCTGAAGACACAAGGATGCACAAGAGATCAGAATTGAAGGAGTGTAGACTTCTCAAAGGGTTGTAGGCTGGAGGAAGTTACAGATAAATGAAGTCATGGAGAGATTACGAAACAGGAATGAGAATTTTAAAATCGAGACATTCCTGGATGAATGGATGGCATGGATGATGGTTTCATCCACAGATGAACTGAGGCAGGGATGAAGATGGGCGATATTAAGCATATAATAATATTCAACATGAGATATTCACAGAAACCCCTTGTAACTGTCAACTGCAAAAGAAATACATTCACATTTCTGAAGCTGTGAAGAAATGTTAATAGTTAATTGGATAAATATTTGGATTTCCGAAATAAGCTTTTCCAAGAAGTGATAATTTGAATAAATCAGTTTTTTCGTATACCTGTACTACACTTGTCCAATATAATTAATTTATTACTTAGCTTGTTCAACTATTTTACACTTTGCAAGTAATGGACAATGTGCTAAAAACCATTGGCAAATACCATAGCTCCCATGCCATTGTTCACAGGTATGGGCTCAGAGCAGAGCCAAAGAGCTTGGGTAGATCTCCAGGAAGTGAACTGAACATTTTGAACAGTCAAAGCTGGAACAACCTGTTGCAGTAGCACTTTGCTGGGTACTAAGTCTTTGCAGGCGCAAAGGGTAGAAAGATTACATGTGTGTCATGGGGGATAGGACTCTTCCATATTTCTGTTAAGAAACTGTGCACATAGACTTCCATGTGGGCACCTCACATTGTTTTGTTTTTAATGCACAAGCACATTTTACCACTCCATCTTTCTCTCTGCTTCACCGGCTTTTCCTGTTTCTATTTCAAATTTGTCTGACCTCCCACTGAATTAGCTGTTGACACATCCTCAGTCTCTCCTTAATACCTTTAATTTCTGTTTTTATGTTTCTTCACTTCAGCCATTTACTATCTCCTCTTTCCCTTTTCAGCACTTTACCAAGTTACTAAAATATTTTGTTAAGGACAGAGTGACTGAGCACTTGGACAAATATGAGCTGATCAAAAAGAGGCAGCATGAATTTGTAAAGGGTAGTTCGTGTCTGACTAATCTATTTGAACTTTTTGAAGAGGTTGCTAACATGATGTAAAAGGAAGTGTCTATGCATGTCATCGATATGGATTTCCAGTAGGGATTTGATAAGGTTAATATGGGTCAGAAATTGGATAGAATAGGGATAAAGGATACATACTCTGATTGGTTGGATGTGACAAGCGTGTTCCCCAGGGATCCAAACTCGGCTTCAGCATTTCACCATATTTATTAGTGATGCAGATGAAACAATAGAGTTGTTTATTCAAGTTTGCAGATAACACTAAGTTGAAGGAACTGTATGTGGTGCAGATGGAAACAGGACATTAAAAAGAAATGTAGACAACAGCAACAAATTGCATTTATATAGTGCCTTTAATATAGTAAAATGCCCCAAGGTGCTTGACAGGGGTGTTATTGTGTGATTGCCTTTAAGAGTGATGTCGCTTCAAGATCTTAGTATGCTAATGAGCTGAGTGCCAGGATGCAGTCATGTGACTACAAGCCAGACTCACTCCGTAACTGGAACACCAGGAGGCAAGTCCTGTAAATAGATAGCTCTGCATTGTATATATCTGTCAGCTGTTTAATAAATCTGTTTGAGATCGTCAACAAACTGAACTCTACATATCTCATTTATGTTGCATCAGACAACATAAAAAGCTTCTCATTACAAGTGCTATCAAACAAAATTTGACACTGAGGGCATAAGACAGCTGACCAAAAACTTGCTCAAAGAGGTAGGTTACAAGGAGAAACTTAAAGGAGGAAAGAGAGTTGGGGAGAGGTTAAAAGGTTCAGGGAGGTAATTCCAGATCTTAGGGCCCAGCCAGCTGAAGGCATGGCCGTCAATGGTGAAACAAAAACAAGAAATGCTGGATTCACTCAGCAGGTCTGGCAGCATCTGTGGAAAGAGAAGCAGAGTTAACGTTTCGGGTCAGTGACCCTTCTTCGGAACTGACAAATATTAGAAAAGTCACAGATTATAAACAAGTGAGGTGGGGGTTGGGCAAGAGATAACAAAGGAGAAGGTGCAGATTGGACCAGGCCACATAGCTGACCAAAAGGTCACGGAGCAAAGGCAAACAATATGTTAATGGTGTGTTGAAAGACAAAGCATTAGTACAGATTAGGTGTGAATATACTGAATATTGAACATCAGCAAGTGCAAACCTGAAGAAAAACAACCTGAAAAAAACAGTGGGTAAGCAAACTGAACAAACTAAGATGAAATGAAATAAATGCAAAAAAAGATTGTAAAAAATGTAAAAAGGAATGCAAAAAAAAAGGAAGAAAAAATAACTAAAAATGACTAAAAATGAAAGTAAAGTGGGGGGCTGTCATGCTCTGAAATTATTGAACTCAATGCAGGCTGTAGTGTGCCTAATCGGTAGATGAGATGCTGTTCCTCGAGCTTGCGTTGATGTTCACTGGAACACTGCAGCAATCCCAGGACAGAGATGTGAGCATGAGAGCAGGGGGGAGTGTTGAAATGGCAAGCAACCGGAAGCTCAGGGTCCTGCTTGCGGACTGAGCGGAGATGTTCCGCAAAGCGGTCACCCAGTCTGCGCTTGGTCTCCCCAATGTAGAGGAGACCACACTGTGAGCAGCGAATACAGTATACTACATTGAAAGAAGTACAAGTAAATCGCTGCTTCACCTGAAAGGAGTGTTTGGGGCCTGGGATAGTGAGGAGAGAGGAGGTAAATGGGCAGGTATTACACCTCCTGCGATTGCAAGGGAAGGTGCCCTGGGACGGGGACGAGGTGGTGGGGGTAATGGAGGAGTGGACCAGGGTGTCGCGGAGGGAACGATCCCTTCGGAATGCTGACAGGGGAAGGGAGGGGAAGATGCGACTGGTAGTGGCATCACGCTGGAGGTGGCGAAAATGGCGGAGGATGATCCTTTGGATATGGAGGCTGGTGGGATGAAAAGTGAGGACAAGGGGAACCCTGTCACGGTTCTGGGAGGGAGGGGAAGGGGTGAGGGTAGAGGTGCAGGGAATGGGTCGGACACGGTTGAGGGCCCTGTCAACCACAGTGGGGGGAAATCCTCGGTTGAGGAAAAAGGAGGTCATATCAGAAGCACCGTCATGGAAGGTAGCATCATCAGAGCAGATGCGTCGGAGACGGAGAAACTGGGAGAATGGAATGGAGTCCTTACAGGAGGTAGGGTGTGAAGAAGTGTAGTCGAGGTAGCTGTGGGAGTCAGTGGGCTTATAATGGATATTGGTAGACAACCTATCCCCAGAGATGGAGACAGAGAAGTCGAGGAAGGGAAGGGAAGTGTCAGAGATGGACCATGTAAAGGTGAGAGAAGGGTGGAAATTGGAAGCAAAGTTGATAAAGTTTTCTAGTTCGGGGCGGGAGCAGGAAACGGCACCGATACAGTCATCAATGTACCGGAAAAAGAGTTGGGGGAGGGGGCCTGAGTAGGACTGGAACAAAGAATGCTCGACATATCCCACAAAAAGACAGGCATAACTAGGACCCATGCGGGTACCCATAGCGACACCTTTTACTTGAAGGAAATGCATGGAGTTGAAGGAGAAGTTGTTCAATGTGAGAACAAGTTCAGCCAGGCGGAGGAGGGTGTTGGTGGATGGGGACTGGTTGGGCCTCTGTTCCAGGAAGAAGCGGAGAGCCCTCAAACCAATGGTGAAACATTGGCCGGGATTTTTCCCTTGGCGGACGGGAACCATCCACCGACTGAAAAGTCAGTAGCAAACCCGCTTCCGCCTGGCCTGGGGATCCGACTTGCATTTTGCGGTTCCCCGGCCTTTAACTCTCCTGAGGCGGGACTTACACCCGCTTGAGGCAAGAAGTCCTGCCTAATAGAGCTGCCAGCCAAGCAGTGGGCCAGCAGCTCTTAGTCCGAGCAGCATCACCGGGACTGCAGCCCAACTTCATGAAGAAGATGTAGGGGGACCCGGAACAAAATGAGTTTTTGTTGCCTTGCTGGGGGTAATCGGTCAGGCACCGGCAAGGCAAGGGTGATCGATTCGGGGAAGGGGGGCGTGTTGGGTGTTGGGGGTGGTTGGGACAGCAGGGGCGGCCGAGCGTCAGGGACAGGGTGCCCGATCCTGAGGACCCCCCACCCAGGCCATTAGAGAGCCACTTTTTGCCACCATCGCCCTGCGTAAAGTGCCAGTGGAGGTAGGAGCGGGTCGGGAAGGACCCCCCCCTGAGCCTCCTGCTCCATTTTATGCACCCCCCCCCCACCACCTTCCTGCTCTTTGTGGGAGGCATAAAATTCCGGCCATAGAGTTTGCAACCAGCCCTGCAGCAAGAACGCATTTAACTTAAAGTAAACCGACATTGAAGTGTCAAGAGGCTGTATATAAAGCAGTTCGGTAAATTGACCAATCATCAGAAATTAACCACGTTTTGTAGCCTAGTACACCTCAAGGAACCAGCGGGACTTTTAAATGAACCTTTAAAACAAACTGTGAACTGAAATTATTCATACAGAGACGCAATCACGATTGAATTGACATCATGAATATGTTAACCAAGGAAGTAGATTTCTTTCAATGTAGTATACTGTATTCACTGTTCACAACATGGTCTCCTCTGCATTGGGGAGAGCAAACGCAGATTGGGGACTGCTTTGCGGAACACCTTCGCTCAGTCCGAAAGTATGACCCTGAACTTCCAGTTGCTGGCCATTTCAACACACCCCCTTGCTCTCATGCCCACATGTCTGCCATGGGCTTGCTGCGGTATTTCAGTGAACATCAATGCATGCTTGAGGAACAGCATCTCATTTACCGATTAGGCATGCTACAGCCTGCCGGACTGAACATTGAGTTCAATAATTTCAGAGCATGACAGGCCCCTCTTTTTATTTTTAGTTATTTTTTCTTTTTTTCTTTTTTATTTGTTTATTTTATTTTATTTTGTTTCATCATTCATTTTTTTTTAACCATGTGCCTACCCACTACTTTTTTCCTGTTTCTGCTTTGGGCCAGGGCTGTTCTGTTTTTCTGTCAATTAACACCCTCTCTGCACTGCTTTGTCTTTCATCACACCATTAACGTACCATTTGTCTTTGCTTCCTGACCTTCTGGTCAGTTGTTCTCCGTGACCTTCTCTTTGGTTATCTTTTGCTCCACCCCCACTTTATTTGCTTAAAGCCTATTACATTTCTAGCCTTTGCCAGTTCTGATGAAAGGTCACTGACCTGAAATGTTAACTCTGCTTCTCTCTCCACAGATGCTGCCAGACTTGCTGAGTATTTCCAGCATTTCTTGTTTTTATTTCAGATTTCCAGCATCTGCAGTATTTTGCTATTATTTAAGTAGCTCAAGTGTTCAAGCATAATGGCTTGTGTTTGTTAAAATTTAAGTGACTGTCCTGACCATGTCCTGTGGTCAAGCTGTTAACAGTGTTCAATTGGCAGATGCCCATCCACAGTACCAGTTTCCAGTACCAGTTTCCAGTACCAGTTTCCACTCTTCCCTTCTGGACTGACTCCCTGTCCCAAAGTAACTCCCCTGACTGGCGAAAAACCCAGCCCTTAAATACAAGCTGCAATGAGCGTCACCTGCTCTCTATTAACTCTGAAGTATGTCCTGGTTAATTAAAGGGACCAACAGTGTCAACATTGTCAAACAGGACTTATAAATAATGATCATGCTTCCATTGCTTCCAGATTGGTTACCACATTCTTTGGAAATGTTAATGTCAGAATTGTTGTGGCAGTAAAACCCTTCCAGAATGCTGATAAGCCCATCAAAAAAACCCGTGAGTGAGAATAATTAAACATCAAATAAAATGAGGACATTTTCTTGTACATTAATTGACCAGTCACTGGCCCAGGATGGGAAGGTATTCAAATCAAGATGGTACAAACAAAAGTAGAGGATTGCATCAATCATTGTCATGGGTGTGATCTTTGTACAGCAAGAAGTGTACGTTTAGGGGAAGACTTTTTTTCCAAGTTTAAGAGGCTTTTATTTAATATTCCACAGACCCATCCCAGTCTTGTATCTTACCTTCTACAACCTATCTAAATGGGTGAAGCCCTATTTGAACAAACAGTTAAGATGCGAGTCAGCGGCTTGACATGAAATAAAGTGGAGATGTACAGTATCACAAGGGGGTTAATGAATTGGAGGGAGTTTTGGAGCAGGAGAGAGGCCTAAACATGTGCTGAAGCCTCTTTATACAGAATTCATTCTTCACAGCTTTCTCAAATCACGCGGCTTATCCTTAGCGGCAGTTGTTTGCAATGATATCCTGCTCTCTCTCAGCGGCAAAGGAGTTTTGTTGGCACAAGGTACTCCAGGACCCAAACTGAGCCACATCCCTCTCCTCATCAGTTGGATTATCATGTCTCTTTAAGGAAACATCCAACCTAGACAGGAGTGGTTAGGAATTCAATGCGTGGGATATTTTACCTTTTATAATTCATTGAGCTGGCATACATTTCCCTAACCTCCTGTGATGCAGTGTTTTTTTGGTATATATGAACTGCAAAATACCCTTTGATGTTGCTGTACTTTTATAAATCACGTATTAAACAAATCTACAAGGAATGAGAGGGTGGGTATTCAACATTTTCAACTTCTTTGGCAATGTGACTATATCAAGCAGGGTCCAAGTATTGGTATAATAGAGTATGGAACTTGGTGCAAATTTCATTCATGACAAGACTGGTTGGTATGTGTGAATTTCAGGGCCACTTTGCAACTGGAATCTCTGCTCATCCATCACCCATTCACCCCTAGGCTATTTGCAAGGACCTGATCAGCCACACAGATGGGAACATATTCCTCTGAGTGATCACTGGGATGAGTGATGTTTGAAATTGAGGAGAGTTAAAGAAAATGGTATGTGGGAGTAGTGTTTGAAGTTTAAGGGAACAGTGTATTTACATTTGTATGGTATCCATGGTACAATAAACAGTTAAAAGGACACTGAGTTTTACCGAGTTATGGGTCTTGACCATTTTACCCTACCCAGACGCGTTCAGGTCGGACTCTGGAATTAGTGTATAAAAGGGAAGGTGCAGCTTCACCGACTGACAGATTTAGTGGCGCCTGAATAGGAACCTGATAGGGGAATTATGGAAGATAGGGTAGAGCAGCATTTGAGTAAGAAATTACCTTTGAAAGAGGGATGGCTATGAGTCATTGCAGCTGTGTCTGATCCTCTATAAGAAGCGAAGAATGGGTGGAAACTCCCATGGCCAAGAGAAAGCTAAAATGGGTATGCCATGTGCAGTTGTTAGCATAAAGGTGAATAACACAGCAATAGGTGCAGGAACATCAGCGATATGGGGATAGGTTGCAGGAAAAGCATGAAAGGCTGCAGGAAAAGGGTGCAGTAATAGCAAAATTGATAAAAGAATTGTCAGAGGCCAGAAAGGAAAGAGAAGAAAGAAAAAAGTTGGAGACAAGATGCAGCTATCTAGAAGGACATACAGTTGATAGACAACACCAGTAGAGACAATTGTGGAAGAAGTAGATAGTGAATGGGAAGAAAATGGTTGAGTGTCTCAGGAGTGCAGTGACTTAAAGGCAGTGTTCCGGATACTGCAAGAGCAGCACAAGGAACTTGAAATGTCAACTGATCCTTTATTACGTGAGGAAAAGCTCTAACAGCTCCAGCACTAGTTACGGAGACAGAGAGGTATAGTCTGTGCTATGGCAGGGTTCTTAGAGGAAGGGAATATGTTAAGCACGTGGTGGGAGAGGTAGAAAATGAAGCTGTGGAAGGTGAGGAGAAAGGTAATAGTAGTAGAGGGTGAGGAGTAATGCATCCAGTGTAGCACATGAAAATGACACCAGTGGCTGGGGGAAACCCTATAGTGTTGAATTATGTTGAAGCTTATACTCCCTCACAAATAAGGGAAGCAGCAAGGGATTTAGGAACACTTGGATTGTGAAGAGCTGGAAGGTCACATTTTGTGCTTAGAAATGCTGGGCTGGAATTTTGCGGGCCCTGCAAGAGCAGATTTGGTGGCATGAGGGGTGATTTAATTTGGTGGGAGTTGTTTTCTCGGATTCTTGATGACGGGATTTTTTACCAAAATTAAGTCGGGGCATTCCAGGGTTCTTCCCGCATGGGGGCAGATTGCAGCTTTGCATTCATTTACATGCCATGAATAATTATTACCCTTCAGTTAGTTAAAATTAAGTCCTACCTGCCAGATTAATTGAAATAACGAGGGTATTCCCATGCCACACGTTCATGTTTGTTTAAATGTGACAGGCAACAGTTGGCTTTGTGAAGTTGAGTCTGAGGTCAGTGTTTCTCTTCCTAGAACTCATCAACAAAATGAATGCCAGCATTGGAATGAATGTTTCCCTCCAGACTTGGTACATGCAAGGGTGATTCTTCTCAGGGGATGGTGGTGAAGACATGGGGGTGTGTAAATGGGGGAACAGGGGAGGAAGGTGTGGAGGGCAAAGGGTGGG
Organism: Heterodontus francisci; assembly: GCF_036365525.1. Taxonomy (NCBI): domain Eukaryota; kingdom Metazoa; phylum Chordata; class Chondrichthyes; order Heterodontiformes; family Heterodontidae; genus Heterodontus; species Heterodontus francisci. The sequence continues at coordinate 146,237,934 of NC_090376.1, forward strand.
GTGATCAGCTGCATGGAAGAGCAGGGGACGGTACTCAGGGAGGAAAGGATGGGGTGATTGAGTGCATGTAGGAGTAAGGTCGGGAGGTGCAGAGGATAAAGGGTAGGTTGATCGGGTGCATGGAGGAGCAGGAGAGGAAGAAGCAAAGCATCCAGGGTGTGTAGTTGTTGTTATTGCTGCTGAAGCTGGATGTGGGTGGCTGCAATGGTGATAGGAGGTTCTGAGTTTCACAGTCATCAGATGGTCATGAGGGCCTAAAGGGAGGGATGAGTGCTGTCAGTGAGTGAGGGGATCGTAAGGGTTAATCTCTCTCTAAGGTCCAGTTTTTGTTTACATTTAGCAATTAACTAAAAATGACGGTTTAAGTTAAGAGGAAGTTAAGTTTCTTCCAGTCTTAAACAGGGATATACAAGCTTTCTGAGAGCAGCTGTAGCTAGTTAATTAGTTAGATAGCTTAAACTGGTTTCTGAGTTTAGCAGAGATGCATTATCATTGTTTTTCAGAGACTATAAATACAGGAGTCTCTGAGTGTGGCTTGAGTGCACAGAGTGTGAAGAAGGGGGTTTGGTGAGTAAGGGAGTTTGGTGAAGAGGGGAACTATAAATTAATTAAGAAAAATAAGTTTAATTTAAGTAATAAAATAAAGATGGCAGGGCAGGTGATGTGATTTGGCTGCAGCATGTGATATCATGACAATCTATGACAACCAGTCATAGTGGCGCAGTGATTAGCACCGCAGCCTCACAGTTCCAGGGACCCGGGTTCGATTCTGGGTACTGCCTGTTCGGAGTTTGCAAGTTCTCCCTGTGACCGTGTGGGTTTTCGCCGGGTGCTCCGGTTTCCTCCCACAGCCAAAGACTTGCAGGAGATAGGTAAATTGGCCGTTGTAAATTGCCCCTAGTGTAGGTAGGTGGTAGGGAATATGGGATTACTGTAGGGTTAGTATAAATGGGTTGTCTTGGTTGGCACAGACTTGGTGGGCCGAAGTGCTGTATTTCTAAATAAAAAAAATTTTAAAAAATAAATAAAAAAAATTTAAAAACACATCCGTAGTAAGTGGCTGTGGCCAGACAAGCTTTGGCTCAGAGTTAATGAGTTGGAGGCAGAGCTTCATACATTGCGACACATCAGAGATGGGGAAAATTACCTCGACACTTTGTTGCAGAAGGCAGTCACACCCTTGGAATAAGGTCATCTAATTTGGTTAGTGGTCAGGGACAGGATAGTATGACTGAGAGTCAGGTAGGTAAGGGGATCTGAAGGTAGGCGTGAAGGAGCCTCAGCCCTTGCAATTGAACAACAAGTTTGAAATTCTTGCAGCTTGTATGGGCAAGAGCAAGGGCTGTCGTCTGGATGAGCAGACTGACGATGGCACCATGGTGCAGGAAACCATTCAAGTGGGGGAGTTAAAAGGAATGTATGGCAGTAAGGGACAGTATAGTCAGGGGAATAGACACAGTTCTTTTCAGGCAAGAGCAAGAGTCCAGAAGACTGTGTTGTCTGCCTGGTGCCAGGGTTAAGGACATCTGCTCAGGGCAGCTGAAGAACTTGCAATGGGAGGGGGAGCCGTGGTCCATATAGATGCCAACAACATTGATAGGACTAGGAAAGAGGTTCTGCATAGGGAGTATGAGAAGCTAGGCACTAAATTAAAAAGCAGAACCTCAAGGGTAATAATCACTGGATTATTACCTGAGTCACGTGCAAATTGGCATACGGTAAATAAGATTAGAGAGATGAATGCGAGCCTCAAAGACTGGTGTTGGAGATGTGGTTTCCAGTTCATGGGGCACTGGCACCAGTACTGGGGAAAGTGAAGACTGTGCCATTGGGATGGACTATACCTGAACCATGCTGGGACCAGTGTTAGCCTGAGTCATATAGCTAGGGAAGCAGAGAGGACTTTAAACTAAATAGGGGAGAGGGGAGGGACCATGTAGGGGAAAATTGAGTAAATTAAAGGGAAATGACAAGGCAATAGATCAAGGTAACAATAAAGGTAATGATGATCAGGGTATGGCAGGAAGAGACTGTGATTTTAAACTTAAGAGTGTGCCAGCAGATAGGACCAGAGTTTACAAAATCAGTAAAGAAAACTGAATTAAGGGCTCTGTATCTAAATGCCCACAGCATTTGCAATACAACAGATGAATTGTCAGCTCAAATAGAAAATTCATATGTATGATCTGATAGCCATTACAGAGATGTGGCTGCAAGGAAACCAAAGCTGGGAGCTGAATATCCAAGGGTACGTGACATTCAGGAAGGACAGGAAGCTGGGAACAGGTGGTGGGATAGCTCTGTTAATTAAAGCGGACATTAATACTGTAGTGAGAAGTGACCTTAGTTCTAAAGATCAAGATATAGAATCAGTTTGGGTGGAACTAAGAAACAGCAAGGGGCAAAAAACATTGTTGGGAGTTGTTTATAGGCCACCAAACAGCAGTGGCAATGTAAATCACAGTATAAATCAGGAAATTAGAAGTGCATGTAACAAGGGTAATACAGTAAACATGGGGGATTTCAATCTACATGTAGACCGTGTAAACAGTGGAGGACAAATTCTTGGAATGTATGCAAGATGGTTTTCTAGAGCAGTATGTTGAGGAACCAACTAGGGAACAGGATATTTTAAATCTAATATTGTGCAATGAAAAAGGACTGATTAATAATCTTGTTGTAAAGTATACTTTAGGAAAGACTGACCGTAATATGACTGAATTTTACATTAAGTTTGAAAGTGATGTAGTTCAATCATAAACTTGGGTCTTAAATCTAGCCAAACGAAACTATGAAGGTATGAGGGGCAAATTGGCTATAGTGGATTGGGAAACCATGTTAAAAGGTATGACGGTAGACAGACAATGGATAACAGTTAAAGAACTAATACATAGTTTACAACAACAATACATTCCTTTAATTCACAAAAACCAGCAAGGAAAGTGTTCCAACTGTGGCTAACGAAAGAAATCAAGGATTGTATTAGAGCAAAGGCCTATACAGTTGCCAAAAAACAAGTAAGCCTGGGGATTGGGAGCATTTTAGAATTCTGTAAAGGAAGACCAAGAAAAAGATTAAGATGGGGAAAATTAGAATATGAGAGTAATCTAGCAAGAAACATAAAAATGGACTGTAAAAGCTTCTAAAGGTATGTAAAAAGGAAAAGATTAGCAAACAAAAAAATGTGGATCCATTACAAGTGGAGTCAAGAGAATTTATAATGAGGAATAAGGAAAAGCAGAGAAACTAAACAAATACTTTGTGTCTGTCTTCACAGAAGAAAATATTAAAAACCTCCCAGAAATAACGAAGAATAAGGGACTAGTGTAAGCGAGGAACTGCAAGATATTAATATTAATAAAAAGAAGTACTACAGAAATTAATGGGGCTTAAAGTTGATAAATCACCTGGTCCTGATGATCTCCATCGCAGAGTGTTGAAAGAGGTGGCTGTAGAGATTGTAAGTGGTCATCTTTCAAAATTCTGTAGACTCTGGAATGGTTCCTGCAGATTGGAAGGGAGCAAATGTAACCCCACTATTTAAGAAAGGAGGAAGAGAGAAAATAGGGAACTACAGACCTGTTAGTCTAACTTCAGTTGCAGGGAAATGCGAGAATCTATAACAAAGGATGTGATAATAGAACCAAAAAAATAATGGTAGGATTGGGCAGAGTCAACACAAATTTAGGAAAGGAAAATCATGTTTAACAAACCTGTTGGAGTTTTTTGTGGATGTAACTAGCAGAATAGATAAGGGGAACCAGCGGATGTGATATATTTAGATTTTCACAAAGCTTTTGATACGGTCTCACATAAGAGGTTAGTAAACAAAATTAGAGCACTTGGGATTTGGGGGAAATACTGGCATGGATTGGGAACTGGTTAATGGACAGAAAACAGAGAGTAGGAATAAATGGGTCATTTCCAGGTTGGCAGGCTGTGACTAGTGGGATATCGCAAGGATTAGTGCTTGGGCCCCAGCTATTCACAATCCATATCAATGATTTGGATGCAGGGATTAAATGTAATATCTCCAACTTTGCAGATGACATAAAACTAGGTGAAAGTGTGAGTTGTGAGGAGGATGCAAAGATACTTCAAAGGGATTTGGAGAGGCGAAGCAAGTGGGAAAAAAATTGGCATATGGAATACAATGTGGAGAAATGTGAGGTTATCCACTTTGGTTGGAAAAATAGAAATATAGAGTATTTCTTAAATGGTGAGAGACTGGGAAGTGTTGAACTTCAAATGGACTTGGGTATCCATGTTCGTGAGTCACTGAAAGTTAACTTGTAGGTACAAATGGTATGTTGGCCTTTATTATTAGGGGATTTGAATATAGGAGTAAAGATGTATTGCTGCAATTATTTGGAGACTTGGTGAGCCCACACCTGGAATATTGTGTGCAGTTTTGTTCTCCTCGCCAAAGGAAATATATATTTGCCATTGAGGGAGTGGAACAAAGGTTCACCAAGATAATTTCTGGGATGGAGGGATTGTCCTATGAGGAAATATTGAATAGACTGGACATTTATCCCCTGGAGTTTAGAAGAATGAGAGGTGATCTTATTCAAACATACAAAATTCTTATAGGGCTCAACAGGGTAGATGCAGGAAGGATATTTCCCCTGGCTGGGGAGTCTAGAACCAGGGGATACAGTCTCAGAATAAAGGGCAGGCCATTAGGACTGAGATGAGGAGGAATTTCTTCACTCAGAGGGTGGTGAATCTTTGGAATTCTCTGTCCCAGAGGGCTGTGGAGGCTCAGTCATCTAGAATGTTCAAGACTGAGATTGATAGATGTCTACATGTTCAAAACATCAAGGGATATGGGGACAGTGCAGGAAAATGGTGTTGAAGTAGAAGATCATCCATGATCTCATTGAATGGCGGAACAGACTCGAAGCGCTCAATGGCCTACTCCTGCTCCTATTTCTTATGTTCTTACGTTCTTATGTTTACTGGCTGGCAGATGGAATGGTCACAGTCAATGGGGGCAAATGTTTTCTGTATGGGAGAAGGTCAAGACTTATGGTTGGGTATTTTACAACATCATCGAGAGGGAAATGGGACTTGGCAATAATATTGAGGTCGATTTTAGGAGGACCAAGGGTCAGAGTTGGCATGTCAATGGTGACTGGAGCAGGAACAGTGGGGAGGAATGGCATGAATAAATTGACTATAACATGTGCATGGTAATGGGGAGTGGTTCAATGGTAAAGGAGGGAAGTGTTACGGTTACATTGGGTGGGTCAAGAGTGATGGGTTCAGGTCGGAAGGTTGGAAGACTTGCCCTAAATTATACATGCACCATTTTCTCCAACGAAACTGAAAACCACATGGCCACTCAAGGATAGCAAGGAGAGTGAGAGGAGACAAATGATAGTTGGTGTGTCTTCCACCTGGCAGCAATTCTAAGGCACATAAAAGCAAACTGCTCATTGCTTCAATGTTTCATCTGATTGGCAACAGAGGCATGAATTGGAACGCTCGGCTTATTTCATGTTTAGAAAAACTGCAGCGACATGGGTCTCATACACCCAAATCATCTAATGCCACGGGCCATGGGAAAAAGAGCAGAGGGAGCGACTAAGGAGGGTTCTTTCCCCTCAACTCATGATGCCTGAATGGCAGCAACAGCCAAAGCAAGAAGGTGAGGATTCTCCGAATGATAACATCCAGAAATGGCTTTATCGAAGACGGGCACTGGCAAGTCATCGCATCCTCAGGGCAAGGACAAACTACCTTCAAATGTCAGAAAGGCAATGCCAGAGATGCCTAAGGATGTCACGTGAAATGGTCACAGAAATTTGTAGGATCCTGCAGCATGGCCTGCAACTACTTGGGTTTGTTGGGACTCCCATGCCAGTTGCCCTCAAGGTGACTGCTGCACTCAATTTTTTTGCTAGTGGGACCTTCCAGGAATCAGCGGGTGACATATGTGGCATATCACAGTGAGCGACCCATAGGTGTATCAAAGAGGTGACCAATGCCCTTTATCGACGTGCCAATGATTTCATCTACTTACCTGTAGACGAAGGCCAGGTAGCCAGATCTGCAACCTTCAGCAGCATGTTGGTTTCCTTCGAGTGTAAGGGGTGATCGACAGTACACATGTGGCTATTAGAGCTCCCTGGGACCAGCCTGCTGCATTTGTGAATCACAAAGGCTTCCACTCTTTAAACGTTTGTGACCACAGGAGAAGATTAATTCATGTTTGCGCATGTTTCCCAGGGAGCTGTCATGGCTTATACATTTTGAGGAACTCACAGGAGTTTTTGACGAACCAGCTGAAGTGGACAGCTGGATCCTGGGTGACAAGGGTTACCCACTATGTACCTGCTTGATGACACCAGTGAGACATCCCCAAAGTGCAGCTGAAGACAGGTACAATGATGCTCACATATTCCACAAAATGCGCTGCCACTGCCTTAACCGGTCTGGAGGGGCACTTTAGTACGTGCCACAGTGGGTGTGGCACAGTTATGCCTTGCAAAACCTTGCAATTAGACACAGCGATTTTCTGCAGGCAGAGGAACTACGGGGACACCAATCCTCTTCAGGTGAAGATGGCCATGAAGAGGACAACAATGGCCCCTGTGGTGCATTTATAGATATGAGAGACAAGGAGAGACATGCAAGGGATATCAGGGAGAACCTCATATTTGTATGTTTCAGCCAACAATAAGCCACTTCATCAAGGAACGTTGGTAGGAGAAAACAAAATTCTTCAAATATGTTCATATCCGCCTGAGGTCTTATTTATTGCTGTAATCAAAAACAAGGGCTGTTCTGACAACAGCACATAAAGGTGCAGTGGAGATGTGCCGAACGGTTTGTATGCTATCAACTTAATGAAAAGAGACCTGCGGCTCTGTTGGAAAAATTGTTCTGCATCAAGGCATTCACCTGCACACATGAGAAGCTACAAATTTGCTGCACTTTGATTTGACTGGCAGATCAAATCTTCTCAGGGCTATAATGGAACTGAAAACACAGCAATGCAAGGAAAATAAGGGGTGACCGCAGAACCACAAATATAAAGCATTGTTGGTAGTGAAAAAAGTGCAAAATCATCAAATAGCAAATAGCCATCATTGAAAACTAGAAGCTCAATAGCAAAGATAAATAGAGATTGGACATTTTCTGAGATGCTTTGCAAACATCAGTGTGTTCCTGCCTTAGGCCTCAAATGAAGAGTTTCCTTTACATCTGAAACAAAGCAAATGATTTACATGAGTGCTTCAAATATTAAAGCAAATAAAGATATATTTAAACCTGCATATGTGCACAATATTTACAGCACCTGTGCTACCTTCATGCTCAAAATTGTTTCTTTTTATGTTTTCTGCCACTACGTCTAGGTGCAACCCTGACATTAGCTGCTGAGGTGGAAGCAGTCTGCGCAGTGTGCTGCCTCGGTGCTGTAGATGACCGTGTCAGGCGTCCTCTGGAGGAATGGGGCCTTGATGGCTTTATCCTACTGGGGGTCTGCAACACTGGCACGTGAGTATCTCTCTTGTGCTTCCCTGCTGGAGGTAAGGGGGGTCAATGTTGTGGGGGAGGGTGAGATACCGCTTACCCTGGGGTGTCCCGAACGGATGGTGCCAGGGCAGCAGACACACACTCCTTCTCCATCTGGCTGCACAATGGCACCTGCCTGTCTCCACGAGGGGAAGAAGCACCTGTAGAGAGGTCCAGGTTCCAAAGCGATAGAGTGCAGGTCAGATCGCATATGGCTTGAGTGCTTAACCAGACTTGCCAAGGAGCTCGCCAAACTCTCGACTGAAGAAGCCATATGCCTGGGATATGGCAGACATCATGGCTTGCATGGGCTCCTCCATGGCACACGCAAAACCATGCATGACATCAGGCATGTCTGACTTTGCGACACATCTAGCAGACTTCTCAGCAATAAAGAGAGGATCATTATGAGTGTGGGGCTGAGCAGGGGCCTTGTCCCCAGCAGTCCTCTTATTGCCAGGGGACCTGGCTGGCATATGCTTCCTCAGCTGCTGGGATGTGTCTGTGCCGTGCACACCAGATTGTGACACAGATTCTAATCTTAAACCCCAGGTGGGCCATGTGACTGTATCTGCGCTGGCAGATGTGGAAGAGGAGGCAGGTGACGGTGTGCTCCCTGGGGAATTGGCTTCGTTTTCCTCTCCAGAGGAGGAGTCTTGGGCCTCGCGGCATTCAGAGAGTCGAGTGTGGCTGCCTGCAGTGGAGACACAAACAGAGGTTGTTAAGCATCAGCATCATTGCGTTCACGCAATTTCCTTTGCCATGCACATATGGCTGCAAGACTGAAGATGATGTTTCATCCTTATGCCTTGAGGATTCTGACTCACCATCTGCGATTGTCCTGCCTCCCTCCTCTCTCGCAATTTCTGCAGCCTCCTCTTCAGCATGTGTCAGGACTCTGATGTCTGGGACACCTCCACCTGTCTTTGCCCACTCGCCCTGGTTTGGAGTTCATTTATCCTGCAGGAGACAGTGCAGATTTAACGACATTCAAAAATGAATCACAGCCATTGTAAATATGCATCAACATCACTCATTCAGGACTTGCTTTCGCACAACACGTCCAAGCACCTCAACAATACACATCAAGCTACAGTTACTCCCCTTGCCAATGAGGCTATCTACCTCCAGGACATCTATGATGGGATTTTGCATTGGAAAACATAGCAAGAAACAAGTGTTGTCCATCAGCCTCAAGGCTTTCTCATTCCCTGATGCATGAAGATCATCTTGAGGAGATTGAGTGTACAAATATCAAATCTACCTCTTATAAAACTTGGCCTGTGTATATTCTTGGTGCCCCCAGGCTCACTGACATCCAACCAGAATGCCGAGGGAATCCCTGGATTGGGACAGGGAGGTGAATGTTATAAAACAAAAACAAAAAATGCTGGAAATACTCAGCAAATCTGGCAGCACATGTGGAGAGAGAAGCAGAGTTAACGTTCATACAATTTCCTCTGCTTCTCTCTGCTTCTCTCTCCACAGATGCTGCCAGACCTGCTGAGTATTTCCAGCACTTTTTGTTTCTTTTTCAGATTTCCAGCATCTGCAGTATTTTGCTTTTATTTTACAGCTGAATGTAATGTTCCCTATCCCTTTATTATCTTTGTTACATGTCAGGACTAAGTTTGACAAAGAAGTAAATCCACCCTCAGGTGATTTCAACTTCCTGCATATCAATTTGGAAAGAAAGAAAAATAGTCCAACTAATCAATCATGTTGTTAGTAACATTGTACGGTGTGAGAACAGGATATTTTTTGTTTATTCCTTCTGAGCAACACCAGCAAGGCCAGCATTTACTGTCCATCTAAAATTGCCCTTGAGAAGGTGGTGATGAGCTGCCTTCTTGAACTACTGCTGTCCATGTGGTGTAGGTACTCCCACAGTGCTGTCAGAGCGAGTTCCAGAATTCCAAACAAGTGACAGTGAAGGAACATTTTCAAGTCAGGATGGTGTGTGACTTTGAGGAGAATTTGCAGGTGGTGGTGTTCCCATGGGTCTGCTACCCTTGTTCTTCTAGGTGGTAGGGATTGCGGGTTTGCAAGGTGCTGTTGAAGGAATCAGTGGTGGAGGCAGAAACCCTCAACTCATTTAAAAGGTACCTGGACCTGCACCTAAAGAGCTCTAACCCGCAAGGCTATGGGCCAGGTGCTGGATGGTGGGATTTGAATGGGCGGCGAGTTTTTTCAGCCGGCGCAGACACAATGGGCTGAATGGCCTCTTTCTATGGCGTAACTTTTCTATGTTTCTAAGTGAAATAAAATGGGTTTGTCCATATAAATTAATTCAGGCAGTTCTAACTGTTCCTCAGCATGACTCAAGCTAGTTAATCAGCATAAAGAATGGCATTTTTAAAAACAATTTGGCATGTTTGTGAAACAAATACTATTTCTGTAACAATTCTCATTATGTTATTCAGTAACTGTGTTATTGCTAAATATTATATAGCAAAGTATAATTCAGAGTTTGAAATTAGTTCAATTTTCTGTTTAATATGCCTATCAATACCAATTATTTCATAAAAAGTGATTTTGCAATACTTTTGTGAAACATTTGATTTCAAATATCAACTTGATTAAACACGATCAATATGTTCTGTTACAGCCACTGGATTACAAAATTCTTGAGTTGCTCCATCAATCTGAGATATCCCATAAAACAATTCCACGCAGTCTCTGAAATGTTTTCTGATTGTAGTGACACAAATTGAGTAACTATAGGCCAATTAACATCAGTTAGGAATATTGTACTGGTTGTGAAACCCGTTGGAGTAAGCAGTCATAGAGTTAGAGTTATACCGCACAGAAACAGGCCCTTCAGCCCACCACATCCGCGCTGGCCACCAAGCACCCATCCACTCCAATCCCATGTTCCAGTGCTTGGCCCGCAGCCCTGCATGCCATGGTATCCCAAGCGCCCATCCAAACACTTCCTAAATGTTGAGGGTTCCTGCCTCCACCACCCCCCTAGGCAGTGCACTGCAGACTCCAAACTCCAACCACCCCCCCGGGCGAAAAACTTCCTCCCCAAAATCCCTCCAAACCTCATATTAAGAGGTTTATGTTAAACCTGCATCGAACCTCAGTTAGACCATGTGTACAGTTCTGGTTTTCAGATTACAAAAAGGATATAGAAGCACTGATATAAAAGCAAACTACTGCGAATGCTGGAAATCTGAAATAAAAACAGAAAGTGCTGGAAATATTCAGCAGGTCTGACAGCATCTGTGGAACGAGAAACAGAGGCCAGAATTATACGCCACCCCAATGAGCGGGATGGTGGCGGGGTGAGGGGGGCTGGCGTAAAATGGAGCGGGGGCTCCGGGAGGCTTTCCCGACCCACTCCCACCTCCGCTGCCCTTTACATAGGGCGGGGTGGGGGGGGGGGGGAAGCAAAAAACTTAGCAGCCACTTAATGGTCTACACCCACTTCCATGCGAATTTTACATATGGCTGGGAAAAGCCGCCTGGGAAAGCCAGGTGGCTGCCTATCGTCCCAGGGAGGGGCACTGCTCATCGGGCACAGGGTACCCGATGGAGAGCCGCCCCCGCTAACTCAACCACCCCCAGCAGCCAACAGTCCTCCCTTCTCCCCAACCGACCACCCTTGCCTCTCCGGGCTCCGACCGATTATCCATGGCGAGGCAACCAAAACTTACCTTTCCTCCCGGCTCCCCATCTTCTTTTATCTTCAGCTGAGCTGCAGTCCCAGCAGTGGCCACCGCTCCCAGTGGCCCGCTGATTGAGCTGGCAGCTCAATGAGGCAGGGCTTCCTACCTCAAGCGGGTGCAAATCCCTCTTTGACACAATTAAAGCCTGGAGACCCGTACAATACGGAACGGATCCCCAGGCGAAGCGGAAGCAGGTTCGCCATCGACTTTTACGTCGGAGGCCAGCTCCCGTCCGCCCACCGTAAAATTCTGGCCAGAGTTAATATTTGAGTATTTTCAGCATTTTCTGTTATTATTATGGGAGGCACTGGCATATGTGCAGAAAAGGTTTACAAGAATGATATCAGAAGTGAAAGGTTATAAACTATCAGTATAGACTAAAGCTGTGTTCTTTTCCCCAGCATAGAGAAGGCCGAAGGGTGACCTGGTACAGATATTTATGATTATGAAAGGATTTCATAGGGTCGACAAAGAGAAGATGTTTTCACTTGTCAGGTAAACCAGAACTAGGGATATAAGGTAGTCAATAATAAATACAACGAGGAATCCAAGAGAAAGTTTTTACCCAGAGACTGGCTGAATGTGGAAATTGTTCCCACATGAAGTAGTTGAGATGAATAGCACAGCTACATTTGAGGGGAGACTAGAAAAGTACATGAGCGAGAAAGGAATAGGGGGATATTGCTGATAGGATTAGGTGAAGTAGGGTGGGAGGAGGCTTGTGTGGAGTTTGTGTTAGAAAGCTGAATTTTAAGCATGCAAAGCTCCCAAGTGATCCTGTGAACCACCATGAAATTTCCAATGTTAGAAAAGAGCTAGCAGGAAAGTCACCTCTTTACAAACATTAACAAATTCAATGACCAATGAGCAGAGCTCTGCTTTTCCAATTCAGCTCTGCTTTTCCTGCTGTGAATGACTTCAACAGAGGAGTACATTTCCAGCTCTCCCAAACATGCAATGGCGTAAAAGCAGTAGACACTGTATAATTGTACCATAAATTATAAAGGGTAATTTCCAGATTAAGAGCTGCCAGCAGGTGAGATCTTCCCACTGGGAAATAAAAGTTGGAAAATTACCCCTTTGCTCGTTTAACTGTGATGCCTGAAAGATTTGAAAGTTATAACGCTACTGAGGTGATTTTAATAAAATATAAGTGCTTCAGGTCAAGGGAGTCTTCTGTTATAATTAATATTCTGGATAGCTTTCACATCCAGATAATATTTTTTAAAATAAAAATACATGTCATGGTTTAAACAGTAAATTAACAATGACACACACAAAATTGTCTCATATAGGATGAATATACTCATAATGGTAGATTTTCAACTTGCTACTGTTAAAACCGAGGCGGGATGAGTACATTGTCTTCCCTAGTTCCACTTCTTCTCAGGTCACAACATCGATTTAAATGTTTACCCAGTTACCGATACAGTCAATCATATACTCTATCTTTTTTATCCCAGAATAAAATACACCAACCAGGTTTCTTTAATAAACAACACAATTATCAGTTTATGATAAAACAAGGCTTAATCAGTAACAAAGCAAAGCATTAACACACTGATTAAAATATGAAAATTCCCTTTTTTAAAATTGCCCAAATACACTCACACACACACTGGAAAAAATATAGAAATTCACTCTGCAGAGGTCTGTTACAAAAGAAAAGATTTAAAAAATAACTAACTGGTCAAATACTTGCTAATTCTTGAAGAAAAAAGAAAAAAGATATGGAAGGAATCAGTGGTCCCTTTTTTGGTCTGGCATCTGGGTATACCAGAGATGGGTCCCTGGGATTGTTTCAGAAGCAGTCCATTCTGGAGATGTCGAGAATTATTCTAGTAGGCTTTCTAGGAGAAATGTGGCATCAAGGTTTTTCCTTGCACATATTTGAATCAAAGGATTTTTTTTCAGCTCCTCAGGAGCAATACGGCACCAGGGTTTTTTTGCTCTTCCACACTGAATCTTGGCAGTATTTCTTCAAAACGTAGAGAAGGGGGTCATAGAGTCATAGAGTTTTACAGTACAGAAACAGGCCCTTAGGCCCAATGTGCCTGCGCCGACCGTCAAGCACCCGTCCTAACTAATCCCATTTCCCTACACTTGGCCCGTAGCCTCGTATGTTGTGGCATTTCAAGTGCTCATCTAAATACTTCTTGAATGTCATGAGTGTTCCTGCCTCTACCAGCTCTTCAGGCAGTGTGTTCCAGATTCCAACCACCCTCTAGGTGAAAAAATTCCTCCTCAAATGCCCTCTAAACCTTCTGCTCCTTACCTTAAATCTATGCCCCCTAGTTATTGAACTCTCTACTAAGGGAAAAAGTTTCTTCCTATCTATCCTATCAATGCCCCTCATAATTTTGTATACCTCAATCAAGTCCCCTCTCAGCCTTCTCCGCTCCAAGGAAAACAACCCCAGCCTATCCAGTCTGTCTTCATAACTGAAATGCTCCAGCCCAGGCAACATCCTGGTGAATCTCCTCTGCACCATCTCCATTGCAATCACATCCTTCCTATAGTGTGGTGACCAGAACTGTACACAGTACTCCAGCTGTGGCCTAACCAGCGTTTTATACAGTTCCACCATAACCTCCCTGCTCTTATATTCTATGCCTCGGCTAATACAGGCAAGTATCCCACATGCCTTCCTAACCACCTTATCTGCCTGTGCTGCTGCCTTCAGTGATCAATGGACAAGCACCCCAAGGTCCCTCTGACCCTCTGTTACTCCCTAGGGTCCTACCATCCATTGTATATTCCATTGCCTTGTTAGACCTCCCAAAGTGCATCACCTCACACTTCTCAGGATTAAACACTATTTGCCACTGCTCTGCCCATCTTACCAGCCCATCTACATCGTCCTGTAGTCTAAAGCTTTCCTCCTTACTATTTACGACACCACCAATTTTTGTGCCTTCTGCGAACTTACTGATCATACCTCCTATATTCATGTCTAAATCATTAATGTACACTACAAACAGTAAGGGTCCCAGCACTGATCCCTGCAGTTCACCACTGGTCACAAGCCTCCATTCACAAAAACAACTCTCTACCATCACCCTCTGCCCCCTTCCACTTAGCCAATTTTGGATCCAATTTGCCAAATTACTCTGGATCCCATGGACTTTTACTTTCTTCACCAATCTCCCATGCGGGACCTTATCAAAAGTCCACGTAGACTACATCAACTGCTTTACCCTGATCTACACATCCAGTTACCTCCTCGAAAAATTCAATCAAATTTGTTAGACACAATCTCCCCTGACAAAGCCATGCTGACTATTCCTGATTAATCCCTGCCTCTCCAAGTGGAGATTAATCCTGTCGCTCAGAATTTTTTCTAATAATTTCCCTACCACCCATGTTAGACTCAGTGGTCTGTAATTACCTGGTTTATCCCTGCTACCCTTCTTGAATAATGGTACCACATTTGCTGTCCTCCAATCCTCTGGTACCTCTCCTGTGGCCAGAGAGGATCTGAAAATTTGTGTTAGAGCCCCAGCTATCTCCTCCCTTGCCTTACATAGCAGCATGGGATACATCTCATCTGGGCCTGGGGATTTATCCACCTTCAAGCCCATTAATACAGCCAATACTTCCTCCTTCACAATGCTAATTTGATCAAGTATATCACAATCCCCCTCCCTGATCACTACACCTACATCTTCCCTCTCCATAGTGAACACAGATGAAAAGTAATCATTCAAAACCTCCCCTATGTCCTCTGGCTCCACACACAGATTGTCTCTTTGATCCCTAATGGGCCCCACTTTTTCCCTGGTTATCATCTTGCCCCTAACATACTTATAAAATGCCTTGGGATTTTCCTTTATCTTGTCTGCCAGTGATTTGTCATGCCCCATCTTCGCTCTCCTAATTACTTTTTAAAGTATTCCCCTCCACTTTCTATACTCCACTAGGGCCTCCGCTCTTTTCAACACTCTGAATCTGTCATACGCCTCCTTTTTTTCCTTATCCAATCCTCTATATCCCTTGGCATCCAGGGTTCCCTTGACCTGTTGGTCCTACTCTTCACCTTTACAGGAACATGCTCCCTTCTAAATGACTCCCACTGGTCTGATGTAGACTTTCCTATAAGAAGCTGCTCCCAGTTTACTTTGGCCAGATCCTGTTTTATTATATTGACATCTGCCTTCTCCCAATTCAGTACTCTTATTTCCAGTCCCTCTATGTCCTTTTCCATAACAACCTTAAATCTTACACTGTTATGGTCACTATACCCGAAATGCTCCCCCACTGCCACTTCTACCACTTGTCTGGCTTCATTCCCTAGGATTAGGTCCGGTATTGCCCCTCCTCTAGTAGGACTTTCTATGTGCTGGCTCAAAAAGCTCTCCTGAATGCACTTGAAGAATTCTGTCCCCTTTCAGCTTTTTGCATTAATACTATCCCCTCCAGTATAGGGGAAGTTGAAATCCCCTACTCTTATTACCCTATTATTTTTAGATCTCTCTGAGATTTGCCTGCATATCTGCTCCTCTACTACTGCCTGACTGTTTGGAGACCTGTAGTACACTCCCAGCCAAGTGATTGCCCCCTTTTTGTTTTTAAGTTCTACCCATATGGCCTCATTTGAGGAACCTTCTAAGATATCATCCCTCCTTACTGCAGTAATTGACTCCTTAATCAACAGTGCAATGCCACCTCTTTTAACCCCTCCCCTATCCCGTCTGAAGATTCTATAACCTGGAATATTGAGCTGCCAGTCCTGCCCTTCCCTCAACCATGTCTCAGTGACAGCAATAATATCATATTCCCATGTGTTAATCAACGCCTTCAATTCATCTGCCTTACTAGTAAGACTCCTTGCATTAAAATAGATACAATCCAGCCTAGCATTATTTGTCTGAGCCTTAACAGGTCTACACTGACTCTGTCCTCCGGACTGACTTAGCTTCACATTTATATTTGATTGTACAACACGCCCTACTGTGCTTCCACTCTGTATCCCATTCCCCTGCCAAATTAGTTTAACCACCCCCCAAACAGCACTAGCAAACCTCCCAGCAAGGGTGCTGGCCCCATTCTGGTTCAGGTGCAACACGTCCATCTTATGCAGATCCCACCTTCGCCAGAAACAGGCCCGGTGATCCAAGAATCTAAGTCCTTCCCTCCTGCACCATCTCCCCAACCATGCATTCATCTGCTCTAACCTCCTATTCATATAGTTACTAGCCCGTGGCACCGGAAGAAACCCAGCGATTACAATCTTTGAGGTCCTACTTTTTAATCTGCTGCCTAGCTCCCTAAATTCTTTTTGCAGGACCTCATCCCTCTTTCTACCTATGTCATTGGTACAAGGTGAACCACGACCTCTGGCTGTGCACCCTCACTCTCCAGAATACTTTGTAGCCGCTCAGTGATATCCAAGACCCTTGCACCAGGGAGGCAACATATCCTCCTGGAATCACGTCTGCGATCACAGAAACGCCTATCTGTTTCTCTAACCATACAATCCCCTACCACTAATGCCCTCTTGTCCCTTTTTCTCCATCCCAACACAGCCGATTCATCCACGACATTCCGGTCATAACTCTCGGTGCATTCTACAGAGGAACCCTCTCTCTCATCGGTACTCAGAACGGAATACAGGTTTGAAAGTGGGATGTCCTCTGGGGACAGCTACTTCCTCCTGTTAGTTGTTTAATTTGCCATCACCATTCACAACTGAATGTGGCACGGCTGCAGAGTTTTGATCTGATCGTTGGTTGTGGGATTGCCTAGCTATGTCTGTAGCATGTGTCCAGCACCCTATATGGGTGAAGTGCACATCCTTCCTATCCTGTGCTCAGACAATGATGTAGTCCAGGAGGTGCCAATGCTTAGATTGAGGGTGTTTCCATGTTGCCTTATATTTATCTTTCTGACAAAAGAGTGTGTTTTTGATGGTAATCCATTTTTAGTTCACTTCGTCAGGAGGAGAAACCAATTGGCTTTAAATTCCCCACTCCTTCTTTCCCAATGATGTCCTTCCAGATGGTGTAGTTGGGCTTGTACGTCCATCATGAACATACGCCTGGCACCCAAACACTGAAGATCCTTAAAGAAATCCAGGAGAAAATTTAACATCCACATTCTCCTGGATATGAAAAACAAAAGTACAACTCCAGATGCAACTTTCCTCCCATCTTGCTCTCACATGTTCCTATGATGCCAGTGTGGAAGGGCTTTGGGACAAAATCAAATCTGCATTTCAAGAGACATGCAGCCAGACTATTGGGTTTGAATCTCACAGGCACCAAAACTGGTTTGATGAGGATGATAGAGAAATATGCAAAATTCACACTCAGAAGTGCCAAGCCTTCACTATGTCAAAATCACCCTGCATCACAGTGAAAATGAGATGAATACTTACTACTCAAATCTGAAGCTCATCAAGAATAAGTGATGGATTGAGAAAGCGAATGAAATCCAACGTTATGTGGACCTTCATGAGATGCACAGCTTCTTCCCGGCCACCAAGACCATCTATGGACTAAAACAAATGGTACCTCCCTGCTCCGAGCTGAAGACAGCATTACTCTTCTCAAGGATGATGCAACAATCCGAGACCATTGGAAGGAGCACTACCGGAACCTTCTCAATCGGGAGTCAACAGTATCAGACAAAACCATCAAAACAATCCCTCAACAGCCTGAGAGATCATATTTGGGTTATGCTGCCAACATTTTCTAAGATACAAAGGGTGTCCAACAGATGAAGAATAACAAGGCGTGTGGTCCGACAACATTCCTGCAGAGATCTATAAAGCTGGCGGTCATGAGCTCTTGCTCAAACTCTCAGACATTTTTGCAAAAATTTTGGAAAAAGAGGTTCTACCTCCCAACTTTCACAATGTTCCACTTTTTAAGAAGGGTGATAAATCAATTTGTGGGAACTATAGACACATATCCCTTCTGTCTACATTGGGTAAGATTCTCACACGAATCCTCCTGAACCACCTCCTATCCATCAGTAAAGACCCTATGTCAATTCTGACCATCCAGGGGAATTACAGATATGATGGTTGTCACTCAACAAATCCAAGAAAAGTGCCTGGAAGAACACAATGAGCTTTATATGGCCTTTACTGGTTTGTCAAAGGCCTTTGATTCCAACAGCCCCAAATCTCTTTGGATAGTCCTCCAGAGAC
The DNA here is from genome assembly GCF_036365525.1 of Heterodontus francisci. Taxonomy (NCBI): domain Eukaryota; kingdom Metazoa; phylum Chordata; class Chondrichthyes; order Heterodontiformes; family Heterodontidae; genus Heterodontus; species Heterodontus francisci. The sequence continues at coordinate 146,256,285 of NC_090376.1, forward strand.
TTGGATGTCCAGCAAAATATGTTACTATCCTGCAATTCTTGCAAGACAGTATGACAGCAACCATCCTTTGCAAAGGATTGGAGTCTGAGCATTTTGTATCCGAATGGGTGTCAAGCAAGGCTGTGTGATTGCGCCAACTCTCTTCACTTTTTACCTCAGCCTGGTCATGGAACTCAGTAGTGACCAACTTCCACAAGAGATCATGATTGAGTTTTGACTCCATGGGAAGCTTTTCAACCTTAACAGGCTGAGAGCCAAGACTAAAGTGACACCCTAGCACATTCACGACTTACAATATGCCGAAGACTGTGCAGTTGTGGCCCACACTGCAAGCGACATTCAGACCACCCTCAACATTTTCAACACTGTATACAAAAGGGTTGGTCTCTCATTCAACATCAGCAGGACCCAAAATGGTCTCCACCAGGTCTCCCCAGCTACATCTCCAGCTATTATTGTTGATGGGGTGGGAGTTCACTGGGACCCAGGAAAATGGGATGGGGTCAATGCAAGTGGCTGGAAATTGTCCCCCCTGCTGTAAACCTGCAAGGAAGCTTGAGGGGGAGGAAAACTCACCACCACGTTTGAATTAGAATTTTTTTATTTAATGACTATTAAGAATATGTGAAGTTGTTTTAAAAATTCTTATATCTGACTTACACAGTGGAAGTGTATCTGACGCTGTGATTACTGTCATAGGCATTGCCACATTATAAACAAGTCCGTATACATATTTTTCGAGGCACAGATCTGCAATTTGGGAGATTCTTTTACTTTTTACTTTCGGTGGCAAGAGGCCTCTTCTGGCAACTGCAAATGTTAATGTACAGCTGGCAAAAGCAAATGATGCAAATACAAATGCAAATTGCTGCCTCAGAGGTCGTGGCCCTCCATTTTTTCAGTTGCTAGGCTGTAACGTATGTCCTCCCATTCAAGTGGTCAATGCAATTTTGCACCATACTGATTTTCTCCATACATGTTTCTAAATTGCTATTTTAAACAACTATGCATGTACAGTCACTTGTGCTCTGCAGTGGAAATCAGAAGAATTGTGTTACTGGGAGTTAACACCTCTGACACAACACTTCAAATTAAAAAAACACCTTGCTTCTGGAGTCATTTCATGTATGGAAATTTGAAATGCAGAGAATGTTGTCATAAGGCAAAAAAAGTGACAGCCATTTCGAACACTTCAACATCTCACAAACAGCAAACATAAATGAGTAGTTAAGCTATGTTTGGAGGTGTTGGACTGAAGGCAGGTTCTTATCCCGCACATGAAGAAATCTCCTTGCTCTTTAAATATTTACCTGAGCGACCAGAACAGGGAGATAAGGCCTCAGTTTAACACCTCATCTGAGGGGCAGTACTTCGAACAATGCAATACGCATTCAATACTTTACCAGGTTGTCAGCTCTGTTTCTATAATCAGGTTCTGGATTGGGATGCCAAATGACAACCATCCTACTCAGAGACAAGTAAAAGTTTTGCATTATAAATTGGGATATTGGTGCAGTATGTGGTAGATATTCAGTCCTATACAATATGATATCAATCATTCTTCAGAAGTTGGGCAATCTCACTCGAAGGTCAAAAGAATAACTGACTTGTGCTGTGCCTAACCAGTGTTTTAGACAAAAAACTATTCCACCTCCCCCACCTTCCCTCCCCGCCCCAAAATAATCATTTGCTGTTATGCTGATGAGTCATTTTACAGAATTTGGTATTAAAATTAAAATAACTGCACCACCTAATCTAATAAAATGGTTTGGCTTGTTTATCAATTGAAATATATTAAATTCTATATTAAAGAGGAAGAGTATATTTGATTATAGCTATTTCAGCTTTGCCAAAGATGCATTTTTATATGCTGAAATATAAATTATTCTTTTCACAAAAAAATGAGCATACCTAACATGTGGTGAATGTAGTAAATTGTACCCATTTGCTTGTTCAAATTGTTTGGGCTGATATCATCTTGCAGGATTTTACAGCGTACAGTTTGCAGACTATTAATTATTGTATGTTTCCCACAATTAACATAAATGAACAACGAGGGAAGAAAAAATGTAAACATTGGCAAGGCATGATAGGGGAACATCACTCCTACTGTGAGAATGAATTTAGATTTAGGATAATTTAATTTTATTTCCATTTACTCACCAAGGCAAATAGACTATACCTTTGTAACAGGGATTCTATCCAATTTGTTCCACAATGAAAATTAAAGCATTAAATTATATTTGGTAATCTTGCAAGACTAAAGGAGGGTTTTATTCCACTTGGATGGAACTGCTGTTTAAACCGTGTCATATTTTTTCCCTGCTCTTGTGTAAATGACTAAGTTGAGGTGCCAGCGAGGATTCACTAAATTGGTCCCTGGGATGAGAGGGTTGTCCGATGATGAGAGGATGAGTAAATTGGGCATATATTCTCGGGAGTTTGGAAGAATGAGGGGTGATTTCATTGAAACATATAAGGTTCTGAACGGGCTAGATAGGGTAGACACTGAGAGATTGTTTCCACTGGTCGAAGAATCTAAAACACAGGGACACAGTCTCATGATAAGGGGCCAATCATTCAGGACTGAGATGAGGAGAAATTACTTCACTCAAAGGGTTCTGAATCTTGGGAATTCTCTACCCCAGAGGGTTGTGGCTGCTCCAACATTGAATACATTTAAGGTTGGGATAGACAGCTTTTTGGTCTCTCAGGGAATCAAGGGATATGACGAGTGGATGGGAAGGTGGAGTTAAGGTTGAAGATTAGCCACAATCATTTTGAATGGCGGAGTAGGATCGATGGGCCTTATGGTCTACTCCTGCTCCTATTTCTTGTGTTCCAGTGTTAATAGCAGGCTTGGCACGCTTGATTATTTCAGGGGTAATGCCGTCCTTCCCAGGGGCTTTTCTGCTGGCTAGAGAATCAATGGCATCACTGAGTTCCGATTTTGTTGGCTGTACGTCCAGCTCGGCCATGACTGGCAGAGACTGGGCTGCATTGACAACATTTTCCCTGGAGTACAGTTCTAGGTAGTGCTCCACCCAGTGGTCCATTTGCTTGCATTGGTCAGTGATTGTGTCCCCTGATTTGGATTTGAGGGGGGCGATCTTCTTGATGGTTGGCCCAAAAGCTCTCTTAATGCCATCATACATTCCTCTGATGTTTCCGGTGTCAGAGGCCAGCTGAACATGACTGCATAGGTGTTGCCAGTAGTCATTTGCGCAGCGCCTGGCTGTTCTTTGTGCAGCGCTTCTGGCTGCTTTAAGTGCGACGGATATTAACTCGCTGGGGTCTTTCTTGTATTTGAGCAGTGCAATGCGCTTAGCGGCTATGACAGGTTCCAGTTCTTCAAAGTGAGATTGAAACCAGTCTACATCCTGCTTCACACGTTTGCCATAGGTGGTCATTGCTGAGTCATAGATGGCGTCTCTGATGTGGGCCCACTTGGTCTCTGCATCCCCTGTAGGAGTGCTTTGAAGGGATTTTTCAAGTGAATTTAGAAACCTATGTAACAGCTGTGGATAAGAGATTCTGCTAGTGTATCAAGCCTGTGTCCTCAGTACCTTGCTCTACGGCAGCGAGGCCTGGACAACGTATGTCAGCCAAGAGCGACGTCTCAATTCATTCCATCTTCGCTGTCTCCGGAGAATCCTTGGCATCAGGTGGCAGGACCGTATCTCCAACACAGAAGTCTTCGAGGCGGCCAACATCCCCAGCATATACACCCTACTGAGCCAGCGGCGCTTGAGATGGCTTGACCATGTGAGCTGCATGGAAGATGGCAGGATCCCCAAGGACACATTGTACAGCGAGCTCGTCACTGGTGTCAGACCCACCGGCCGTCTATGTCTCCGCTTTAAAGATGTCTGCAAATGTGGCATGAAGTCCTGTGACATTGATCACAAGTTGTGGGAGTCAGTTGCCAGCGATCGCCAGAGCTGGCAGGCAGCCATAAAGGCAGGGCTAAAGTGTGGCGAGTCGAAGAGACTTAGCAGTTGGCAGGAAAAAAGACAGAAGCACAAGGGGAGAGCCAACTGTGTAACAGCCTCACCATCCAATTTTATCTGCAGCACCTGTGGAAGAGTCTGTCACTCTAGAATTGCCCTTTATTGCCACTCCAGGCGCTGCTTCACAAACCACTGACCACCTCCAGGCGCTTACCCATTGTCTCTCGAGACAAGGAGGCCAAAGAGAAGAGAGAAGTGTTAATAAGCATCCTATTGTCCAGATAGGTCTCAGATAATTTTAATGACTGATTAGCCAAGGTGTTTGCCATAAATGCTCTGACCAATGTAAGAAGCTGCAATATTCTTGACTAACTTAATTGTACTTTAAGTGAAATTTGTGATTGAGATTTGTGAAAGCTATTCAATGAAGGGGAGTATCAACAGTTCAGAAAAAGGTGAAGTGCTTTTTGCTTTAACCAGTTGTACAGAAGTTATATCAACCTGTTTTGCAATGCCAAAAGGCGAAAAGTTGACAGGGATTTATTTTTTACAGATAAACAAAGCCATTGATCAGTGATGAAAAACAACATTTTTAGGCTATGGTATATCTGACAGAGAGGCCCAAGGGCCATAAAATAGGGCTGAAACCAACAAACAGCCATACTTCAAAGCTCTGTTTTGCTTCGATGCAAATTTAGTACCTTAGTGAAACTTTATGTTTCAGTAAGTCTGATAAGAAATGAAACTGGATGGAGCAAAATGTCTATTCAACAGGGTTTATAAAACTCAACTATAGAGATTTAGCTAATTTAAGTGATGTAAAGTTTACTTGGACGCTGCACGAAGATAACACAAGCTGTCTTTGGTTAATTATGTTCGGGATTGTCAACCATGGCTCAGTTGGTTAGCACTCTTACCTTTGAGTCATAATGTTCCAGGTTCAAGTCCCACTCTAGAGCTTAAACATAAATATCAAGGCTGACACTCCAGTGCAGTACTGAGGGAGTGTTCCACACTAGGAGGTGCCATCTTTTGGATGAGACATTAACCCAATGTCCTATCTGCTTGATCGGGTGAGTGTGAAAAAACCCATGGCACTATTTCAAAGAAGAGCAGGGCAGTTATCCCTGTGCCCCTGGCCAATAGTTATCCCTCAATCAAAAACAGCTTTCTTGGTCATTATCACATTGCTGTTTTTTTCGAGAGTTTGCGATGTGCATACTGACTGCTGCATTTCCTAAATTACAACAGTGACTGGACTTTAAAAGTACTTTATTGGCCATAAAACACTTTGCGATCTCTGAACATGAAAGGTGCTATGAAATGCAAGTCTTTTTTTTTCTTTTTTCTTTTGACATGCAAAGAAGCTGAGCTCTGTGTGTTTTTCTGTGCCTCCTAGTATCAGATAAATGCTTTTTTCTTTAATTCGCCAAGTAACAACTTGCAATAATTCAGTTATTTGAGGAACTCTGATTGTTTAATTTTCTTGGTGATCCCGAAATGTGTGACCAGAGAAAGAGGCTGCTGTTGTGTGCTGATAATGACCTATCGACATCTGCAGCATCCAAGAGTGATGGAAAATTACTGAAAGAAATTTAAAGATGTACAATGTCAGGGGGACTCTAACATTGTGGTTATAACATTGTAGAATTAGACACACCATTGGACAATTGTAGCTTAAGGTGGACATTGATAGGACAAATGGCAGGCAGCCATAAAGACGGGGCTAAAGTGTGGCGAGTCGAAGAGACTTAGTAGTTGGCAGGAAAAAAGACAGAGGCGCAAGGGGAGAGCCAGCTGTGTAACAGCCCCGACAAACAAATTTCTCTGCAACACCTGTGGAAGAGCCTGTCACTCTAGAATTGGCCTTTATAGCCACTCCAGGCGCTGCTTCACAAACCACTGACCACCTCCAGGTGCTTATCCATTGTCTCTCGAGATAAGGAGGCCAAAGAAGAAGATAGGACAGTCTGACCCTGTCAATGAAACATCCATGCCCATCTTGGAAAGAAGAGTATAAAGATCATTGCAAGGAGCAGTTGCAGCCAGGCAACCTAGTCAATTGCTAAAGAGTAGAGGAGTGACTGTCACCAGGTGATCATATGTATTGTACTGTTAACTAGTAAACCAAATTTAATTCGGGCTTTAGTGTTTTCTCATCATTTCTCATAATTTTTCTATCTGAGCTGTACAGTAACCTGTCAAGAGTAGAAGCTTACATCTAACATCAGTAAAATCTACCAGAATAGAAGAAGAGGCTACAAAAGATTTATGGAGCCGGGAATAGGAGGAATGAGCTTCTTTGGGTCCCACAAGGAAATTTTGGGTTTCTGCTGTCCCGGACACTTTTTTTTCTACCCATGACACCTTCCTGAGCTCCCTACCCCTGAGACTTACCTGAGCAACCTCTGGGCTACCTAATATTCATGGGATGACAGCTGCCTCTTTTACACCATTACAACTGGGATGTTGGCTGAAAAAATTTGGATGCTCAGAGAACCATATGACAGCCTTTGCTTGTTGAGACTCTATCACTCGAAAGGCTGTCTCTCACTTGCCAGTTGTAGAATGGTTCCATTCTGTCCCTTGCCGGGATCCCTTTAAATACTGAAGCTTTAATAGTCATGTGCAGGTTGTGATCACACCTGCCTGCTGTAATTGGTAAGGAAAGCCAGAAGCAGAATGCTTAAAGAGCCACTGAAAAACCCGTTCCTCGAACTTGTGGGTTCCTGACCTGGTACCGGCCTGCTCTGCTGCAAGCAGGTCTGAGCGTTAAAATTCAGCCGATAGATTACAAAAGCAAGGAAATTATGCTAAACATTTACACAACACTGGTTAGGCTGTAGCTGCAATATTGTATCCAATTCTAGACACTACTCTTTAGGAAGGATGTCAAGGCCTTAGAGAAAGTGCAGAGGAGATTTATTAGAATGACGCCTGGCATGAGGAACATCAGTTACATGGAAAGATTAGAAAAACTGGGGTTGTTTTCCTTACAGCAGAGAAGGTTAAGGGGAGATTTAATAGAGGCATTCAAAATCATGAAGGGTTTTGACAGAGTAAATAGGAGAACTCTTTCCAGTAGGAGAAGTGTCAATAACCAGATGGCAGAGATTTAAGGTAATTTGACAAAGAAACAGAGGTGACATGAGGGAAAAAAAATATGTGCAAATTATGATTTAGAATGCAGAAGTGTGGTGGAAGCAGATTCAAACATAACTTTCGAAAGGGAAATAGATGAATGCTTGAAAAGGAAAAAAATTGCAGGGCTCTGGGGAAAAAGCATGGGTGTGGGATTACCTGGATAGCTCTTTCACAGAGAGAGCTGTAATGTAGTATCATGGTGACTTCACATTTAAGAAACTGTATCTTTAAAAGACCAAGCCACTGATGCAATTGATGACATCATCATACATCTATAAGGAGGAGAGACCATTTTGAGAGACATACTCAGCACATGGCTTGCAAAGAGTACACACAGATGAGCGAGGAAAAGACTTGGACCTGAGATCATACAATGTAGATAAGTAAGTTAATAGTGTTTGTGTTGAAATCAAGTATAAAGTCTGCAGTTGTCATTTAATAAAGACTTAAGAACACAGCACAACACGACTACTGCACAGGCACAACCAACCAAGTGGTCTTTTTCTGTACAGTATTCTATAATTCTATGAATATACAGTAATCCTAAATTATAACTCAAAATTTATTGCTAACAATTTGAGAGTTGGTAAAGGAAGCCAGCTAATACTAAAGTTTTATTTTTTCATTCTTAACCCCAATTTTTAATATTGAACCTGCGTTTTTAGGCTTAGCTTTCTAAATTTTGAATAAACAATAAAGATGCTGATTAAGAGTTCCAAAATTAAGAGTCCAAATTACTAGTTTGAAGGCCCATTTATATTTTGTGTGCCACTTCCAGCAGCTCTGAATTTGACGGTGGTGCTATGAAATAAATGAGGAGGAAAAAATGCCTTCGTTATGGAAGCAGTATTCTGGAAAATATGCCAACCGTTCCAGCAGCATTCAGTTCAGGGAATGGGTGATCTAAGCCCTCAGCCTCTCTATGTAGTCCAATGATTTAATTTCCTTATTGCTGGTGTGTGTAAACCTTTTTACTTCTAGCCACCGGGAAATCTACAGAAGAGCAGTGGGGGGCATTCAAAAAGGAAATGGGGAGGGTACAGGCCCAACATGTTCCCTCTAGGGTAATCAGTAGGAGCGAAAGCCCAGAGAACCATGGATGACCAGAAACATTCAGGGTATAATGAGAAGGAAAAGAGAGGCTTTTAGCAAATACAAGGAGAGCAAATCAATGGAAGCATTAGTGGAGTACAGAAAGTGTAGGATGGAGCTTAAGAAAGCAATTAGGAGAGCAAAGAGGGGATATGAGAAAGCTCTGGCTGGTAAAAGTAGGGAAAATCCCAAGATATTCTATAAGTATATCAATGGGAAGAGGATAACCAGGGAAAAAGTAGGACACATTAGGGACCAAGGGGGAAATTTGTGGGTGGAGCCAGAGGACATTGGTAGGGTGTTCAATGAATACTTCACATCTGTCTTCACCCAAGAGAAAGAGGTTGTAGATATGCAACTTAGAGAGAGAGACTGTGAGGTTCTTGAGCAAATTGTCATAGGGAGTGACAAGGTATTGGAGGTTTTGGAAGGCTTAAAAGTGGACAAATCTCCAGGTCCGGACGATTTGTGTCCCAGGATGCTGTGGGAGGTGAGGGTGGAGATTGCAGGGGCTCTGACCCTAATTTTTAATTCCTCTCTGGCCACGGGGGAGGTGCCAGAGGACTGGAGAACAGCTAATGCGGTCCCACTATTTAAGAAAGGTTGTAGAGATAAGCCAGGGAACTACAGACCAGTGAGTGTCACGTCAGTGGTAGGGAAACTATTGGAGAACATTCTGAAGGAGAGAATCTATCACCACTTGGAGAGGCAAAATTTGATTAGGAATAGTCAGCATGGCTTTGTCAGAGGGAGGTCATGCCTACCAAACTTGATTGAATTTTTTGAGCATGTGACCAGGAGTGTAGATGAGGGTAGTGCAGTTGATGTAGTTTACATGGATTTCAGCAAAGCCTTTGACAAGGTCCCACATGGGAGACTTATCAAGAAATCAAATGCACATGGGATACAAGGTAACTTGATAAGGTGGATTCAAATTGGCTTAGCTGTAGGAGACAGAGAGTGATGACAGACAGCTGTTTTCGTGACCGGAAGCCAGTGTCCAGTGGCGTACCACAGGGATCTGTGCTGGGTCCCCTATTGTTTGTCATTTATATAAACGACATTGATGACTATGTGGGGGGTAGGATCAGTAAGTTTGCGGATGACACAAAGATTGGCCGAGTGGTTAACAGTGAGGTGGAGTGTCTTCGGTTACAGGAAGATATAGACGGGATGGTCAAATGGCTAGAAAAGTGGCAGATGGAAGTTAATGCTGAAAAGTGTGAGGTGATACACTTTGGAAGGAGTAATGTGACACGTAAGTAGTCAATGAATGGCCTGACACTGGAAAGTTCCGAGGAACAAAGGGACCTTGGCGTGTTTGTCCATAGATCTCTGAAGGCAGAAGGGCAGGTTAGTAGGGTGGTAAAAAAGGCATATGGGACACTTGCCTTCATCAATCGAGGCATAGATTACAAAAGCAGGGAGGTCATGTTGGAGTTGTACAGAGGTTTGGTAAGGCCACAGCTGGAGTACTGTGTGCAATTCTGGTCTCCACATTATAAGAAGGATGTGATTGCATTTGAGGGGGTGCAGAGGCGATTCACCAGGATGTTGCAGGGGATGGAACATTGAAGCTATGAAGAGAGGTTGGATAGGCTTGGGTTGTTTTCGCTGAAGCAGAGAAGACTGAGGGGTGACCTGATCGAGGTGTACAAGATTATGAGGGGCATGGACAGGGTGGATAGGGAGCAGCTGTTTCCCTTAGTTGAAGGGTCAGTTACGAGGGGTCACAAGTTTAAGGTGAGGGGCGGGCGATTTAAGGGGGATTTGAGGAAGAACTCTTTTACCCAGAGGGTGGTGACGGTCTGGAATGCCCTACCTGGGAGGGTGGTAGAGGCAGGTTGCCTCACATCCTTTAAAAAGTACCTGGATGAGCACTTGGCATATCATAACATTCAAGGCTATGGGCCAAGTGCTGGCAAATGGGATTAGGTAGACAGGTCAGGTGTTTTAGTGCATCAGTGCAGACTCGTTGGGCCGAAGGGCCTCTTCTGCACTGTATTATTCTGTGATTCTGTGAAATGAAAATCATGAATCATAACTCTCAAGCAACTGTGCATGCATTAACTTGCAGTCACTCTGTAATGTAAAGGGGGCATTATTTACTGTTCACCTCCAGATGAATTTCCCAGAGATCACTCATTCTTTCACTGAACAAAAGTTTTAATCAATGTTTCACCATTTCAACAGTAGGTTGGCCACTCCATTGATCACAGTACTCCTGTCAGTAGAATTGTAAAAAAGAGTGAATAGTAACTAAGAGAAATTTCATTTCCAGATGGATGTTGAATTTGGCTCCTGAAATATAATTTTCCTGACAGGACCATTCTGTAAGTTTGATTTTGGCACATTTTTGCACATGAAACTCTCAGTGCCTGCATTTTGCTCACTACACTTTGAATGGAAATGAAAGTTATTTAATTTGAGGATAGGCAAATTGGGAGGAACAAAGAACATTAAGTCCAAAAGCACCTTTATTTTTAATGACAATATTTCATGACAACAGCATGATTCTTGCTGAGCCAACTACACTTCACATTCTACCAGGTACCAGATTTTAATTTAGCACAGACAAAAAGTTAAGCCATCCAAGCATAGTTTAGTCAAAATTATTTCGATGCACTGGCCTGGAAATTTGGCTACGTAACATTCATTTTACAGGCATTCAGTGGCCTTCTAAATGCAGACGTGCAGTGCCTGACATTTTGGTAAACAAGGTAGCACAAGGAACACATGCCGACAGCATTCAAAGTTGAAATTAAAACTGCAGATATTCATCATGTGCTTCCTGGAGGACCCACTTTCCACTTTGAACCATCCTGCTCAGCATAACGTGATGCAAACTGATATGAAGGCTTCCTCAACTGCACTACCTGTAGGGAACATGCAATACTCGCTGGTTAGTTGCTGATTTAGCATTTCTCGCTACTGGCCTCTAGTAATTTTTTTTCACTGTGCTCTATCACTCTTGGAAGTTCACTTTGTCTGCACAGAGAGAGGTTTCGCTGTTCTTGGACTGTATTTGCTCTTTTCCTCACAAATGGTCTGGCTCCAAATGTGCTTGCTCTGCTGGAGCTACCTTTGGGAATAGAGGACCAGTGAAAGCAGCAAGGAAGACACCACGGAACAGGAGAAGCTACCAGATGAGGGAGGAGGAGAAGGGCACTGAAAAGGAAGCCAAGTCCACAGAACATCTTCAGGTACCCCTCTTCCTACCTCAACTTTACTAAGGAGGAACGTATGAGGCAACTTCGCTTCACCAAGAAGGCTGCCATTGTACTCTCAGTCAGCTGCTGCAGTCATAAATTGAACTTCAAACAAAGCTATGGCCAACATTGCCTGTGGCTGTTAAAGTCACTGTCACCCTGAACATTTATGCCACAACCTCCTTTCAGGCTGCAAGAGGTGACATCAGCAACATCCCACAGTTTGCAGTTTACCAGTAGAAAGTCACCGAGACTCACTACACCAGGAGAAATACTTACATCTGCTTCCTCATTGACAGAGTGAAAAAGGATTAGAGAGTACTACATCTCACCCACATGGCAGGCTACCCATGCTACAAGGTGCAGTTAACTGCATGCACATTGTCCATGTGCTCGCTATAATCAGCCTGGCTCATTATTCGAAAAGGCTTCCTCTTCCTCAATGTGCAAATGGTTTGCAACCACAAGCAGCATATCATGCAGGTCTGTGCCTGCTATTCTAGCAGCAGCTAAATCAGTAAAGTGATGGAAGGTGTTGTCAACAGCGCTATCAAGTGGCACTTGCTTAGCAATAACCTGCTTAGTGACGCTCAGTTTGGGTTCCGCCAGGGCTACTCAGCTCTTGACTTCATTACAGCCTTAGTGCAAACATGGACGAAACAGCTGAAATCCAGAGGTGAGGTGAGAGTGACTGCCATTGACATCAAGGCAGGATTTGACAGAATATGGCATCAAGGAGCCCTAGCAAAACTGGAGTCATTGGGAATCAGGGGAAAAACTCTCCGCTGGTTGGAATTAGCGCAAAGGAAGATGGTTGTGGTTGTTGGAGGTCAATCATCTGAGCTCCAGGACATCACTGCAGGTGTTCCTCAGGGTAGTGTCCGAGGCCCAACCATCTTCAGCTGCTTCATCAATGACCTTCCTTCAATCGTAAGGTCAGAAGTGGGGATGTTCGCACAATGTTCAGCACCATTCACGACTCCTCAGATACTGAAGCAGTCCGTTTAGAAATGCAGCAAGACCTGGACAATATCTAGGCTTGGGTTGATAAGTGGCAAGTAACATTCACACCACACAAGTGTCAGGCAATGACCATCTCCAACAAGACAGAATCTAACCATCTCCCCTTGACATTCAATGGCATTACGATTGTTGAACCCCCACTATCAACCTCCTGGGGGTTATCATTGACCAGAAACTGAACTGGAGTAGCCTTATAAATACCTTGGCTACTGGAGCAGGTCAGAGACTAGGAACCCTGCAGCGAGTAACTCAGCTCCTGACTCCTCAAAGCCTGTCCACCATCTAAAAGGCACAAGTCGGGAGTGTGATGGAATACTCTCCACTTGCCTGGATGGGTGCAGTTCCAACACTCAAGAAGCTCAACACCATCCAAGACAAAGCAGTCCGGTTGATTGTCACCTCATTCACATCCTCCACCACCAACGCACAGCGACAGCCGTGTGTACTATCTGCAAGATGCACTGCAGCAAGGCTCTTTCAACAGCACCTTCCAAACCCGCGACCTCTATCACCTAGAAGGACAAGGGCAGCGTACATGATCGCAGAAGATTGCGAGTATGGAAGCTAGTGTGAGGAGTTGATTCAAGATAGAATTGTAGTCAGGGTTATTGACAATGCACGTTTATATCAGCTACAGTTGAGGGAAGACTTGAGTTTATAAAAAGCCATTCAGTTAAGCAGATAGGCAGAAGATGGAAAATTCAACCCACCCGTCATTCAAGGCGACAGGGGGGTCCGATTTCAAAGGCATTAGACTCAGCGGAGCTTGTGAAAAAAATGGAAAGGAATGACGCCAAAATGCCAGAAAGGTGGGAAAGGCATCGAGAGGCAGCAGCACTGAATTGCAGTAGGTCAGGGCGAGAGAGACTCCGGTGGGAAAATTGCCCAACCAGGAAGGCGGAGGGTCGAATGGTGGCGTGCGGGCGGTGTAAAATTGAGCGGGAGGCTCTGGGAGGCCTACGCACCCCACTCTCGCCTCCAAGCAACTATACGGCGGTCGGGGGTGGGGAAGGGGGGAACGGCCACTTAAGGGCCATCGTTGGCCTCCACAGGTGTTTTACCCATGGCAAGCAGGCGTGCTGGGTATGTGAAAGGCTGCCCAGCGATAGCTGCCAGCCTTCCCGCACCCAGGGGTGGGGGGTGCCATGGCAGTCGGGCACAGGGTGCCCGAATGAGGGCCGCTCCCACCTCCCAACCCACCCCCGGGACCCAAGACCCTATATAAAGAGCAAGAGGGTAACCAGGGAAAGGGTTGGCCCACTCAAGGACAGAGAAGGGAATCTATGTGTGGAGCCAGAGGAAATGGGCGAGGTACTAAATGAGTACTTTGCATCAGTATTCACCAAGGAGAAGGACTTGGTGGATGATGAGCATAGGGAAGGGAATGTAGATCGTCTCAGTCATCTCATTATCAAAAAGGAGGAGGTGTTGGGTGTCTTGCAAAGCATTAAGGTAGATAAGTCCCCAGGGCCTGATGGGATCTACCCTAGAATACTGAGGGAGGCAAGGGAAGAAATTGCTGGGGCCTTGACAGAAATCTTTGCATCCTCATTGGCTACAGGTGAGGTCCCAGAGGACTGGAGAATAGCCAATGTTGTTCCTTTGTTTAAGAAGGGTAGCAAGGATAATCCAGGAAATTATAGGCCGGTGAGCCTTACATCAGTGGTAGGGAAATTATTAGAGATGATTCTTCGGGACAGGATTTACTCCCATTTGGAAACAAATGGACTTATTAGCGAGAGGCAGCATGGTTTTGTGAAGGGGAGGTCGTGTCTCACTAATTTGATGGAGTTTTTTGAGGAAGTGACAAAGATGATTGATGAAGGAAGGGCAGCGGATGTTATCTATATGGACTTTAGTCTCATGGCAGACTGGTACAAAAGGTGAGGTCACATGGGATCAGAGGGAAGCTGGCAAGATGGATACAGAACTGGCTCGGTCATAGAAGACAGAGGGTAGCAAAGGAAGGGTGCTTTTCTGAATGGAGAGATGTGACTAGTGGTGTTCCGCAGGGATCAGTGTTGGGACCTTTGCTGTTTGTAGTATATATAAATGATTTGGAGGAAAATGTAGCTGGTCTGATTAGTAAGTTTGCGGACGACACAAAGGTTGGTGGAGTTGCGGACAGTGATGAGGATTGTCAGAGGATACAGCAGGATATAGATCGGTTGGAGACTTGGGCGGAGAAATGGCAGATGGAGTTTAATTCGGATAAATGTGAGGTAATGCATTTTGGAAGGTCTAATGCCGGTGGGAAGTATACAGTAAATGGCAGAAACCTTAGGAGTATTGACAGGCAGAGAGATCTGGGTGTACGGGTCCACAGGTCACTGAAAGTGGCAATGCAGGTGGATAAGGTAGTCAAGAAGGCATACGGCATGCTTGCCTTCATCGGTCGGGGCATAGAGTATAAAAATAGGCTAGTCATGCTGCAGCTGTACAGAACTTTAGTTCAGCCACACTTAGAATATTGCGTGCAATTCTGGTTGCCACACTACCAGAAGGACGTGGAGGCTTTGGAGAGGGTACAGAAGAGGTTTACCAGGATGTTGCCTGGTCTGGAGGGCATTAGCTATGAGGAGAGGTTGGATAAACTCGGATTGTTTTCACTGGAACGACGGAGGTGGAGGGGTGACATGATAGAGATTTACAAAGTTATGAGTGGCATGGACAGAGTGGATAGTCAGAAGCTTTTTCCCAGGGTGGAAGAGTCAGTTACTAGGGGACATAAGTTTAAGGTGAGAGGGGCAAAGTTTAGAGGGGATGTGCGAGGCAAGTTCTTTACACAAAGGGTGGTGAGTGCCTGGAACTTGCTGCCGGGGGAGGTGGTGGAAGCAGGTACCATAGAGACGTTTAAGAGGCATCTTGACAAATACATGAATAGGATGGGAATAGAGGGATACGGACCCCAGAAGTGCAGAAGGTTTTAGTTTAGGTAGGCTCAAGATCGGCGCAGGCTTGGAGGGTCGAATGGCCTGTTCCTGTGCTGTACTGTTCTTTGTTCTTTGTTATCTCCCCAAACGACCACTCCAGCCTCACCAGGGAAGGACCAATTCCCCTGGTGAGGCATGTCTAACTTACCTTCGCTCCTGGTTCCATGGCATCAGCTGGGACTAAGAGCTGCTGAGGCAGGAATTCCTCCCTCAAGCGGCTGGAAGACCCGCCTCTGAACACTTAAAGCCCGGGGACCAGTAAAATGCGGATTGGATCTCCGGGCTAGGCGAATTCCTGTCTGCCTGCGGTAAAATCCAGCCCGGAATGTTTCCGATGTAGCAAAGGGGATATTTCCAGTCTATGGGTCTCAGCAAGAGGCAAATGTTGCAGACTAGCAAAGGGGCAAATTGTTTAAACAAGAGGATAAACAATGTTAAAACTGAGCAAATGATTAAAATTCCTTTCTTCGGAGAAATACAAGGAGAAAATCAAAATTGCTGGACAGCAAATATCATTGTAGGAGAAAATAAAACTTGCATTAAGTTAAACCCAGGAGCTGCAGTTTCTGTTCTGTCGGATAAGGAACCATGACTAAAGAATGGAAGCTTTAGAATAATAAAAAAACTGTATGAGCTGAAGAGAAGATATATATATAAAAATATATATATGTATAGAGAGAGAGAGAGGGGGAGAGAGAGAAAACTATGAAGATGAAGACAGGAGAGGAAGGTAAAAGAGTAACCATATTCCCTGATTTACCACCTGCAATGCCGTAGTAGATTAACTAGTTTAAATTTATTTCTGTTGATTAAGACTGTCCACCAGTAGTGCAACCAGAGTAAACTATAACTTCTCTTGTTTATTCATTCCTCCTTCTTTAAAGAAGTATATCTCATCTGCCACCCACCAATCTTTTGGTGTAATTTCCCTTTCCACAAAATTTTAGAAAATTCTGGTCACCACCTCTGTTATTTCTTTGATAGCTTCCCTCAGGATCTTTATAGATAAATCATCAGGTCCAATGACTTATTTGCCTTAAGTTTGAGTTACCTCTTTCGTACCATTTCTCTTTGAACAATAACCCTTTGTATCCATCTCTGATGCTTCTGTAATCTTGATTTTTCAACTCCTCTACAAAAACAGACAAAATTAATTATTTTCGTTGAAAGAAATCCCCTCAATGTCTGCTATAAGCTTGTCTGATTTAACTCTTAGCAGCCTCACCCCTACCTTGATTGGCTTCTTACTACTTGCACGCCTGCAGAGAGCCTTTTAAGACTTTTTACATGTTTTGTTCCTTTTCTGTCAATTTCCTTCTTACCCTCTATTTTTGTAACTAACTTACTTATGTTCCTTAGGTTTTTCCTGTCTTTCATTATTATTATTTGTAATTCTTTCATCAGAAATAAAAGGTCATAGTCATAATTAAAGGGAAGATATTGCAAAGTTTGGGGCTACTGTTCATTTTGGTTTCAGACAGATTAGTTGTGGCCTGTAGCTTATTCAGTTCAATATGATGCTACGTGTATTTACAGGACTTTGGTTTTCAGGGTAGAAGAATGGCTGCCATGACACATAATAGACAGAGAACATGGTTGAAATGTTGCTCATAGAGGTTTCTTCTGATCTCTTTTGTCAGTGAAAAGACTTCATACTGTGAAGCCAGACAAAATTTGTCGCAAAGACACTTACAGTTACTGTGACTTTGAGAGCCACAGGCATAGCAGTAAAAGTCAGTTACACCCTTCAAATCAAGTGTGAGAATTTGACATTGTTCAGCCATTGTAATAGTATTTGCTTTATGCAAGGCTACAGAATAGCTAGCTGTTTATGGATTGACATATTAGCCTGAGTAAATAACCAGAACAAACTGGCTAAGGATGCAGAGACTGCTTGATAAAACTGTTATGGATATATATATCCAGGCTAAAAAATATTGTGAACATTTTGGGGGAAGGGTTAAAATTGCTCACTTCATAATGCATATCCAAATAAAGCAATGTAAATGCTGAGTAATTTAATGGATTGGCTCCAATGAATTATAACTATCCTGTCCTGAAATTCCATCCTTCTGGAAGTGTTCTTATTATGATTATTAATGGCTTTTGAAAATCGAATTAAGAGTTCCTCATACCAAATCCTATGCCATGAACTTGCATGAACAGTGCAATTATCTTGCACAATACAGATCTTGCATGGGAAATGTGAAAGCAGTGCATAAAATTCTTAATGGGAAGGAATAGGAGCAAGATGTTTAGAATAGTAACTGCAAGTGATTTGGAAAGGAGGATTTTGCAGGGCTATGGGGAAAGAGCAGAGGAGCGGGACTAATTGGATAACTCTTTCAAAGAGCCAGCACACAGGCATGATGCTTGAAGAGCCTCGTTCTGTGCTATATTATTCTAGGATTCTATCATCCAGTCGACATGATCAAGCCTCTAATAATTGATTTCCTTTTTGTAATCCTTTATTAGTAAATATTTACCACTTAATTCGTTTGGATAAATATGTAAGTTCAATGGAAACAAAGTGCTGGGTCAGTCATTATGGCTTTGAATTTTATAGCACTATTCCTATGGACATGAAGGGAGATTTGAAAAGGAATTGCCCGTTCTTCCAGTCTCCATGGCAGAATTATGAGATTGCCACAGAGTTGGACAAGAAACCCGAACAGGTAAGGATAGCAACTGTTGTCATTGACAGGGAAGGAGTGTTGCAAGCTGTATTGCACCCTAGATCTCATTGAGAAGAAGAAAGGCAAGATTTGGGGAGATTTTGGAGGCCTTGAAGTCCTGCTTTGAAGCTTTTATTAATGCCATTTATGAATGCTTTGTGTTTAACACCAAAGCTCAGGAAAAGAGGAAGAACATTGATCAGTGTGTGACTGTACTGAGATGTCTAGCTGAGTCTAGTGAGTTTGAGCAACTGAACAATGATCTCATCAGAGATAGGATTATTTTAGGAACAAGAGATCCTGCTGTGAAAGCACATCTGCTGAGAGAAGTGAAGCTTATTCTCACTATTGACATGTGCAGAAGCTTTGAGGTGGCTAATCAACAGCTAAAGAGTATTGATGGGAGAGCTGATGAGGCTGTACACTATGCTGAGAGGCAGTACAAGTCTTCAAAGCACAGTCAATGATGAAAGGGAAGAACAACTTTCAGAAGGACCAGCAGAAAGATTAAGGCAGAGTACTGGATGTAAATACTATGGAGCGTACCATAAGAAGGAAAAGGAATTATGCCCAGCGTGGGAAACTGCAAGAAGTTGAACCACTTTTCACACAGGTGTTTTGCTAGAAGGAAGAAAAGCAAGCCTATAAGGATGGTTGATAGAGAGATGTCTGACGAATCACTCTACACCATAGAACATGTTGGCATGTCAAGTCTCAAGGTAGAAAGTAGTTTGTGACTGTTGGAATGATGAGTGCAGAAGAGAACATAAAGCTGATGTGAGGTGTCAGATAGACATTGGTTCTACGTGCAACACCATGAGCATCACATACTTGTGTGAAATTACTCAAGATGGTGACCCAAATATAAAGCCATCAAATGGAAAGTTGAATCTCTATGATGGAATGAAGCTCACCCCAAGAGGACAATTAAGCTGAGAGGTCGATGCAATGACAAAAATGAAGATACTATTGATATTAGAATTCCTCCTTTTGTGATGGTTCAGGGACGTGGGGCTTTGTGTATACTTAATTTGAAAATGAAGCAGCTGCAGATCCAGTGTTGGAACAGGAACAAGGCACTGAAGTTGAGGGTAGGACAATAAAGGTATATTAAATGTCAAGGGTAGACAAACACAACCAGATTCTGATACATTCATTGTAAATAACTTGGCATATTCTGCAACAGAAAAAATCCTTCAGAGTATTTTTGAAAAAGCATCATTGATCAAAATATCAGAAAAGAATGGCAGACCAAAAGGATTTGCCTTTGTTAAATTTGAATCTACTGAGGATGGTAAAGAAGGTCTTGAGAATCACAGCAATACAGAAATTGAAGGGAGAACTGTGAAGTTGGATTTCAGTAAATAACGGCACAGAAGTGGTGATGGTCCCAGCAAGACATTGTCTGTTTATGGCTTTTTTGATGACATGACTGAAGCCTTTATAAGAAGCCTTTGAAGGAGCTGAGAGTGCTAGAATTGCAACAGAGAATTTTTTTTAAATTCATTCATGGGATGTGGACGTCGCTGGCTAGGCCAGCATTTATTGCCCATCCCTAATTACCCTTGAGAAGGTGGTGGTGAGCCCTCTTCTTGAACTGCTGCAGTCCATGTGGGGTAGGTACACCCCAGGGCTGTTGGAAGGGAGTTCCAGGATTTTGACCGAGCGACAGTGAAGGAATGGCGAAGAATCTGGAAGAACAAAAGGTTTTGGCTTTGTGGACTTCTCATCAGAAGAAGATGCAAAGTCAGCTAAACACACAATACAAGCTGGAGAAATTGATGGATGTAAAATTACACTTGACTTTGCTAGACAAAACGGCGAAAGCCAGCAAAGTGGTCGAGGGTTTAGAAGAACGAGAAGAGGACAGGGTATATTTGGAGAATTCTGAGGTGGAAGGACGACTCCCCAAGGAAAGAAAACGAAATGTGTTTAAAAAGGCTAATAAGACTGCTTTACATCTTTGTGTTCAGACAGAGCCTGAGTTGGACAATCCAGAGTTCTGCATGGATTTGATGGCTATGCAGTTTGGAGTGTGGTGGCAGCTACCTAAGGTTCTGAATGGACTTACAATTAAGTAAAGGCAGAAGTTGTTGGTACACATTTGTGAGTTTTGTCAAATTTATTAAGTATTCTGTTTTACCAATGTGTAAATGTACTGGTCCCTATGATTTGTTTTTTAGTTGTGATGTAAATGCACATTTTTCTTTTATGAAAAGAGGGATATTTGGATTAATACTTTTGTACACTTTAGCTTGCCGTACACTTGTAACTTCTGATGTCATGATATATAAATAAAGGCTTTGGGCAGTAGCCATTTTATGCACGACATGGAATATAATTCGCCTGTTTTTGGAAATATAACTCAATATCCGTGCCAAAACTAACATTAATGCTAAATGCGTTATTTTGATCTTGTCTCTATTGTGTATATATTGTGAAGTATATAATAAAGCTATACTTTCACAGAGATCCACAAAGGTTTACACAGATATGTAATATGTTGGCAGCAGTGGGACATTGAAGATCCAAACTTTGAAAACCCCAAAATCACTGAGATTTTTGGAAGACCCCAGAATCGCATTCTGAAGATCCCAGGATTGAGAACTGTTTCTCAAGCAAAGTCTACACTTTCACCCACGACATCTGAATGACCATCGTCTGTTCCAATTTCTCGCAACTGCCATCCTGTTTCAAGATCTGGTGGAGTTATCAAACCACCTTTAAGTTTTCGAGATTGATATTATTGCAATATGAATATTACCTTGTGACTTTTTTCTGTATATGTATGTTGTTACATAGTTTTGATTATCTAAAAGAGCAATTTAATTGTGTAAATATGTCCCTTTTTCTTTTCTTTGGGAAAAAGAGGATGTTGTGTATTTACACCTTTAAGTGTGGCTACATGATCATGTTGATCATGTAAGAGCTATGATGTAACATACCACATGATTCGAAGTGTTAAGCAGTCTAGAAGAAGTCATTGTACAGTGGACATCATACATTAACTACACTCAGTATTCAATAAACACCTTTATTCTTTACGTTACTGACACCATCTGAGTGGTCAGTCTTTGTGAAGTATATGGTAAAGCTATACTTGCAATGAGGTCCACAGAGGTCTGCACGGACACATAACAGTCTCCCCTACCCTCTGTCATATATTTTTAAAGCTATCTCTTACAAATTCAGCTACGCTGAAATGAAAAATGATTGGACTTAGTTTTTAAATAAGATAGCCCTCTTAGTTATTACAGAATCACAGAATCATTACAATACAGGAGGAGGCCTTTTGAATGCCTCAATTGAACCTGCCTCGACCATACTGTCTGACAGTGCATTCCAGTTCCGTGGATTTATATGGAGTTACTTCCTCTCTCTGTACATCACCAACAAAGGCATCGTTTAATTTGTCAGAATGTAAGATTTTTTTATATTACCTGAACAAAAATCCTAAAAATTATTCAATCATGTCTGAGAGAAATTTGAGTTTAATTTTTTTCTTTGTGCTATCAAAGGTGATAAACCAGGAGACAATGATGTGACTTTTCTGTGAGAATCATATTGCGCATAGCAGTAAATCATGCTTGCACTAAACCTGTTCATTTTTGTATGCCAGAGCTGCACTAACATTGAAATAAAATTATAATGTATCTTGTAACCCCTGTCAGGAGCAATCAAACCCAAAGCCATCATTTTGTTCTCTGCACTGAACAGGAATTTCTATAATGTTTTGTAATTTAAGTGGCCAGCTCCTCTCTTACTTCACTATTTTTAATATTCAATAGCAGAATTCTGTCCTTTTCCAGAAAGATCTTTTTTATATAAAATAATAATAATTGCACACAGCCAAACTGTCAATTTGGAATGTATATCACTGAGAGAACAATAATTTTTTGCCGTGAAGTTTCTTTTCTGCTAAAGGAAAACAACTAATGTTTTGTAATTGTCACTATCACTCTAACAAATGCAACAGTTCAGATCACCAACTTTGTGTATTTTTAAAATTCTACTTTCAAAAAACACACCTTTTGAGAGGGTGAGCAGATTTATTTTTATACAGCATGTTGTTATGATCTACAATACACTACCTTAAAATGTACTGGAAGCAGATTCAATAATAAGTTTCCTAAAGAAGTTAGAAAAAAACTTGAATTATTGGGGAAGAGCGGGGGAGTAGAGCTTTTTGGATAGCTCATTCAAAGATGGCCTCCTTTTGTGCCATATGATTTTGTGATTCTACTGACTTAACCTGCCCAGCAGGAGACTGGCAGGATCCGATCAGCTGCCTCTATTGCACTCTGCCTGATTTTACTTTACCATTGGTAATTGGCATCCAATCTGATCCAATCAATTTTGTACTGGGGCAGGATAGGTTCAAGTTACCGCGAATATGTGAACAGAAGCAATTTTCTCACCTCAAAACTTGTTTTTATTTTTCAACCATGGTTGCACAGAAACTGTAAACCATGATTTAAAACAACGGGCAGGATTTTGCATTTTGGGTCGGCACCCCCGACATTGGGGCCAAATGCAGATTCCAGCCCTGGACTGTGACGAGAAGAGTCACTTGACAGTGATTTTGCCTTGATTGGCCGCGGTCTGCCATTGCAGGTAAGGGAGAGAGAAAGCGTCTCCATCTTGAGGTTTCCTCTCAACACATTTAAAACTTTTGAAGCAAAAAAAATGGCCACAGCTGCCAGGCCACCACTGTGGAGGGGAAATCCCTCCACAGCGTGGCCTGCAGCCACAGCTGTAGCCAAGTAAGCAGTGGGGGTGGACCTCAATGTCTGCCTGGAGTGCTGGCCCCCAGTCTACTGCCAGGAGGCTGCCTCCAGGCAGCTGTCATGCTGCCGACACCACAGGGAACCCAGCAGGCTGACTGGAAAATTCCTGTCAGCCTCTGATCCATGACCTTAATTGGCCTTTTAATTAACTTAACTATCTACCTGCCATTCGCTGGCCGATCCGGCCTCCAACAAAATGGCTCAGGCAGGATAGTAAGGGCGAACTGGCACACTGGCCAGCGGGGTAAATTTACACACCCACCCACCTCTATTCCCGTCCCCATATCCGGGTGAAACTCCTTCCCAATATATTCAATGTGCTGTAGATACAGGCTTTTGATCATATTGTCACAGTTCTGCACTATCTTTCACAATTTTCTGTTGCAAGTCACCCGAATGAATTGATTTGAATGTAATTATTTTGGACTGTTTTACAAGCAGTGAGAAGAATTCTAGAACAGCTAGGATTTTATTATTTTGTTCATTACATTAAATCAACATATACATTGATGGGGTCATGTGCAGCTTAATGACAGTGGGAACATTTATCTCTTGTTATCTATGTATATATTGTTATACGATCTGTAAAGTATTCGGAACTAATTACCTCGGAACTAGTTGTTATGTGTCAGTGTTCCAGTGGGCGGCCTCATTCACGGCTGCACTGGGGAGTCATGTTTTAGGTAACACAAGAACCAGTCGAGTCAGGTTCTACAGCTCAGAGCCTGACGCTGAAGAAATAATACTGACTCCAGCCTTTTCCAAGTTTAAAGTGTGATTCTTTCCAATATTTGGGAACCAGAAAACAACATAAAGACAAAACATCTCTCATCACATTTTTTTTACATTTATACATGCCATATTCATAAACAAATATAAGCTTTCCTGACATTTACTGAAGCAAAGCAACGAGCTGGAATCAGCAGTGTAAATCTCGGAAGATGGCAACAAAGTAACAGAGAAAAATGATATCTACACAGAGCCAACATATTTATTGCAAATAGCGACCAATGAAACAAAGGGAAAGGCTTGTGAGTTAAAATACCCAGAATATATGCGGCCAACTTGCTTTGACAGCGCACCAAGAATAAATATTAAAAATGTTGAAATGGGAACAGAAAGTGCCGGAAATACTCAGCAGGTCTGGCATATCTGTGGAGAGATAAGCAGAGTTAACGTTTCAGGTCTGCAACCCTTCATCAGAACTGGCAAAAGTTAGAAATGTAACAGTCTTTGAGCAAGTGAAAGCAGGGAGGAGGGAAGAAGATCAAGAAGGAAGCACTGTGATAGGACAGAGGGGGGAGAGATTGAATAACAGATGTCATGGAACAGAATGCAAATGGAGTGCTAAATAGTTGTAGCGAAAGACAAAACATGAGTCCAGAGAGAATACTAATGGCAGAATAATGAACAGCTCCGTGCAAAGCAAAAACATGAAAAATTAAGACTAGCACTTGGTTAATAAATAAATAAATAAGAATTTTTATATATATATATAAATAAACAAAAAATAATGGGGCTCATGGTTTGAAATTATTGAACTCAGTATTGATTCCAGAAGGTTGTAGAGTGCCAAATCGGTAGATGAGGTGCTGTTCCTCGAGCTTGCGTTGATGTTCACTGGAACACTGCAGCAGGCCAAGGACAGAAATGTGAGCAGGGGAACAAGGTGGAGAATTAAAATGGCAAGCAACCAGAAGATTGGGACCATGTTTGCAGACCGAGTGGAGCTGTTCTTCACAGCGGTCACCCAATCTACATTAGGTTTCCCCAATGCAGAGGAGATCGCACTGTGAGCAGCCAATACAGTATACTAAATTGAAAGAAGTACTAGTAAATTGCTGCTTTACCTAGAAGGAGTGTTTAGGGCCTTGGATGGTGAGGAGAGAGGAGGTAAAAGAGCAGGTATTACACCTCCTGTGATTGCATGGGAAGGTGCCGTAGGAAAGGGAAGAAGTGTCGGGGTGGTGAAGGAGTGGACCAGGGTGTCGCGGATGAAATGGTCCCTTCAGACTGCTGACAGGGGAAGGGAGGAGAAGATGTGTTTGGTGGTGGCATCACACTTGAGCTGGTGGAAATGGCAGAGGATGATCCTTTGGATGTGGATGCTAGTGGATGGAAAGTGAGGATAAGGGGAACCCTGCCGCAGTTCTGGGAGGAAGGGGAAGGGTAGAAGTGCAGGAAATGGGTCAGACACGGTCAAGGGCCCTATCAACCGCCATGCGAAGTAATCCTCGGTTGAGGAAAAAGCAAGACGTCAGAGGCACTGTTGTGGAAGGTGGTTGCATCATCAGAGCAGATGCATGGAGATGGAGAAACTGGGAGATTGGAATGGAATCCTTACATATTTGACACACAGGATTTCTTCAAATACAGGAGGAAAGAGGAGACTGATACACTGGACATGCAGGGTTTCTTTCAAAGGAAGAGAATGAGATTAGCTGAGTTCCTTTGCAGGCAAAAACCAACTGTCTTTCAAACAGTTCACCCTCCAAACTGACTGTCCAAAGCAAAACCAAAACAATGCCACAAGAATCAAGCCTCCTGACCCCTATAAATCTTGACCTGTCACTTCTCTATAAGCATCTTCTCCAAGTCAAAACAACAAGCTCCCCGCTGGTATTTCATCTGAAAACAGGTGCCTTCCAGTAAGGGCTTGTTTACAAGCCAAGTCCAGGAAACCTTCTGCTGACGTCTTTTAAAAAAACAAAAGTTCAGCATCTCTTCTAGCTTCCAGAAGAATCAATGACAATAATTCAACTATAAGTCCTTAAGAACATATTTTACAAAAAATAGAAGAACGCTCTCAGCAATGACCCTATAATATGTCTTTTTCAACTGTACTCTAATCCAAGCAACACCCATTAACCTTAATCCTTTGGATCCTCTACATTAAGCAATCTACCAGTCAAGTTGTTATATTTCCTCTTATTGTGCCTGAGTTTTTGTAAAAAGCCTCCCATGAGACATTTTATGCAATGACTTTTCAAAATTCACATAAACTTCTACTGTATTCCATTTATCTATTCAACAACAACAATAACTTGTATTTATATTGCACCTACAATGTAATAAAATCTCCCAAGGCACTTCATAAAGCCACTTAAGGAGATATTAGGGCAGATGACCAAAAGCTTGGTCAAAGAGGTCGTCTTTAAGGAGTGTCTTGAAGGAAGAAAGCGAGGCGGAGAGGTGTAGGGAGGGAATTCAAGAGCTTAGGGCCTAGGTAGCTGGAAGACACAGCCACCACCGGTGGAGAGATTAGAATTGAGAATTCTCAAGAGGCCAGAATTAGAGGAGTGCAGATATCTCAGAGGGTTGTAGGGCTGGAGGAAATTACAGAGATAGGGAGGGGTAAGGCTTTGGAGTGATTTGCAAACAGGGATGTGAACTTTAAAATTGAGGCATTGCTTAACTGGAAGCTAGCATTGGTCAGTGAGCACAGGTTTGTTGGTTGAAAGGGATTTGGTGCATATTCAATTGATAAGTGTTTGCCTACTAATTTCTTTCAGGACCAAATGCTTTTCTGAAGTTATCTTTGTACTGAATATGCGTTTGTCAATTCAACAATGGGAGCCTGACAGTAGGGATGATTAGAATATTAATAAATCTATGTTTTTACATTAGAAATAGCATAAGGAACCATGTCCCTGATATTGAAGGTAATATATGAAAAGAGAAGATAGCTATAACTGGCTAACAGAGGCATAATTAAGCAAAACTGTGAAGAAAAATTATGTCCATTCAGTTTATGCCATTCAGAAACAAGGAAAAAAGCTTGGAAAATAGATAACATTGGTAAAGTGAAAGAGTCTTGCTGCAATCAAAATCAATGATTTCATATCAGACAAAAGAGAACTATGCACATTTTGGTTAAAATTTGTGATACTGAGAGAAAACAATTCATCATGGGAACTCTTCATAAACAGCAAAGCAGACAGAGGAAAGTGAAGTGGAATTATGCATATAGATGTCTATTGGAGAAAAGGAAGGTGCTAATTATGGGTAATATTAATTACTGTTTAATTAAGTGGGATGTTGGTGGGAAGTTTCAAATGAAGAAGGTTAATTCATCAGGTTAATATAGGACTGATCTTGACAAAACACGAAAAAGGGTAGCACTAAAAAGCATACATCATCTCATGTTTTGACATGAGTTTAAGATGACGAAATAATTGGAGGTTGGAAGCACTTGATTACCAGTGATCATAATGTCATTAGACATGACCCAGTGACACTTTCAAGAACAATAGATAATTATATTAATGAAAGATGAGTTTAAGCTAACAGAGAAGGCTGTGTCAGTTAATTTGGAATATAGAAATTAGTGAAAATATGAAATGCCTTAAAGATATGTTAGACAGCATGTATAAGACATATAACATATGAAGTATTAGATTTTCCTTGCTTTGTGTTACTTTTTATGGAAAGGACATTTTCCACATTGTTCTTTTTTATTCTTTCATGGGGATGTGGGCACCACTGGCAAGGCCAGCATTTGTTGCCAATCCCCAATTGTCCTTGACAACTGAGTAACTTGATAGGCCATTTCAGAGGGCAGTTAAGTGTCAAGCACATCCTATGGGTCTGGAATCCCATGTAGGTCAGACCAGGTAAGGACAGCCCTAAAGGACATTAGTGAACCAGATGATTTTTTATGACAGCTAATGATATTTTCATGGCAGCATTACTGAAACTAGTTTTCAATTCCAAATTCTTTTTTTAGTTAATCACTTACATTTATTTCACCAGCTACCATGGTGGGATTTAAACCCGTGAACCCAGGGCATTAGCCTAGGCCTCTGGATTACTAGTCCAGTGACATTACCCCTGTGCCACCATCTGCCCCAAAGATGTGCTAGTGTTGTAGTTGTATTATGACAACTTGACCAGGGTCTTGGCTGGTTCTGCAATTCTACTTTACAGCAGAGATGTTGTCTGCATTCATAGCCTTTGTTGTGTTCTGTGAACTCTGCTGTTTCTTGATGTCATGTGGAGTGAATCAAACTGGCTGAATCTGGCATCTGTGATGGTGGGGTCCTTTGGGGGGGGGGGGATCTTCTGCCTGAAGATGTTGCAAAAATGTTTCAGTCTTGTCTTTTGCCTTCATGTGCTGGTCTCTACAAGGTCTGTGCAGTGATCTTTCCTACCATTGTTGTCATTAGACATCTGCATCAGGTAGATTGGTGAGGAAGTCCCATTGGTTCTTCTCTTCTGCTGTTTTTCTCACCGCCTATCACAAGCCCAGTTTGGCGGCTGTGCCATTCAGGAATTAGCCAGATCGCTTCGTTGTGGTAACACTGAACCACTCTGGTGATGGACATTAATGTGCCCCACCCAGTGTGCATTCTGTGTCCTTGCTACTTTCAGTGCATAATACCTTGTCACATCCTCAGAACAACCTAAAGTATGTCACATCCAATGAATCACTTTTGAGATGTCACTGCTTTGTAGGCGAAGGTAGGAGGAAATTTGCAAATAGCAAATCCCATGAAATTGTAGGCAAAGTAGAAAGCAAACTATAATGATGAAGATAATTGCACATATTCATTTAACAGATTTTTCATTGCAGATGATATTGATAATACATGCAATTATACATTTCTTGTTTGATCTTAGGATATGGGCAGTACAAGTAAGGTGGCATTTTGTTGCCCTTCCCTAGTTTCCTTTGAAAGTTGGTGGAGGGCTTTATATTGAACCACTAGTGACAGAACTCTCAAAATGGCTTCAGGTACAGAATAAAGGAATGTCAATTTATACCCAAGTCAGGATGTTGTGTGACTTGGAAAGGAACTTAGTAGTGATGGTTTCCTCATAACATTGCTGCTATTATTGTGAGTATCGAAGGTTTAAGGGCTGTGAAGTGATCCCTAACAGGCAACTAATTGATGGAGGAGGGATCGAACTTTATGGAGACAATGGATGCTAAATGACCAATAAGCTGAGATACATAGAAATTCTGAAAACAGTTCCAGCATTGCTTCCTTATGAAAGTTACCAACAATGAGAGCATAAGACTTACTGCACATGGAGATAAAAGCAAGTATCTGTAAGGTAATGTAAAACTATCTTCTCTGAAACAGGTCAAAGCATAGGCCTGGGAGTTATAGGAATGTAAACTTAATATCCAGGGTCTGACAATCCTTGGTTCAAAGAAAAACAGGTTTAAATGCTGTATTCCAACATTGAACTGATTTCCCCCAAATGATATCAGCAGAGAATGACTCATTCTAAAATGCTGGCTGTGGGACATCTGACGTTCAAAGTGGCAGTGATAAAGTAGCAGCCAATTACAGCACAAAGCTATTAATGAGCCCATTGAGCCCTAAAATTTGAATATGTCTAAGGCCAAAACATTTGATTGCACAGTGCCTGTTTTCCACCTTATGGCCGGAATTTTTCTTTAGGCGAAGCCCACCAGCTGAAAAGTGGCCTCTGCCAGGCCTGGGGAGCCAGGCTAGGACTTTTCTTTCCCCAGGCCCTTAATTGGTCTTGGGCGGGACTTCCACCTCCTTGAGGCAGGAAGTCCCGCCTAATGGAGCTGCCGGCCAATCAGCGGACTGGCAACGCCACGGGGAGCAGTGGCCACTGCTGGGACTGCACCCAGCCATTGCAAGCATGGTGAAGGACAGCCTCAGAAGACAGGTAAGTTTTTAGGGCCTCGCCAGGGACTATCAGCCGGAGTCCGGCAAGGCAAGGAGGCTCAGTTAGGTGGACGGGGGGAATGTCGTGCATTGGGGGCGGTTGGGGCTTCGGGGGGGGGTGGGGGGGAGGGAAACGGCCCTCCATGGAATACAGGGGGCCCGATCAGGAGGGCTCCTCCCAGCCCGTAAGAAGGCCGTCTGACTGCCGAGGGTAAAATACCCATGGTGGTGGGCGGAGGCTCTTTAGTGCCAGTTAATTGGCCACTTAAGGGCCTTGATTGGCCTAGGGCAAGTGGGCTGTTTATCAGCGCCTCCGCCCTGCGTAAAATTGAAGCGGGGCAAGAGGGAGGTCAGGAGTGGCCCCCCCTATCTCCCACTCAATTTTACACCCCCACCTCACCACCAGCCCACTTATTTGGGGGGCCATAAAATTCTGGCCTATATTCCAATTTAGTTCTTAATGGGACCGCATTCAAACAGAATTTTTTTTTTAATTCATTCATGGGATGTGGGCGTCGCTGGCCAGGCCAGCATTTATTGCCCATCCCTAATTGCCCTTGAGAAGGTGGTGGTGAGCTGCCTTCTTGAACTGCTGCAGTCCATTTGGGGCAGGTATACCCACAGTGCTGTTAGGAAGGGAGTTCCAGGATTTTGACCCAACAACAGTGAAGGAACAGCGATATAGTTCCAAGTCAGGATGGTGTGTGACTTAGTTTGGATTAGTTTAGAGATACAGCACTGAAACAGGCCCTTCGGCCCACCGAGTCTGTGCCGACCAACAACCACCCATTTATACTAATCCTACATTAATCCCATATTCCCTACCACATCCCCACCATTCTCCTCCCACCTACATACACTAGGGCAATTTACAATGGCCAATTTACCTATCAACCTGCAAGTCTTTGGCTGTGGGAAGAAACCAGAGCACCCAGAGCAAACCCACGCCGTCACAGGGAGAACTTGCAAACTCCACACAGGTAGCACCCAGAACTGAACCAGGGTCGCTGGAGCTGTGAGGCTGTGGTGCTAACCACTGCGCCACTTGACTTGGAGGGGAACTTGGTGTTCCCATGTATTTGCTGCCCTTGTCCTTCTAGTTGGTCGAGGTCGCGGGTTTGGAAGGTGCTGTCTAAGGAGCCTTGGTGCGTTGCTGCAATGCATCTTGAAGATGGTACACACTGCTGCCACTGTGCGTTGGTGGTGGAGGGAGTGAATGTTTGTAGATGGGGTGCCAATCAAGCGGGCTGCTTTGTCCTGGATGGTGTCGAGCTTCTTGAGTGTTGTTGGAGCTGCACCCATCCAGGCAAGTGGAGAGTATTCCATCACACTCCTGACTTGTGCCTTGTAGATGGTGGACAGGCTTTGGGGAGTCAGGAGGTGAGTTACTCGCCTCAGGATTCCTAGCCTCTGACCTGCTCTTGTAGCCACGGTATTTATATGGCTACTTCAGTTCAGTTTCTGTTCAATGGTAGCCCCTAGGATGTTGATAGTGGTGGATTCAGCGATGGTAATGCCATTGAATGTCAAGGGGAGAAGGTTAGATTCTCTCTTGTTGGAGATGGTTATTGCCTGGCACTTGTGTGGCGCGAATGTTACTTGCCACTTATCAGCCCAAGCCTGGATATTGTCCAGGTCTTGCTGCATTTCTACACGGACTGCTTCAGTATCTGAGGAGTCACGAATGGTGCTGAACATTGTGCAATTATCAGTGAACATCCCCACTTCTGACCTTATGATTGAAGGAAGGTCATCGATGAAGCAGCTGAAGGTGGTTGGGCCCAGGCCACTACCCTGATGAACTCCTGCAGTGATGTCCTGGAGCTCAGATGATTGACCTCCAACAACCACAACGATCTTCCTTTGCTCTAGGTATGATCCCAGCCAGTGGAGGGTTTCCCCCTGATTCCCATTGACCTCAGTTTTGCTAGGACTTCTTGATGCCATACGCGGTCAAATTAGATTAGATTAGATTAGAGATACAGCACTGAAACAGGCCCTTCGGCCCACCGAGTCTGTGCCGAACATCAACCACCCATTTATACTAATCCTACACTAATCCCATATTCCTACCAAACATCCCCACCTGTCCCTATATTTCCCTACCACCTACCTATACTAGTGACAATTTATAATGGCCAATTTACCTATCAACCTGCAAGTCTTTTGGCTTGTGGGAGGAAACCGGAGCACCCGGAGAAAACCCACGCAGACACAGGGAGAACTTACAAACTCCACACAGGCAGTACCCGGAATCGAACCCAGGTCCCTGGAGCTGTGAGGCTGCGGTGCTAACCACTGCGCCACTGTGCCGCCCTGCCTTGATGTCAAGGGCAGTCACTCTCACCTCACCTCTTGAGTTCAGCTCTTTTGTCCATGTTTGAACCAAGGCTGTAATGATGACAGGAGCTGAGTGGCCCTGGAGGAACCCAAACTGAGCGTCACTGAGCAGGTTATTGCTAAGCAAGTGCCGCTTGATGGCACTGTTGATGACACCTTCCATCACTTTACTGATAATTGAGAGTAGGCTGATGGGGCGGTAATTGGTCGGGTTGGACTTGTCCTACTTTTTGTATCCAGGACATACCTGGGCAATGTTCCACATTACAGGGTAGATGCCAGTGTTGTAGCTGTACTGGAACAGCTTGGCTAGGGGCGCGGCAAGTTCTGGAGCACAGGTATTCAGTACTATTGCCGGAATATTGTCAGGGCCCATAGCTTTTGCATTATCCAGTGCCTTCAGTCGTTTCTTGATATCACGCGGAGTGAATCGAATTGGCTGAAGTCTGGCATCTGTGATGATGGGGACTTCAGGAGGAGGCCGAGATGGATCATCAACTCGGCACTTCTGGCTGAAGATTGTTGCAAATGCTTCAGCCTTATCTTTCGCACTGATGTGCTGGGCTCCCCCATCATTGAGGATGGGGATATTTGTGGAGCCACCTCCTCCAGTTAGTTGTTTAATTGTCCATCACCATTGATAGCTGTGGCAGGACAGCAGAGCTTAGAGCTGATCCTTTGGTTATGGGATCGCTTAGCTCTGTCTATCGCATGCTGCTTATGCAGTTTGCCACGCAGATAGTCATGTGTTGTAGGTTCACCAGGTTGACACCTCATTTTGAGGTATGCCTGGTGCTGCTCCTGGCATGCCCTCCTCATTGTACCAGGTTTGGTCTCCTGGCTTGATGGTAATGATAGAGTGGGGGATATGCTAGGCCATGAGGTTACAAATTGTGGTCGAGTACAATTCTGCTGCTGCTGATGGCCCACAGCACCTCACAGATGCCCAGCTTTGCAAGGCTTGATCTGTTCGATATCTATCCCATTTAGTATGGTGGTAGTGCCACACAACACGATGGAGGGTATCCTCAATGTGAAGGCAGGACTGTGCGGTGGTCACTCCTACCAATACTGTCATGGACAGATGCATCTGCGGCAGGCAGGTTGGTGAGGACGAGGTCAAGTATGTTTTCCCCTCTTGTTGGTTCCCTCACCACTCCGCATACCCAGTCTAGCAGATATGTCCTTTAAGACGCGGCCAGCAGTGATGCTACTGAGCCACTCTTGATGATGGACATTGAAGTCCCCCACCCAGAGTACATTTTGTGCCCTTGCCACCCTCAGTGCTTCCTCTAAGTGCTGTTCAACATGGAGGAGTACTGACTCATCAGCTGACGGAGGGCGGTAGGTGGTAATCAGCAGGAGGTTTCCTTGTCCATGTTTGATCTGATGCCATGAGACTTCATGGGGTCCAGAGTCGATATTGGGGACTCCCAGGGCAACTCCCTCCCTACTGTATACCACTGTGCTACCACCTCTGCTGGGTCTGTCCTGCCGGTGGGACAGGACATACCCGAGGATGGTGATGGTAGCGTCTGGGACATTGTCTGTAAGGTATGATTCCATGAGTATGACTATGTCAGGCTGTTGCTTGACTAGACTGTGGGACAGCTCTCCCAACTTTGGCACAAGACCCCAGGTGTTAGTAAGGAGGACAGGGTCGACAGGGCTGGGTTTGCCATTGTCATTTCCGGTGCCTAGGTCAATGCCGGGCAGTCCGTCCGGTTTTATTCCTTTGTATTAGCTTCATAGCCGTTAGGTACAACCGAGTGGCTTGCTAGGCCATTTCAGAGGGCATGTAAGAGTCAACCACATTGCTGTGTGTCTGGAGTCACATGTAGGCCTTCCCTAAAGGGCATTAATGAACCAGATGGGTTTTTACAACAATCGACAATGGTTTCATGGCCATCATTAGACTAGCTTTTAATTCCAGATTTATTAATTGAATTCAAATTCCACCTTCTGCTGTGGTGGGATTTGAACCCATGTCCCCAGAGCAATACCCTGGGTCTCTGGGTTACTAGTCCAGTGACAATATCACTATGCCAGCGCCTCCCCTTGGAGGCTGCAGCTTCAAGCATTATTTAGAAGCCTCTGGTCAATAACACTGGGAGATGATCTAGGTAGTGTGGAAAAATCCAACACTCAGATATGCCCTGCCAAAACTTTGATCAATGATGTCATATCGTAACAATTATATGCACATTGAGCATGTGGCAAAACCAATGATACCTGCCTTGGAGACCTCAATTATACAAACCATTGCCAAAGCAAGAGCAACTTTCTCAAATACTCACTTCCAGTGGCATGTGTCGAGAGTATCAAAGCTAGTGAGATTTATCTTTGTTTCAAAAGCAATTCTGCTTTAAAGTCACACTGTGCACAATTGTTAACAAGTGACACCTCAGAAAGTAGTTCGCCCACAATGATTGCATTATTAGTGACACTTGGGACAGTTGCAGATCTAACAAGGGTAGATATAGGTAGTGAAGCTTCTGTGTGCCTTGTAGCTCTGCAGGAGGCTTTGCAGCTATCCTCCAGCATTACTGCAAATACTCCAGTGTTCAGAAACAAAGCAGCAGAAAGCAATTCACCATATACAAGGTGTAAGGTACACATTTAAACACATAGGATAGACGTTTTTGGTTTCTTTTCACTTGTAAATAGCTTATAGACTTGTAATGTAGCTAGAAATAATAAAATGGTTAAGTTGTTCATTCCCAGAATCCTTCAGGCTTTGAATAACATTTAGTTAGAGAAAGCTTCATCAACAAGGAGAGGTAAATGATCAGCAATGAATGCTGAATAAAGGGTCAGTGGTGTCTTCGATATCAGGGTAGCCCATATCACAAACATACAAGACAATGATCAACAAATCATTTAACAAACTGAAAAAACAACTCCGTTTAAGGGATGGCTGTGTGTGACTGTGATGATTTTAAACTTTCCTTCATAATTCATAGAGACAAGAATGAAAGAATCAACAAAGTTAATGTTCTCTATCCATAGCGAAAGTGAGTAATATTGTTTATTTCTCTGGATGACTATTGCTTAAGTCATTGAGTGTGTCAAGACTCAGCCAAATCAATAAGGATTATTTGCAACCAAGTTCCTGTCAAGTCCAAAATCCATACAAAGTGACAACCAGGAAAGGACTTGACAAACAATAATCATACTTATGGAAAATTGAATGCCTATGACAGACAAGGAGCTAAATCCAGTTCAGAAAGGCAGGAAACCGTTTCAATGGGTTTATCCCTCTGGTAGTAAAAGTATGGTGACAGTCAAGAAGACTCTCCAAAAGAAGCTAACTGACTTAACCCATAGTGTGGTGTTTTTGACTGTAATGACTGAAACAGATGACCCATATCCAATGGCATTGACTCATGTAGAGGTGTTGGCGAATGAGAAAAAGATGAAATTAAAAACAGTGAGACATTTGTTCGGATACTGGCTCACTTTTGAATGCAAAGGAGCAAAGGGTAGGTGGTAGAATTATTGCAAAAAGAGGAAATGCAGGGAATTAGGGAGCTCTTGCCCCTGAAGTTTGGAGGGGAGATGTTTAAAACAGTGGATAGTCCATTTGAGAATAAAGTGTTCTGTGAGAGAAAGAATGAAACTTGCTTTTCTATGCTCCTCGCTCCTGCACAGAGGGAACACAAATGATCTTGCCAAGGTATTATTACAGGTGGAAAACCTCTCTTGGAGAATGAGGTAGTCTGGAACCAGATAAAATCCTGCTGGAATGAAACAGGTTGCCTGCAGTCTATTGCTGTTACTGTCTCTCAGGATTTTAAAAGAGATTATGCAGGAGGACACAGTGTTAATATCAGCAGAGTTAATATCAGACCTTTTACAGTAGACAAAGAGTTCCATAAAAACCCTGGGTTGAATACTTGATGTTTAACAAAAAGAAAAAGACTTGCATGAATATAGCACCTTTCACAACTTCAGGATACCCCAAAGCACTTTACAGCTAAAGAATACTTTTGATGTGCAATGTCAAAAAGGTTAAGGAGAAAGAAGTTAAAAACGAAGAGCAAAAGTTCAAATTGTTATGACAAAGAAAGAGGATAAGTTTTTTCAGCATTTTCTGTTTCTATTTCAAGAAGAAAAGGCTGCTGAATTTTGTTTTCAGTATTTGAAAATATGTGCGAATGTTTGAAAGGTCACTGCTGGCTACATCATCCTGAAAGTTAATAGTGACATTATCAGCTGATACCTTGTTTAGCAGAAGCTACTGCTTTTCATCTGTTTTTGGCTTTGAACTGATTCAAAGTAATTGACTGTGTGTTTGATTAAATTATGAAACTGGTTTTCTGTGCATAGCCACTGCAGACAGCTAGTTCTGCAAATTATATGAATAGTCCCTAACTGCACAACTTGTGATTATCATGAATAATTTGGCACATTCCGAGTTCATAACCCACTACAGCAGGTGGTTTCAACTGGGGGGGCCCACAGGCTCCAAGGGGTTCATGAGATGGTTTCAAGATGTCCTCCATGACTGCCAGCTTGCTTCTCCCAACACCATCATTCTATCCCCCAACTCAGCTCAGCTCCTACCAACTGCTGAAGGGGAAGAAAGATCCGGCGAGCATTGCTACACATGTGTTGATGAAGCTCGCAGCCCTTCTCTCTGACCCCATCATCATCCCTGGGCAGGATAGACCCACCAGAGGTGGTGGTACAGTGGTATACAGTCAAGAGAAGGTGCCCTACAGTACTCAACATTGACTCTGGGCTCCATGAAGTCTCATGTCATCAGGTCAAACATGGGCAAGGAAACCTCCTGCTGATTACCACCTACTGCTCTCCCTCAGCTGATGAATCAGTACTCCACCATTTTAAACACAAGTTGGAAGTAGCACTGAGGGTAGCAAGAACACAGAATGTACTTTGGGTGGGGGACTTCAATGTCTATCACCAAGAGTGGCTCGGTAGCACCACTACTGACAGAGCTGGCTAAGTCTTGAAGGACATATCAGCCAGAATGGGCCTGTGGCAGGTGGTGAGTGAACCAATATGAGGGAAAAACCTACTTGACCTTGCCCTCACTAATCTATCTATCACAGATGCACGTGTCCATGACACTATTGGTGGGAGTGACCATTGCACAGTCCTTGTGGAGATGAAGTCCTGTCTTCACACTGAGGACACCCTCAATATGTTGTGTGGCACCACCATGCTAAATGGGATGGACTCAGTGCAGCTCTAGCAGCTCAAAACTGGGAATCTGTGTGCCATCAGCAGCAGCAAAATTATTTCAAATCACAATCTGTAACCTCAGGGCCTGGCTATACCTCACTTTTCACCATTACCATCAAGTCAGGGAGCAGCCCTGGTTCAATGAGGAGCGTAGAAGAGTATGTCAGGAGCAGCAACAGGCATCTCTAAAAATGAGGTGCCCACCTGGTGAAGCTATAACATTGGACTACATGCATGACAAACAGTGGAAGCAGCATGCGATAGACAGAGCTAAGTGATCCCACAACCAACTGTAGTCCTGGCACATCCAGTCATG
Organism: Heterodontus francisci; assembly: GCF_036365525.1. Classification (NCBI taxonomy): domain Eukaryota; kingdom Metazoa; phylum Chordata; class Chondrichthyes; order Heterodontiformes; family Heterodontidae; genus Heterodontus; species Heterodontus francisci. The sequence continues at coordinate 146,293,609 of NC_090376.1, forward strand.
AATGGTGGTGGATAATTAAACAACTGACAGGAGGAGGAGGCGCCACAAACATCCCAATCCTCAATGATAGGGAAGCCCAGGATGCCAGTGCAAAATACAAGGCTGAAGCATTTACAACTATCTTCAGCCAGACGTGCCAAGTGGATGATCCATCTCAACCTCTTCCTGAGGTCTCAAGCATCATAGATGCCAGTCTTCAGCCAATTCAATTTACTCCACATGATATCAAGAAACATTTGAAGACATTGGATACTGCAAAGGCTATGGGCCCTGATAATATCCGACTGTAGTACTGAAGGCTTGTGCTCCAGAACTAGCTGCGCCCTTTGCCAAGCTGTTCCAGTACAGCTACAAGATCTACCCAACAATGTGGAAATTGCCCAGGTTTGTCCTCTCCACAAAAAGGAGGACCCATCCAATTTGACCAATTACCACCCCATCAGTCTACTGTCAATCATCAGCAAAGTGATGGAAAGTGTTGTCGACAGTGCTATCAAGCGGCATTTACTCAGCAATAACTTGCTCACTCAGTTGGGGTCCGCTAAGGCCATTCAGCTCCTGATCTCATTACAGCCTTGGTCCAAACATGGACAGAAGAGCTGAATTCCAGAAGTGAGGTGAGAGTTACTGCTGTTGATATCAAGGCAGCATTTGACCGAGTATGGCATCAAAGAACACTGTAAATTGAAGTCAATGAGAATCAGGGGGAAAACTCTGCACTGGTTGCAGTCATATCTAGCACAAAGGAAGATGGATGTGGTTGTTAGAGGCTAATCATCTCAGCCCCAGAGCATTGTTGCTGGTGTTTCTGATGGTGTTGTCCTAGGCCCAACCATCTTCAGCTGTTTCATCAATGACCTTCAACATTAGATCAAAAGAGGGATGTTCACTGGCGATGTCCAAAACCATTTGTAACTCCTCAGATACTGAAGCAGTCCGTGGCTGCATGCAGCAAAAACTGGAGAACTTTCAGGCTTGGGCTGAAAAGTGACAAATAACATTCATGCTACACAAGTGCCAGGCAATGACCATCTCTAACAAGAGAGAATTTAACCATCTCCCCTTGTCATTCAACAGCATTACCATCTCTGAATGCCCAACCATCAACATTTGGGGTGGTACCATTGACCAGAAACTTAACTGGATTGGCCATATAAATATATGATTATAAAAGCAAGTCAGAAGCTGGGAATCTGAGTTAAGTAGCACACCTCCTGACTCACCACAGCCTGTCCACCATCTACAAGGCACAAGTGAGGACTGTGATGGAATACTCTCCACTTGCCTGGGTGAGTGCAGCTCCAACAGCACTCAAGAACCTCAAGAACATCCAAGACAAAGCAGACTGCTTGATTAGCTCCCCACCTACCATCTTAAACATTCGTTCCCCCCATCACTGGTGCACATGGCAGCAGTGTGTATCATCTACAAGATGCACTGCAGCAACTTGTCAAGGCTTCTTTGACAGCACCTTCCAAATCCATGACCTCTACCATCTAGAAGAACAAATGTAGCAGACGCATGGGAACACCACCACCTGCAAGTTCCCCTGCAAGTCACACACCATCCTGACTTGGAACAATATCACCGTTCCTTCACTGTCGCTGGGTCAAAATCCTAGAACTCCCTCTCGAACAGCACTCTGGGTGTAACTACACTATATGGACTGCAGCAGTTCGAGAAGGCAGCTCAAAATCACCTTCTAAAGGGCAATCAGGGATGGGCAATAAATGCTGGCTTCGCCAGCAATGCCCACATCCCATGAACAAATTAAAAAGAGTAAGTATTACCCTCCAGATAGAAGCCTTATGGATGGTTGTAAATTCTGGCCTTAAAATAATTATTTGTACTCAAATGCTTAATTAAGAAAGTAAAGAAGAGAGCCGATCACTTCAAACTTGCTAAATTAATTGTAGACAATACTTTTAGGGATCAGAAAGTGATGTCTTCACCCGCAAAGTGGGAAGTATAAGATCCCTATCATTATATACATTTATGTGGAGCATTAGGACTTGGTTTAATCTCATATAATTAAGGTTTTTGTTTTCATTTCACTTAAAAATAGTTTGTAGACTTGTACTGTAGCTAGAGACAATAAAATGGGTAAAGTGCTAATTTCCAGAATTCTTCAGGGTATGGACAACAGTTAGCAAGTGAAATCTTGGTCAGTAAGGAGCAGTCGATGTTTAGCAAGAAATGCTCAATAATGGGTAATTGGTTTCCCAGGTAATAAGGTAGCCTAAATCACAAACAACAAGACAAACATCAACAGATCAGCTCAAAAACTGAAAAACAACTACTTTTAAGGAATGGCTGTATATGTTTGCTGTTAACCCTATCTTGCAACATAATTCTTTTTATTGTCCAGAAAATAAAGGTTCAATTGATGTAAGTCAATTTGAAAAAAAAGCACATGGAGGAATATAATTCTTCATTTGATAACTTTAATGAAAATTTACAAAGGTGCGGCAGAAGGTGAATATTTTGTGGAATTTCAGACCTGGGGGGATTGAGAATTATGAATGTAAAGAGTTGTGAATAGCAAGAATCAGTAGGAAAAAAATGACTCCATAGGACTGGAAAAGATCATTTTTGTCCACTTGGTTGACCCCAGAGTTCAAAAATAGAATACAGTTTCCTACCTGTATCACTCAATCGATTTTCTTGTCAGATGTCTGTGAAGCTGCCTATTAAAATTACTGATGCTTCTCAGATTCAATACCCTGAAGGATCTCGAATAACTCAATAAGGCCCTCTCTCAGTCTACTATCGTGTAAGCAAACACAACTTCTGCCATCTCTTACTGAAGCTCAGATGCCTGATGTTAAGGATCAGGTAAGTAGACAAGTTATTTTTTCTGCACCTTTTCCACTGCCACAACATCTTTCCTGTCATATGCCACCCAAAAATACATACTGCTTCTCATCGGCATAAAACAGAATTTCCCACTTAGTATATAAAGCGACCTTTTTTCAGCGAAACTATTAACAGAAGGAATCTCACCCCATGTGATAGAAAACAATTTCCCAGCACCAGCAGTATTTTGTATTTTGTGAAAAAAGATAGGCAAAATTAGCTGTATAATTATAAACGTATCAAACAGAAAACAATTGTGTCCAACTGCAAAGCTCACTGGGAAATGAAAACTTCCCATTTATGCCTCGACCTGTCATAACTGGTCTGCCACTCATTTTTGTTAAAATATGTATAGTGGGCTGCATGGATGCCCAGGACTTCAGTTATCTTCTTAAAGGCCTGGTACATAACACTGTGATGGACTTCTGAGAGTTCCTCTGTGAGTGTTGGGAAAACCTTGTTGTATAAAATTTGGGACCAGTGTGCATGTCATAAGTTTTGCAATGCAATGGTTGACTTTCCATACAGATCTTCTTGGACTATGTGCCACATTCCAGTCACAAATTCCTTGAAAAGCCTAAATTTCCATGGGCACTGTTCATCTAATGTCTCCATGAAGCTAACGCAATTGCATTAGATTTGATGCAACTTGCAAACCTTCCTTTCGCTTGACACTTTTGGACCTCCATTTCTCCCTCCTGATCCTCAGCAGTCAGTCCAGTAATGGTCCTGCACCCATGCCTCATGGTCAGTGCTCACTACTCTCTTCTAACAGCTCTGTCCTGGAGGATGAGTGCAATTCATGGTCTGAACTTCCACAAAATAGTCACCTTCTGGTGTACCTCTGTACCCTGTCAAATGCTGCACAAGTTGGTTGCTCATGTGCTTTATCAAAACCTTTGATATGTTCAATTTCTTTCTACAAACATTTTTCAAATATTTCTAGAAATTCAGGAACATCTATTTTTGGTGTTCCCACCAGCACATGATGCATACACTGAACATGACAGGAGAGGCATCAGGAGCCTCAGATTTTGGGTCTTGGCACTTCATTTTGCTGAAGACTGCAAAACAGGAGGAGTTCAAGGAAGAGGAGTGCATGAAGATTGGCCATTCCTCGAGCCCCAATAACCCAAAGGTAAGTGATGTCCTTAGGGGGAATGACTGGATTTGGGGGGATTCTAGGCTTTGATGAGGGGGAATCACCTAGGGTGGGGGTTGGGACGAGGGGAGGGAGGAGGGATCTCAAGTCTTAGGGGTTGGGGCAGGTAGATCAGGATCAAAATCTAATGGCTGAGGGTCCCTGGAGAGGCACTGATCGAAAGGGACTTTATATGTGTGGTCAGGAGGAGCACTGCACCTCCTGGCTCCATATTCAGAGGGAAGTAACAATCATTTTATTGAAAGCGTGCTACAAGGCTGGTTTGCCTGAGTGCAGCCGGAAAATCAATCTTGCAGTGAGGACTACTAGCAGACTTCAGGCCTTACTTATCCGCGCAGAGTTTAACACCTCCTTCAGGTATTGGTAAAGGAGACCTCTTGTTTGTCTTTGCCCATTATGGCTGACAGTGTTGGAAGTGTGTGCACACTTTCTACCCACCATTGTGAGGAGGTGGTAGGCAACAATAGTGCCTGTAAAATGGGTGCTACATGGAACAATTTCTAAATTATTGTGTTTTTGAGAGCGAGGATGTTCAGACCATAGAATTACTATTTGTCGTTCTCTGCTGATATTCATGCAGTCTTTACATATTTATTTTTCATACAGTTTTACAAATGGAGGTCTGTCAGCCTTTTACATTAGCAGAATACTGGAATCAGTTACAAAAGAAGCCATTAAAGAAAATCTAGAAAAAGAAAGACAATGATGGGTCTACAAAAGCAAGTCATACCTAATAACTAGTTCCTTAAATTAATTGTAACAAAATTGATAAATGCAATACTGAATACTCTTTGTTGCTAAGGTACCAAGAGAAGCTAAAATCAAAACTCAACAGATTTACTTCAAAACAGTAAATTAGATTATTCATTGGCTGGAAAACAGGAAACAGATGGTAAACTGTGGATATAGATAATTAAGCATCTGGGATTCATACTGGGATCTCTGCTGTGTTACAGCCCAGAAAGTCAGTTGGTGCAGGATGTAGCTGGGCCCAATTTTTACAAACTTTTGGGAACATTTATTTACACCATTACAGATTACAAGTAAGCACCTCCTAACCCAACAACCACAGTTTAAGTTAGTGTCTATTTATACCTTTTTTGAAGCAACAAATAAATTAAAGGAAGGGACTAGATATCGCTAAAGAAGGGGCACCAGTACTAAATGTTAACAAAAAAAAATCAAATTAAAATATCATTCCTGGTGATGATGATACACTCCAGTCCCTCTGGTGCTCACCGGTCGCGGAGGGCCTCAAACGTGCCAGTGGACTCCGCATGCTCTCTCTCCAGGAACAGCTGGGCGTAGATGTAGCTGCGGAAGAGAGGCATGCAGTCAGGCTGGATGACCCTCTTGATCGCCTGCTGCCTGGACCTATTAATTGCCACCTTGGCCAGGCCCAGGAACAGTCCCACAAGGAGGTTCCTTGACTCGCCTGTTCCCCTCTGCAGAAGGTGGCTGAAGAAACTACCTAATTAAAATCACATGCCAATGGAAGGCTCACAGTATGATGTGGCAGTGTCCTCCAATATGTTTTACAGATTTCACACTTCTCACTGTCCTTCATCATTCATAGATGGAAGGATGCCAACTAACCAATACTTCTTACTAACCTCTTCTATTAGCCTTGTATACTCTTTTATTCCTGCATCTTTTAGCAGGATATTTAACCTTTGACAAGTAGGGTGAGTAAATTTTCTATGTACCTTGAAGACAGTTTGCTTTCGTTCTCTCTGATTCTTATCACCTGATGCCAGTAATACTTGACTAACACTCTGATGAGAAATGTCAGGCTTTGTTAAGGGCATACAATAATGTCCTGACTGGGTAAACTGCAACTCCACTGACTTTCCAAAAATAATTACCTTATCATGCACCATGTCAAGTTCATTTATGCCTTTTTCATAGAAGCTTTACTCAACAGCATAGGTATCTCACTAGAGATTACCTGAGTGCTTACAAAATGGCTTACTCCAACTATTATACATGGAATTTCAACTCTCTTTAGTGACCTTAGTGTGCTGTCATCACCAAACTTAGAGCAGATAGTACATTTATATTCCTTAACCTTGCATCTACCCTCACTAGTTAGTGAATTAAGATTAAAATTTTAACCAATCTGTTCTACATACTGTTGAAGTGCAAATGCTATCCAGCATTGCACAGTTACAGGAGTCTATGACATTCATCATAGGATTAAAACTCCTTATGAGCAGTGTAATCTGTTCAGATTCATCAATATCTTCATCCTCTTCCTCAGAATTCTCTTTGTCATGTGTCATTTCAAAGATCCTGCCTCTCCACTTTGGGCAGTTCACTGCATAATGATACTGTGAGTCACACCTGACACATCTTTAGCTACTCCTTGAGCATTCTTGGGAATTATACACCTATTATTGCTGTTCCAATTCTCTCTTCTGCCATAATAGTCAGATTTGCTCACAGTGCCTTCATCCTCATTCTGCTTATCTTTAATCTTTCCATTGCATTGCCGCCTGCATCCAGAATCTGGATCATTTTGAAACCTAGAAATCATTGAATCTTCTATTTTTGTGTAACTGTAGAATGTTCCATCAGTCCCATGAAGGTTGAAGGAAATTATTGTTTCCCAGGATTTTTTTTCAAGGCAGGATACATCTGATCCAACAGAGTATCCCTCTCAGAGAAACAAACACCAGCTGCCTGTCCATATGAGATACCTTAGCACAATCTGTCAATTTAAATGCTAGTACAGATTCAAATTGAATTTTGTTAATCTTTTTGTTAATCTGTTAAAGTCCGTGAGATGTTTTTTTCCATTGAATGCCCATCTGCTTCAGAGTAATGCGACACATGACAGTGCCGCCTCAGAAGGATTCATCTCCTCTGAGGTGTTTTCTTTTGTGGGCTGTGGCTGTGAGAAGGATTGAGAGGAAAGAGAAAAGTCAGAGAGTCAGTTCAGCACAGAAGGAAGCCATTTGGCCGATTGAGTCCATGCAGGGAGAAGAGAAAGGGAGAAGAGTTTTCAGAGCCCTGACGGACTGGACAGTGGCAAATGACAGGCATCACAAAGCAGCTTGAAGTCATCAACCGGTGTGATTGTGCATTTTTCAGAGATTCATGAAGGAATGCAAGTATTAATCAGAGACCCTGCTCAGAGAAGCTCCTGGCTTTGAAATGCCCTATTCTAACAGCTCTGGAGAGGCACTCATTTCCAACATATACTGCTGCAGCTCAGAAAGGTTCATGATGTGGGATGGTGCTCCCCGGGTCTTATTCCTCTCCCTTTGCAGGATTTTGATCCAGTGACAGTGAAGGAACAGCTATATAGTTTCAAGTAAGCATGGTGTGTAGCTTGGAGGGGAGCTAATAGGTGATGGCGTTCCCATGCATCTGCTGCATTTGGCCGACTAAGTGGGTTGGAAGGTGCTGTTGAAGGAGGCTTGGCGAGTTGCTGCAGTGCATCTTGTAGATGATATATACTGCTGCTACTGTGCGCCAGTGGTGGAGGAAATTAGTATGTAAAGTGGTGGATGAGGTGCCGATTAGGTGTGCTGCTTTGTCGTGGATGGTACTGAGCTTCATGAGTGTTGTTGGAGCTGCACTGGTTCAGGCAAGTGAAGAGTATTCTATCACACTCCTGACTTGTGACTTTAGATGGTGGACAGACTTTGGGGAGTCAGAAGGTGAGTTACTTGCTGCAGAATTCCCAGCCTCTTATTACTATTTAGCCATAGTATTTAGATAGCTAGTCCAGTTAAGTTTCTGGTCAATGATAACCTCCAGGATGTTGATGGTGGCAAATATAGTGATTGAAGTGCTGTTGTACATCAAAGGGAGATGGTTGGAGATGATTCTTGTCCTTGTATGGTGTATATGTTACTTGCCACTTGTTAGCCCAAGCTGGAATGTTGTTCAGGTCTTGTTGCATGCTGCACGGAACGCTTTATGATCTGAGGAGTTGTGAATGGTACTAAACACTGCATAATCATCAGCAAACAACCTCACTTCTGACCTTATGTTGAAGGAAAGATCATTGAAGAAGCAGCTGAAGATGGTTGGGCCTAGGATACTACCCTGAGGAACTCCTGCAGGGATGTCCTGTGTAATGTATTTGTATGTTATGCCAATGATGGAATGACATGATGACGTAAATAAATACTTCCCTTGAACTGGCCATGCTTGGTGTATATTTTCTCTGCTAGTGCTCACTGAATATAGACAGAAAATGGCGACAAGGATGGGATCAAAGTTCATAAATATAAGCAGCAAACAGCAGCAGAACTGCAGTGAACAAGCATAGCCAGCTCCTACTGAATATTAGGCACTCTCCAGCCTCATGGACTGAACATTGAGTTCAATAACTTCAGAGCATGACTGGCCTTTTTTTAATATATTATTTTTTAACCATGTGCCTGCTTTTCATGTAGTCAGAGCAGCTCATTATTCCACTATTAACAACACTCTCTCTGGACTAATACTTTGTCTTTCACCACAAGCATTAACACACTCTTTGCCTTTGTCCCAGGAGCTCTTTGTTATTTGATCTCCCTCAGCCCTATCAAACACCTTCCCCTTTGTTCTCTCCCCCATTACCCTCCCCTTCACTTGCTTAAAACCTAATTCTTTTCTAACCTTTGCCAGTTCCAATGAAAAGTCACAGACCTGAAGCGTTAACTTTGCTTCTCTTTCCACGGATGTTGCCAGACCTGCTGAGTATTTCCAGCACTTTTTGTTTTGTTTCCGATTTCCAGCATCTGCAGTATTTTGCTTTTATCCTAGTGAACTACCTGCTCAGGTGGCGGAGACTTTTGCTGGATTGTGTGAATCCTGAATCTCAAACTGTCTCCTCAGTTGAATGGGATGCCACAAAGTCTGACTGTGCATCATATTCAAAATGCTTATTTGGTAAGAGAACCTTTTCAACCACCAACTAGATGAGTTTCTGGTATCACTGTTATGGACAACCACAGATTACTGAGTTTCTGTGAATTTGGAAATGGGAAAATGTGGCTCCACCCATGGGATACTTTGGAAGGCTAGGAACACATGAGAGGCCTCAAGAACCATTCAGTTGGTATATTGAAAGAATGGAGATGTTTTTTCAGAGCTAATAACATTTTTGAATTCAAAAGTGATAGTAAAGATGTGATGACTCAGAATAAGGCAATTCTTGAGCGCAAGAAAGCAACTTTGCTAACAGAAATTGGTCTGGAAGTGTATTGCTTGCTAACAAACCTTCTTGTTCCCAACAAGGCTAAAGATATGCCATTCAAAATAATCATCACTAAGTTGGAGGAACATTTCAACCCTAAGCCACTGGAGATAGTGAAAAGCTACAATTTTCGAACCAGAAATTAGAAAAATAGTGAAACAGTTGGTGAGTACATTGTGGCACTGAAGAGTTTATCACTATATTGTAAATTTGGCACTTTCTTAGACCATGCAGTAAGACATTTGTGTGTGGATTGGTGGATGAAAGAATCCAAACGAAGTTATTAAACACACAAAATCTTACATTTGGGCTCACGTGTAAGATTGCTCTTTCTATCGAGATGGCATCAAAGAATGCTCAGGAATTTTGTCGCAGCTCCTGTCCACTGTCAGGAGGCTTCTGCCAAGACTAAAGTGAAGAGACCTAGTCATAAGAGTTCTGGTGATAGCAGTTTGGTGTCTTGTATCACTGTAAAGGCAACCACAGGGCACAAGCGTGTCAGTACAGAAATGCCAAGTGCTGGAACTGCCAAAAGAAAGGCCATATTGCAAATGCTTGTTGAGTGAAGACCAAAGCAGGAAAAGGAACTCATTCCAGTGGTAATGGAAAACAGTGACATAACAAGGGTGGAGTTCACAATCTTGAAGTGAATCCAGACAGAGTGCCTAAGTGAACAAGAGCTATGGTTGTACAGCATTTATGCCACCAGCAATCAATCAAATGACATAGACTTTTGTATGAAGGTGTTGGTAAATCAACAGTACATCAACATGTGCATCAATACGGCTGCAGATTACTCCATTATGATTAGAGATATGTGTGTGAGCAAATTCAGTGACATACCTCTAACTGAGAGCACAGTTCAGTTGAAAAACTACTCTGGTGAGGTTTTAGAAATGGGGCAGAAATTAATGCTGCTGTTAACAGCAGGAACAGTGGCGTGGGGGGACGGAGAATTGCATCAGAGCTGTCTGCCCTGAAGGCAGACGTCGTGACATGGGTTCCAGATTTTGTCAGCAGCAAGAAAACACCATGGTGGCATTGACACACCAACTCGATGGGGAGTTATTTTAAATTGTTGAACTGCTCTTTTAAATGCATTCAACTATACTTTGTTACAATTTAATGATAGGCTCTCGATAGTGTGAGCGGCGGGCGGCACTCACGTGCCTTTGGGTTCACGTCTGTTAAAACTTGGTGGCAGCAAGGTGAGAGGCCATATTGCTGCAACTGAAAGGAAACACTGAAGGTAGTATCTTCTCCAGTAGTCACAGAAATCCCAAGTGGAGTCAAAGAGACAGAACAGTTGCAGAAAAAGGTTTCAGGAATTTTTCCTTCATGTGTAGTGACCCGAGCAATGGCTAAACAATTGTTGCAGGTCAAATTGGCACCACAGACAGATAATCGAATATCTGCAACTTTCTTTAGGGATTTGGATAATCCAAAGGAAATCTTCAGTAAGTCTCTGATCAAGACTCAGGAAGCTGATCGAGAGTTAAATTGGCACAATCGGCTCTAACTGAAGCTGAGGCAAAGGGAGTTTCAGAAGGCTAATATATTAAAAATGGGTTTCTGATGAGGAAGTGGAGACCTCTTCACAGACCTGTGGACGAAGAATGGACGGTTGTTCACTAGATCGAGGTACCGCCCAAGTATCACCAGGAAATATTAAGGTGTAGTTTTGTAAAATGTGCCATACGTGCCAGATTGTGGGAAAACCACAATCTGCCATAAAACCGGCACCTCTAATTCTCATACCAGTTTTTGGGGAACCATTTAGCAGTTGGTAGACTGTGCAGGACCTTTACCAAAAACAAAAGCACAGCACAAATACATAGTCACTATCATGGATATGGCTACTCGGTTCCCAGAGGCCATTCCCTTGAGAACAATTCTGCTAAGGTAGTGGTAGAGATGTTAACCCAGTTCTTCACTAGATATGGATGACCGATTGAGATTCAGTCAGGTCAAGGCTCCAATTTTATGCCTAAAATTTTTCAGGAAGTTATGGGTAATTTGCGTATAACACAGTTAAAGTCTTCAGCATACCACCCACAGACACAAGGGCCTTTCAAAAGGTACCATCAGACCCTCAAAACAATAATCAGGGCATACTGTCATGAATATCCCCATGATTGGGATAAAGGGCTAGAATTTCTTTTGTTTGCCAGTAGGATTTCTCTTAATGAGTCTCCCAGTTTTAGTCCTTTTGAATTAGTTTATTCACATGAGATAAGAGGTCCTCTAAAACTAATTAAAGAAAGATTTTTAGAACAGAGGGACAAATCATCTGTGTTAGATTTTGTATCCATTTCTAGGAACGGCTCATGAGAGCCTGCAAAGTGGCTCAAGAACACCTTAAAGGTTCCCAAACAACCATGGAGAAATGAGCAGACAAGCATGCCAAGACCCCAACATTTCAACCAGGTGATGAGGTGTTAGTATTACTGCCTTTACAGGGTGAACTGCTGAAAGCACAGTTCAGTGGTCCATACAAAGTGTTCAAAAGAATTGATAAAGTAAATTATTTGTTTGACATCCCAGCGCACCAGAAAAAGAATTAGCTGTGTCATATCAATATGTTGAAACAATATTATCGCCAGGAGGAGGATCAACAAGCACAGGCATGTCAGGTAGTAGGGACAGTGAAGGGTGAAAGGGATAGTGAGTATGAGGCAGAAGGAGGCCCAGACAATACTCAAATTGAATCTCCTACTATCCGGTTAGCTAATACTGAATTGTTAGGGAGATTGGACACTATGCTTTCATATGTAGATACTGTCATGCTAGGTCCCCACCTGCCAAGAATGAGGTACATTAATTTTATCATGAACATCAAATTTAAACTGCTCCTGGATTGAAGAAAGGACTTGTTAAACGGATCAGCAGTGGCTGGAGAGGACACTTGCATATTAACTTTGAAAATTGAGAAATTATGTTACATTTCTCCTGAAAAGCCCACCAGAAACCCCTGGTGCTGCAATTCTCCTGGAAAGCCTGCAAAACTGATCTTCAACATTGCCTGTTCTCAAAAGAACACAATGACAGCCGTCTGTGCGTATTTGGGATGCCAAACCAAAAAGGGACAGCTGACATCTTTCCATAAATTCTCTTTTTTTCCTCAAGAATGAGCAAGTATTTGGCCAAAGTATTCTTTTTTGTCTTTTTTTGAAACAGAGCTCTAAAGAGAAAATCTCTCTATCTTTTGGTTAACCGGTGTGTGTGTGTGTGTGTGTGTCTGTGTGTGTGTGTCTATCTGTTTGCATGTCTGCGTGAGGGTTAAGGTAAAAAGGAACTCTTTTATTTCAATCTATGTGTTTTCCTGTACTTTTCTCTTCTTTCTGTTTTATAATTAAATTCACCTCTAATGTCACATTTCCCCCACTCTCTGTCTCCCTCTCTCTTATGTAAAGTTCCGGGGATCCACGGAAGTAACAAGCCTCAAGACAAAAGTCCAGTGAAACAAGTATGAAAGTGTGCACTGGGCCCCAGTGAGAACTTCAAGACTTAACTTCAATCAAAAACTTTATATCCAACCCAAAACCAGTAACTGAACTCCATCTATTACATAAAACCTTTCCCCTTTAATTCTTTCTCCTCCTCTGTCTCTATTTGTATGTATGTTTATCGTCTATGCATGCTAGTGTGGTCGTGGCGTGTATTTTTAGTAGTTTTAACTGAGTTAGAGTTTTAAGGTTAATAAACTTACACATTCTTTGTTTAAATCTGAGAAAACCTGTCTGGTTGATTTCTTTACAATTACAATTAGAGAGCAGTGTGCAAGGACTCATTGAGGGGAAGCTAAAAACACCGTGTTTTAAAAGTTAAACCCTGTCACGGCCAAACCAGGAAAAGGCTGAGAGGGGACCCCTAGACCCTTTCCTTACCTGATTGTAACAGAAAGTCTGTTATGTGGCACTTTATCAAACAGACTTTTGGAAGCCCACATACACCACATCAACCATATTACCCTCATCAACCCTCTCTGTGATCTCACGAAAAAATTCAATCAAATCAGTTAAATACAATTTTCCTTTAACAAATCCCTGCTGGTTTTCCTTAATTAATTCCCACTTGCCCAAGTGCCTGTTAATTTTGTCCCTGATTATCGTTTCTAAAAACTTTCCCAGCATCGAAGTTAAAATGACTGGCCTGTAGTTGCTGGGTTTATCCTTGCACCCTGTTTTGAATGAAGGTGTAACATGAGCAATTCTCTAGTCCTCTGGCTCCACTCCTGTGTCTAAGGAGGATTGGAAGATTATGGCCACTGTTTCTGCAATTTCATCCTTCTATCCGTATACTTGGATGCATCCCACCTATCCTGGTGACTTTTCAACTTTAAGTATAGCCAGCCTTTCTAATACCTCCACTTCGTCAATTGTTGACCTATCCAGCATATCAACTACTTCTATTTCCAATATGAATTCGACGGCATCTTCTTCCTTGGTAAAGATAACTGCAAAGTAATCATTTAGTACCTCAGCCATGCCCTCTGCTGCTATGCATAAATCTCCTTGTTGGTCCCTAATTGGCTCCAACCATCCTCTTACTACCCTTTTACTATTTATATAACTGAAAAAGACTTTTTCATTCCCTTTCTTGTTAGCTGTCAGTCTCATCTCCTCCCCTCTCTTTGCCTCTCTTTTCACCTCCCTTCTGAACTTTCTACATTTCCATATTAATTTTTTGCCACCACCAAACACATATTCCCCTCACCTCCCCTTTCAGCATTCCGAAGAGACTGTTGTCTTTCCAGCACCCTGGTCCACTCCTCAGTCACTCCCAACGTCTCCCCCCTTTCCTACTGCACCTTTCCATGAAAGCACAGGAGATGCAACATCTGCCCATTTACCTCCTCCTTTCTTACTATCCTGGGCCCCAAACACTCCTTCCAAGTGAAACAGTGATGTATTGGCACTTTCAATTTAGTATACTGATCACAATGTGGTCTCCTCTACATCGGGGACACTAATCGCAGACTGGGTAACACTTTGTGGAACACCTCAGATCAGTCAGCAACTACGACCCCAAGCTCTCTGTTTATTTATTTGGAGATACAGCACTGAAACAGGCTCTTCGACCCACCGAGTCTGTGCCGACCATCAACCATCCATTTATACTGATCCTACATTAATCCCATATTCCTACCACATCCCCACAATTCCCCTAGGGACAATTTATAATGGCCAATTTACCTATCAACCTGCAAGTCTCTGGCTGTGGGAGGAAACCGGAGCACCCGGCGAAAACCCACGCAGTCACAAGGAGAAGTACAGGAAAACACAGATGCATTTCCCTCATTTAGTCCATTCATTCAGAAATCTTAAAAATTGTTACAGTCTGTCTTTCCTTTGCAGCTTTAAACTGCCCATATTGGATTAGATTGGATTAGAGATACAGCACTGAAACAGGCCCTTCGGCCCACCGAGTCTGTGCCGACCATCAACCACCCATTTATGCTAATCCTACACTAATCCCATATTCCTACCAAACATCCCCACCTGCCCCTGTATTTCCCTACCACCTACCTATTCTAGTGACAATTTATAATGGCCAATTTACCTATCAACCTGCAAGTCTTTTGGCTTGTGGGAGGAAACCGGAGCACCCGGAGAAAACCCACGCAGACACAGGGAGAACTTGCAAACTCCACACAGGCAGTACCCAGAATCGAACCCGGGTCCCTGGAGCTTTGAGGCTGCGGTGCTAACCACTGCGCCACTGTGCCGCCCCACTGAGGTGGGTCTGAGATAGTTAAGTGTTGCCCAAGGGATTTAAAGTTTTTTCACTATCAGCCTGCAATACATATTGAATGGGTATCCCAATAAACACGTACAGCCACTATAATCTCATGGGCCATTCTTAATATTTCTCTCTGGTACCTCTGCGGCACCACTAACTGGTAAACCACGGTCCACTCTTTGTCCTCAGGTCTGTGAGGAGAACGTCATTTCCTCATCAGTACCTCATTCTTTAAATAATAGCAATCAGGGACTCCCTCTGCTTCAATTTCAGACTGGGCAGCCTGTGCTAACTCTCTCAATACTGGGTCAGCTCGCTGAGCCTCAGCTAGGGAAGATCTATTTAATCTACTCCCTGTGTCCTCTAATTTTCCAAAGAAAGTTTCAGACAGACAGACCTCATGGTCCTCTGCCTCCAGTGCCAATTCAGTCTCCTCTGGGGGAGCTGGTTTGGTCATGGCCCCATTCACTACACATTCAGGGAAACTGCAGGGGACTGTCTCCTGCCACTGCCCTGTCTTTCTGACCTCTTTCTGTCTCTCTATCACCAGTGGGGAAGCTACTGCCTTCACCCAAACCAGATCATTACCTAGGAGCAGGACAATCCCGTCCATATGCAAACGAGAGACAATCCCTACGGTCACCGGTCCCGAAACTAGGTTGCACTCCAAGTCCACCCGGTGTAAAGGTACAGGCATGCACTGCCCTCAAATACCATTCACCACCATTCTGGTGTTTACTGCACTCTCTGGAGGAAAGGTCATGCCTAGTAAAAAGGATCTAGTGGCCCCTGTATACCTGAGGATTACTATGGGCTTGCTTGCCCCACTCAAGGGGTATGGGGTTACTCTCTCTTCAGACACAAAATCTTGATAACCTTCAGGAATCCTATTAAATTTTCCTGCACCCACAGCAGTATGTTTTCTGGGCCTTACTATTGCTGCAGTTGAAGCCACAGCTTGTTCAGCTGTGCTTTCCATCAGGGTCCTTTCTCCTTCACTGAGCGGGTGTGCCCTGATTAACCCGACAGGCTTTCCCCGTAGTTTCCAGCAGTCAGCTCTTAGATGACCTGCTTTATTACAGCTCGGGCCTCACGAGAGATGTCACTGTTCATAGCTTTTTCAGCTTTTTATACAGGCGCTGGACCGAAACCTGTATATGTAGAATCATACTATTTTTCTTCTGTTCATATATGTCTGAAGACAGCCATTGTCTGAGGCTGTAGAGTATACTCTTGGTCCCCGAGGAGCTAAACATCCAATCTCCCTCCATCTTTAAATAATTATAGCATGGTGGTTGACATAAAAATGAAAGTATCATAACTGCTATCACAGTATTGGCCACTGATCTGCATCACTTGGTGCCTCTTGTCACAGGGTCGTCAAAAAATAATTGAATTTGATGTCTTTCTGATCATAAGAGCATGGCATTGCCAGTAATGGTGTGGATGACTGTATTTGCTACTCATGATGCCCGGTGTTTTAGGAAAGCCTGTCATCTGGTAAACGTGCTGCTACCTGCTTTCCATGGGGAATGTATTGAAGGAGTTCCTCCTGACAAATAATGTTTCTGTCACCTGCTTGATGGATTGGTATATTTTGGACTAATTTATTTGACAGGTATCACTGATGGTGGCTTGAAATGATCCAGTGGCATAGAAATTCAAAGTTGTCTTCACCTTCACAGCTACTGGCAGGGATGTCTGTGGTTAACATTGGTTCAAGGGCTGGTCAAGTAGATGCACAAATCAGTCACTGCCTTTGTCATGAAGCAAAAGCAGCAAAGGCAAGTCTTCTCTCAAAAATTCCATTAGCTCATCCGAGGTCTACGAACCTGTGTTCTGAGATAAGAGCAGGTGAAAGTTGAATGCTTCAGGTATAATTGCTCGGTTTTCTAAATAATTAAACCATGCAATTGAATTTTTGATGTCACTAATAACACAGCACGAAAAACAGATGGGGAAAAAGTGGAAAAATGTAAAACTAATGGGTTAACAAATGCTACAAATAATGCAACAGCAAAAATGCAGCAAAAAGAAACCAAAATAAAAAGAAACAAGAAACAGGAGAGCATATTTAAAAACCCAGTTCTCAAACAAAAACACTCCTTTATTGTCCATTTTATATCATGGAAAACTATCAGCACAGTCCCTGTAAAAAGCTAGGATGTCACAGCTGACAGCTACTTACATTAAATGGAATTTACTTTCATGTTTTAATGAGTCTCTTGCACTTCTGTCAGAGCACTCTGGTTATGTTAATGCCACCAAGAAATCACACAAATACAAATTGGGTGAAAAACAAGCCAACGGCTTAAGAAAGAACTTTATCTTACGTAGTGCTTTTCGTAACCTCAGGGCATTCCAAAGTATCTCACAGTCGATAAAGTATTTTTGATATGTTGTAATGTGAAGAAACACAGCAGCCAATTTCGGCAAAAGCAAAGTCCCACAAACAGCAATGTGATTAATGACACAGTAATCTATTTAAAGTGATATTGGCTGAGAGATACATATAGGCCAGTACATCAGCAGAATTCCCCTGCCCTTCTTCAAATAGTGTCATAAGATCTTTCATGTCCAACTCTCCAGCAGAGAGTTGGTTAAACATTTCATCCAAAAGGTGGCATCTCTGATAATTGTAATGACTGAGGTGGAAGGAGTGCATTGTCTTTTCTAGTCCCACTTCTCCACAGGCCGTATGTTTTAAAAACGTTTACCCAGTGACCAATTCGGTCAATCAGATAAAATACAACAATCAGGTTTCTTTAATAAACAACAAAATTATATGTTTATTATCGAACAAGACTTATCCAGTAAAGAAGCGAAGCATGAACACACAGATTGGGCCGAATATTTATAGCCCGCCGCTGTTCTCCAGTTCAAAAGGTTCATGGCGCACACGCGAGACGTGCACCGCGGAGCCACCGTGATATTTTATGTGGTGGCTCATTAACACGGAGGGGATGGACCGCCCGCCCCCGATAACGTAGCCGGGGTGGGCGCATCATCCCCGGCAACGGCATCTGGCACCACTGCACAGGCGCCATTTTTAAAGGGCTTCAAGCAGTTCACTTACAGTTAAATATTTAAAGTGGCAGGTTTTGCAATAAATTAAAATAAAATTGTGTTCACACTTCCAATTCCCTCTCCCACACCCCCAATGAATAATCTATTTATTATTTGTCCTTCTTTCTTTTTCTTTTGGGCCTCCTTATCTCGAGAGACAATGGATACGCGCCTGGAGGTGGTCAGTGGTTTGTGAAGCAGCGACTGGAGTGGCTATAAAGGCCAATTCTAGAGTGACAGGCTCTTCCACAGGTGCTGCAGAGAAATTTGATTGTTGGGGCTGTTACACTGTTGGCTCTCCTCTTGCGCCTCTGGCTTTTTTCCTGCCAACTACTAAGTCTCTTCGACTCGCCACATTTTAGCCCCGTCTTTATGGCTGCCCGCCAGCTCTGGCGAACGCTGGCAACTGACTCCCACGACTTGTGATCAATGTCACAGGATTTCATGTCGCGTTTGCAGACGTCTTTAAAGCAGAGACATGGACAGCCGGTGGGTCTGATACTAGTGGTGAGCTCGCTGTACAATGTGTCTTTGGGGATCCTGCCATCTTCCATGCGGCTCACATGGCCAAGCCATCTCAAGCGCCGCTGACTCAGTAGGGTGTACAAGCTGGGGATGTTGGCCACCTCGAGGACTTCTGTGTTGGAGATACGGTCCTGCCACCTGATGCCAAGTATTCTCCGGAGGCAGCGAAGATGGAATGAATTGAGACGTCGCTCTTGGCTGACATACGTTGTCCAGGCCTCACTGACAGAGAGCAAGGTACTGAGGACACAGGCGTGATACACTCGGACTTTTGTGTTCCGTGTCAGTGCGCCATTTTCCCACACTCTCTTGGCCAGTCTGGACATAGCAGTGGAAGCCTTACCCATGCGCTTGTTGATTTCTGCATCTAAAGACAGGTTACTGGTGATAGTTGAGCCTAGGTAGGTGAACTCTTGAACCACTTCCAGACCGTGGTCGCCAATATTGATGGATGGACCATTTCTGACATCCTGTCCCATGATGTTCGTTTTCTTGAGGCTGATGGTGAGGCCAAATTCATTGCAGGCAGCCGCAATCCTGTCGATGAGACTCTGCAGGCACTCTTCAGTGTGAGATGTTAAAGCAGCATCGTCAGCAAAGAGGAGTTCCCTGATGAGGACTTTCCGTACTTTGAACTTCGCTCTTAGACAGGCAAGGTTGAACAACCTGCCCCCTGATCTTGTGTGGAGGAAAATTCCTTCTTCAGAGGAGGTGCGAGCTCGCCACTGGTATCAGACCCACCGGCCGTCCATGTCTCCGCTTTAAAGACGTCTGCAAACGCGACATGAAATCCTGTGACATTGATCACAAGTCGTGGGAGTCAGTTGCCAGCGGTCGCCAGAGCTGGCGGGCAGCCATAAAGGCGGGGCTAAAATGTGGCGAGTCGAAGAGACTTAGTAGTTGGTAGTTCCCCTAGGAAGCTCCCTTACTGTTCAACGATATCCATGGCCATCTGCTCCCATCCCTAACGTTTTCTCCCCCAATCTGCCCTCTTAAACTGTTTAAACTCCCCTGGCTCTTTAAATCAGTTCATTTTAGCCCTAACTAAAAGCTAACAGTTAGTTTAGTGTATGTTACCTGGGCCCACTGCCCTCCCCCAGCCACACCTGCTCTTTGTTTTGTCAATGAAATTGATCCGGACGAAACTGACGAGCACAGCTGTCGATACTTTAATCTCCGATCCTGCTGTCTTCACAGTCCAGAGTGTCTGCAGCCACGGCATGCGGTTAGTCCATTGAGGTGAAGAAGGAGCAGCGGGACCCGAGAGAAGTCTTGAGAAAAGGTGCCCCGATCACCCAAAAAATCCACGAACGGCCCCCCGGCCGCAACTTCAAAGCGCCCGCGGGAGATGGCTCGGAGAGCATCTGCAGCGCACTGTCGGCAATGCTGCATGCCTTTATTTAAACCACTGCAAAAAAAAAACCCTTAGCGAATGTAATCACCTCTGTAAGTCCGCCAAAAGATGCTTCACCTCCTGAAGGACGTGGATGAGCTTTCCGGACGTCGATGGTGGGCACTAGGGACCTTATTACCTGCACCCGCTTTCCCCCCCCCCTTTTCCCCCCCTCCGCCCCCTTTTCCCCCCTTCCTCCCCCCGTTCCCTTCCCTGCTCCACCCTCTCAGCTCACCCCCCAACAACCCCGTCCCAGCCCGCCCCCACTCGCACCATCTTCGCCCCGCACCCACTTCCCCTGCACCCCCCCACCCCCTTACAGCCCCCTTCCAAGCTCCCCCGCGCAACCCCCCTCCCTCCACCCCTCCCCCTCGCATCCCCTCCTCCCACAGGCACCATCCTACACCTGTGTAGGGGCCCTAACAACCCCACACCCTTGTGGGTGTCTCGGGAGAGACCAAGGCTAAGGGAGTAAACCCTAACAGATAATCCAGAGCGGAACCCCGCAGGCGGTCATGTGTCACCTTTGGCATGTTTCCGGCAGTTCCTGCAGCCATACCGGTGCCAAACGTCGTGCTCTGCACTCCTTTGGACCCCACCAGGAAGGCCGAGAGGGGGGTTTTGACACTTGGGCAACTCTCAACCTCCATACATTCGCCCAGGCATGCGCCATGGAGAGGTCACTCCATAGTTGCCTCACAGCGACCGAAACAACACGGAAGGCAGCAGTTACGGGTTATAAGTCCAGCTCAATTGGCGTAGAAACTGGGCGCCACCGGTTGCCTTTGTCGGGAGGAGAGGTCATCGCACTTCACTGGACAGCTACCGCCCGCCTCAAACCGGGCAGCCCCGGTCAATAAGGTTCTGTCCCGCCACAGTCTACCTGCTTCAATGGGTGCTTGGAGCTCAGGGTCATTGCCCGAAAGGTGGACTGATACACCACACCAAACAACATGGAAAAAGGAAAGAAGGTACCAGCCCTTCGCTTTGCAAGCTGGAACGTCAGAACTATGTGTCCTGGCCTGTCGGAAGACCTTACACAAATCAACGATTCTCGGAAGACCGCCATCATTAACAACGAGCTCAGTAGACTCAATGTAGACATTGCAGCACTTCAGGAGACACGCCTCCCCGCGAGTGGATCTCTAGCAGAGCAAGACTACACCTTCTTCTGGCAGGGCAGGGATCCTGAAGAACCAAGACAGCACGAAGTGGGCTTCGCCATCAGAAACTCCTTGCTCAGCATGATAGAGCCTCCCTCAAATGGCTCGGAACGCATACTGTCCATCCAACTGTTCACCGCCTCTGGTCCAGTACACCTACTCAGCATCTATGCTCCAACACTCTGCTCCCCACCTGAAGCTAAAGACCAGTTCTACGAGCAACTCCATAACATCATTAGCAGCATCCCCAACACCGAATACCTATTCCTGCTGGGGGACTTTAATGTCAGGGTTGGGGCCGACCATGACTCATGGCCCTCCTGCCTTGGGCACTATGGCGTTGGAAGGATGAATGAGAACGGGCAGAGACTGCTTGGGTTGTGTACCTATCATAACCTCTGCATCACCAACTCATTCTTTCACTCTGAACCCTGTCACCAGGTTTCATGGAGGCACCCAAGATCACGTCGTTGGCACCAGCTAGACCTCATTGTCACAAGGCGAGCCACCTTAAACAGTGTTCAAATCACACGCAGCTTCCACAGTGCGGACTGCGACACTGACCACTCCCTGGTGTGCAGAAAGGTTAGACTCAGACCAAAGAAGTTGCATCATTCCAAGCAGAAGGGCCACCCGCGCATCAACACGAGCAGAATTTCTCACCCACAGCTGTTACAAAAATTTCTAAACTCACTTGGAATAGCCCTTCAAAACACTCCCACAGGGGATGCTGAGACCAAGTGGGCCCATATCAGAGACGCCATCTATGAGTCAGCTTTGACCACCTATGGCAAACGTGCGAACAGAAATGCAGACTGGTTTCAATCTCATAATGAAGAGCTGGAACCTGTCATAGCTGCTAAGCGCATTGCACTGTTGAACTACAAGAAAGCCCCCAGCGATTTAACATCCGCAGCACTTAAAGCAGCCAGAAGCACTGCACAAAGAACAGCCAGGCGCTGCGCAAACGACTACTGGCAACACCTATGCAGTCATATTCAGCTGGCCTTATTTGTCCTCCCCCCCTCAAAAAAAGTAAATTTTTGATCACAACCTTTTCCCCCCTGACCTTTCTTTCCTTCAGCCTTCAACCCTTTCCCACCATCCCCTCAACCAATCGCGTTTGTTTTTGCCACTCCCCCCTGCCCTGAAAAATTCACTCCTCCTCCCTCCCCACCAGTGTCATGCCTTGGATATCCGAGCGGAGATCTGAAGGCGCGGGAGTACCGATAGAAAATCCAGCCCTGGATCTTTGCAGGGTTCTTCAATGAAGTAGAGAAAGAGGTGAGCTGGGTGATTTCTTTTTCCTTGGCAGGCAAAACACCGACTGTCTTCAAAATTGTTCGCACCCAACTAAACTGAAAACAATATCCAAACCCCAAACAGTAAGTTAACCTCCTGACCTCCACAAACCCCGACATGTGGCTTCTCTGTAAATATCTTTCCCAAGTCATCAAGGTTTTTGTTGTTTATTGAGCTTAAAGCACATGATTTCCAGCACAAATATGTAGATAAGGTATCTGCATATTTCAGACTTCCAGCATCCGCACTATTTTGCTTATATTTCTGATTTCCAGCACAGGTTGTTTTCAAAAAAACATCTCAAGTGTCCTTTCAGTGAACTTGGTTAAAAAAAACACATACATGGAATCTTTTCAGTATTAACACAAATCCTCAAAAAAGTAAAATATTAAAAATGGAAGCACTTTCGTAGCAAAATGCAGCACTTTCTTAGTACTGCATGGTAACCACAGCCTTGATTATATACGCAGATCTCTGGAGTGTGTCTTGATCCGACAATTTTCTACCTTAGAAGTAAGAGAGCTAGCACAAAGCCAACAATGACATCAAATCTGCTCTTCTTCAACCCCCACTTGCTCAACCAGTGCCTATTGTATTGGAGATTGAGCCTCATGTCTTGGAGTCTACCATTTTTATTGTGCAGGGAAGGAAGTGTATATTGTCAAATGATAATGCAAACTGAGCAAAATCTAAACAGGTAAAGATAAATATGATAAACTACAGATTTTATTGAAACAACCTCATGCACTGCAGTGGCTGCTCTGCTATTAGTGCGTGCTGTTCACCAGCAGTCTTTCATTGGCCAATTGCTGCTCTTGAACCAAGTTCATGGTGAGTTCTCTGTCAATGGGTTTCGGCCTGAATTTTGTGGGCCTCCCGGTGATGGGTTGAGACAGAGGGGGGCCCATACAATTGTGACGGGAGTCCGTCGCCTCCCCATTGCCAAGTGATTTTGCCGGGGAAGGGATAGGCCAACAACAGCCTTCCTGCCCAGAAGTCAACTGAGGCCCTTAAGTGACCTGTTTACGGCCCCTTAATCGCCTCTTCCTACTGCTGCTGGGATTTAACCAGCAGTGGGGTGGGGGCACCTCCACCATGCGGAGAAGTCATCCAATAAAACAAGATGACCACCCTTCGGGCTTTGGGGGTGAGGGGTCCCTCATCCGTGGGTAATCTGTGGCCCATGGAGAACCCCAGCCAGGAAAAATTCCACCTACATTAACCCCCTCCCCCTGCACTAAATGCCCACCCCATCGCTGGGTCCAGCCAGACTGGCCCTGGCAACCCCACCTCGCTTACCTGAGGTCCGGGTCTCCAGTGCTGGTCCTGGTTCCAAGGCCTTTTGCAGATACCTGTGGCCCTGTGATTGGTTGACAGCCCTTGGAGGCAGGCTCCCCATCTTTAAAGGGATGGGGATCCCAGCACAGGGCTGTTCATTGCCCGGGCACCATTCTATCTTGCTGGTGGGGTTCCAAATGGCTGAGGTGGGGTTCCCCCAGTCTTTTCAGCTTGGCACCAGTAGCCCCGCCAGCACCACAATATTCAGCTTATATTGTGCAGTGTTCACCATAGTGTCACATTTTGGTTCATCCTCATTGTGTGCTCCCACACCCCCCCACTCCTACAACTCCCCCCATCTCTTCCCAGTCCATTATCTGAGGCACTGCATTACAATGCCAAATGTTCACTTGATGAGGAGTCAACCTTCCCATGTGAAATGCAGAGGGCTTTGATGGGTTACAGGTGTTATGGAGAAGTGTGATCAGCTATGGTTGCTGTGATTATTCGATGTATCAGAGGAACCAGAAAAAGATCGTTCCTTCTCTTTCATAGAGTTGTGTGATACAGACTGAAAACGAAACCATCAGCTGTCCGTTTGGAAAGGGTGCATTGAGGTACATTATCTCTAGCAGAGGTTAAGAACTATTGATAAATGAATGGAATAATAGGTACGTCTTATGCAAATCAAAATAAAGTGGCCCTACTTAATTATTCAGATGAATTCCAGGCCCAGACCCTTATCTCTAAATAAAAAATAAATAAATAATGAATGGCACGGGTAGAAGAACATTTAAAGACATGTAGTCACTTAAAAGTTACATGGTCACATCTTAGAAAAGTATTTCTTTTTTTTAACAATGCGCTAAATATTTAAATGTTCATATACATACGTATTCAAAAAGGGCAAACAAATGTCTGGCAAAATACATGTGGAGGGAGGAAGTACAGTCTATTGGTAAATCATGGGACAGTACTGCACGCAAACCACAAATTCGATGGTTGACAAAGGGAAGATACTGCTTTATGGCACGGTTGAGAGGAGGATTGTCTTCTTTGGAACTTCAAGGCACCCACTCTGGAGGACAACAGTGCAACTTGTGTGATAAGGAGTTGTGTCCAACAAGCTGAGGGATAAAGTGACCTTGACTCTTACTGGTAATACCATCTCTATGGCAGAACTTGGTTTCAGGTGTCCTTGTAATAGACACCAAAAATCTGCAATGGACTCTTTACTGCCCCAGTACCTGCGGAGCCAGTTCCTTGCAGTCATGACCAGGTACTATGCCAGGACCTGCAGATACATTTGGTGGCACAAAGTTAGGTGTGGACAGTCTAGCTCTGATACTTGCTGATTTTCCTGTGTGCCTTCTTTCACCTTACGTCAGTGCAACGTGGGAAAATGTGAGGTTTTAGACTTTGGTAGGCAGAATAGAAAGGCACAATATTATTGAAATGGAGAGAGACTACAGAATGTTGTGATACAAAGGGATCTGGGTGTCCTTGTATATGAAACACTATTCATTAGCATGCAGGTACAGCATGTAATTAGGAAGGCAAATGGCATGTTGGCCTTTATTGCAAGGGAGGTGGAATATAAAAGTAGGGAAGTCTTGCTACCGCAGTATAGGGTGTTGGTGAGACCATACCTAGAGTACTGTGTACAGTTTTGGTCACCTTATTTAAGGAGGGATATACTTGTATTGGAGGCAGTTGAGAGAGGTTCACTAGGTTGATTGCTAGGATGATGTCTTATGAGGAAAGGTTGAGCAGCTTGGGCCTATACTCATTGGAGTTTAGAAGAATGAGAGATGATCTTATTGAAAAATATAAGATTCTAAGGGGGCTTGACAGGGTAAATGCTGAGAGGATGTTTCCCATCGTGGGGGAATCTGGAACTAGAGGCCATAGTTTCAGAATAACGGGTCACGCCATTTAACACAGAGATGAGGAGGGATTTCTTCTCTCAGCGGGTCATGAATCTTGAGAATTCTCTACCCCAGAGAGCTGTGGAGGCTGAGTCATTAAATATATTCAATGCTGAGATAGACAGATTTTTGAACTATAGTGAAATCAAAGTTATGGGGAACAGGCAGGAAAGTGGAGTTAAGGCCAAGTTCAGATCAGCCATGATCTTAGTGAATGGCAGGGCAGACTCGAGGGGCCACATGGCCGACTCCTGCTCCTATTTCTTATGTTCTTATATTCAACCATGAAACACTGTAATTGGGGTACTACAAAATAACCCTCATCACAAATTGAACTTGTCTTTCCAAATGCCAAAGAAGTATTCACTTTGTCATCCTAACATTCATTTAATTCCGGTGAAAGTCTGTATTGAATGAACTCCTTTTCCTCCTTTTTCCAGTGAATTAGCAGATGATATTTAGATACAAAATGTTGCACCTAGACATTTGGGGTGAATTTTCATATGGTTTCTCCCAAATGCCTGCTGTCAGCAGAAGAGCTGCTGAAGCCTCTTAAAGAAAAAGGCGTAACTGGTGTTTACACCATTTCTCCAGATTCTTTGCTCTTCTGTGATAATACACCAGATAATGGGGAGCGACTATGAGGAAGTGTAATGCCAGCGTCTACTGTTTGTTTCTTAGATCATCTCATGTCATGAAGCAGAGATTCAGTTACCTTTTTAATGGTAATGCAGCAGTAAATACTACAGCAGATGTCTCCAAAGTTTCAGCAGGTGCGATAGACAAACACTGTCCTGTCAGACTCCTGAAATCATTCGTTCATCTTTACTCCAGGAATGGGTGGCAGTTTCATCTTTGATGGGGGAGTAAAATGGGTGGGAGTGGATTGGTCTCCCAAAAAACACACCAACCGATTTTCCTGCTTATTGCATAAGCATTGTAAGAAGTTCAGTTTGTGAGAGTCTATTGAATGTGACTTTCTTGAATCTCTGACACAATCAATGGTTGCAGTAATATTGCATTTCAATTTACCATCTGAATTCAATGGGAATAATAAACCTTTAGATTTTTGCACAGTTATAGTGTTTTATCATTTCTATAATGTGTAATCAATATCTAGCATATATTTTTAATGATATGAGCTTTTACTCAGCTGTGTCATAATTTAATTGTCCTGCTACTTCAAATAAAAACTACGGCTTTTAGATTCACAATTCCTTATAAATAGAATCTAATGGAGAAATGCTGAATGCATGCAACCATTTGGCATCTCTGCACCTTTAGCCCACTTATCTCCAGTTGTTTCTAGTGGCTTATCTCTCTCTATAGCTAACAACATGATTTACTCTCACCATTACAGACCAATACTTCAGAAATATTCTACAAACCCTACACACTCACTCCTCCTTGTCCAAATCTCCTTTACTGTCATTACCTTGGAACATTTGAAGTGAATCTTACTCACCACCCTTCCCTAATTGTACCTCTGGACACATATCATTCTTCTCGGCTTGCAGATACACATTCCCATAGACTTGATCCTTAGTCCTCAGATCCAACTAACATTGAAGCAACTGGCCTATACCTTCTTGAATCATGCCAATTACATAACCACTACAGCAGGAAAAAGGTCTAGATAATGCCTTAACAGCCCAGATTTTGCGGTGAGTCGTGGGCAAATAGTGCCAGCTGTTCATTACAATTACCCATAGATGCTGGACAGCTTTTGTACTGGATACGATCGAGAACCTGTATGAACAAGGTAACCAACTGCGTATCGCCTTAACCAATCAGATTGAAGAATTCTTAATAAGGCACACAGAGTCTGAACCAGGAAGTATAAATTGAATAAAAGCAAAATACTGCGGATGCTGGAAATCTGAAATAAAAACAAGAAATGCTGGAACCACTCAGCAGTTCTGGCAGAACTGGTTCCGAAGAAGGGTCACTGACCCGAAACATTAACTCTGCTTCTCTTTCCACAGATGCTGCCTGACCTGCTGAGTGGTTCCAGCATTTCTTGTTTTATTATAGTATAAATTGAATAGCTAATTCAATGCCAAATCATACACAGAAAGCAAAATAAGGAGATAGAAAGAAAGTTGAGATTAAGAGAGAGAGAGATAAAAGAGACTGAAAGAAGTTTAAAAAAAATTAAATCTCCAACAGTAAGTAAAATCTGAAATGAGACTCCATACTTATAAAAGTTAATTTTCAGTCCCAGAGAGGTTGTGTGGCTGTAATTAAGACTTAATATAGCAATAGAAATTTATTTACACTGGCATGGACAAGTCATAACATTTTCTGGTGAATTTAGTGGGTATCTATCATGTAACTACAATAACTTCACACATTTCCATATACTTCAAGCCAAGTCTCTCAGTGAGTTACTGGTATAGCAAAACTTCTGAAACATCAAGGCACCACAGACAACAACTTCCCAATTTCTGCATTTCCCACACTTCTGCCTTCACCCCTTCCCCTCCCTCCCAGAACTGCGACAGGGTTCCCCTTGTCCTCACTTGCCACCCCACCCGCCTACACATCGAAAGGATCATCCTTCACCATTTCCACCACCTCCAGAGTGATGTCACCACCAAACACATCCTCCCCTCCCCTCCCCTCCACTGTCAGCATTCCAAAGGGATCATTTCCTCTGTGACACCCTGGTCCACTCCAACATTACCCCTAATACCTCTTCCCCTTCCCACAGCACCTTCCCATGCAATCGCAGGAGGTGTAATACCTGCTCTTTTCCCTCCTCTCTCCTCACTATCCAAGGCCCCAAACACTCCTTTCAGGTGAAGCAGTGATTTACTTGTACTTCTTTCAATTTAGTATACTGTATTCGCTGCTCACAATGTGGTCTCCTCTACATTGGAGAGACCAAACGCAGATTGGGGACTGCTTTGCGGAACACCTCTGCTCAGTCCGAAAATAGGACCCTCTGATTAGGCACGTCACAGCCTACCAGACTGAACATTGAGTTCAATAATTTCAGAGCATGGCTGGCCCTTTTTTAAATTTTATTTAATTTGTTCCATCTCTTTTTTTTAACCATGTACCTGCCTACTATTTTTTCATAATAAAAACAAGAAATGCTGGAACCACTCAGCAGGTCTGGTAGCATCTGTGGAAAGAGAAGCAGAGTTAACATTTCGGGTTAGTGACCCTTCTTCGGAACGGACAAATATTAAAAATGTCACAGGTTATAAGCAAGTGAGGTGGGAGTGGGGCAAGAGATAACAAAGGAGAAGGTGCAGATTGGACAAGGCCACATAGCTGACCAAAAGGTCATGGAGCAAAGGCAAACAATATGTTAATGGTGCGTTGAAAGACAAAGCATTAGTACAGAATAGGTGTTAACGGACTGAATATTGAACAGCAGCAAGCGCAAACATGAAAAAAAAACAGTGGGTAAGCAAACTGAACAAACTAAGATGAAATTAAATAAATGCAAAAAAAGGGTTGTAGAAAATGTAAAAACGTTAACTCTGCTTCTCTTTCCACAGATGCTGCCAGACCTGCTGAGTTCCTGCATTTCTTGTTTTTTACACAATATTCAGTCCGTTAACACCTATTCTATACTAATGCTTTGTCTTTCAACACACCATTAACATATTGTTTGCCTTTGCTCCGTGACCTTTTGGTCAGCGATGTGGCCTTGTCCAATCTGCACCTTCTCCTTTGTTATCTCTTGCCCCACCCCCATGTCACTTGCTTTTAACCTTTGACATTTTTAATATTTGTCAGTTCCGAAGAAGGGTCACTGACCCAAAACGTTAACTCTGCTTCTCTTTCCACAGATACTGCCAGACCTGCTGAGTGGTTCCAGCATTTCT
Source organism: Heterodontus francisci (assembly GCF_036365525.1). Taxonomy (NCBI): domain Eukaryota; kingdom Metazoa; phylum Chordata; class Chondrichthyes; order Heterodontiformes; family Heterodontidae; genus Heterodontus; species Heterodontus francisci. Next base: position 146,323,060 of record NC_090376.1, read on the forward strand.
TGTTTTTATTTCAGATTTCCAGCATCTGCAGTATTTTGCTTTTATACTATTTTTTCATGTTTGTGCTTTTGGCTAGGGCTGCTCATTATTCTGTCATTAACATTCCCTCTGCACTGATGCTTTGTCTTTCATCACACCATTAGCACACTCTCTTTGCCTTTGTTGCATGATCTTGTCAGTTAATTTCTCTGAACCTCTGTCCTATCACACATCTTCCCTTTTGTTCTCTTCCCCCCATTCCCACTTTACTTGTTTAAAACCTATTATATTTCTAACCTTTGCCAGTTCTGATGAAAGGTCACTGACCTGAAACATTAACTCTGCTTCTCTCTCCATAGATGCTGCCAGGCCTGCTGAGTTTTTCCAACACTTCCTGTTTTTATTTCAGATTTCCAGCATCCGCAGTATTTTGCTTTTATTTTAGTGACTGACTTATTGCCCCCTTCCTGCACTGCTGTCATTTTTCCAGAAACATTCTGTTGAACAGATAAGGTTCCTGCCTCAATCAAATCAAAGTCCTATGACAGTCATAAGTCCCCAATGTTGACTGAAATTCCTAGTAAGTGCAGCATGTGCTATGTATGCTCCACTCAATAAAAACTGGTAGTGTAGAAGAGGTCTGAATGTTAAGTGTTGGAATTATTTTTGTGAACCCAGGAGGTGTGAGAGGGCTTCTTTGGGCTCCGCAAAAAGACTTGGAATTAAAAAATTAATATAAAAACAAAATATTGCAGATGCTGGAAATCTGAAATAAAAACAAGAAATGGTGTCTGGTAGCAGGTCTGGCAGCATCTGTGGAAAGAGAAGCAGAGTTAACATTTCAGGTCAGTGACCCTTCATCAGAATTGGCAAATATTAGAAATGTAATAGGTTTTAAGCAAGTAAAGCAGGAGTGGGGCAAGAGATAACCAAAGAGAAGGTGTTGATAGGACAAGGTCACAGAGAATAACTGACCAGAAGGTCATGGAGCAAAGGCAAATGGTATGTTAATGGTGTGGTGAAAGACAAAACATTAATGCAGAGAGGGTGTTAATTGACAGAAAAATGAACAGCCGGGCCCTAAGCACAAACATGATTAAAAAAAAACACAGTGGGTAGGCACAGTAGAAACAAACTAAAATAAAATAAACAAATAAAAAATAAAAAAAAATAAAAAATAACTAAAAATAAAAATAAAAAGGGGGGCACGTCATGCTCTGAAATTATTCAACTCAATGTTCAGTCTGGCATACTGTAGCATGTCTAATTGGTAAATGAGGTTCTGTTCCTCGAACTTGCCTTGATGTTCACTGGAACATTGCAGCATTCCCAGGACAGAGATGTGGGCATGAGAGCAGGGGGGTGGGTGTTCAAATAGCCAGCAACCGGAAGCTCGAGGTCATGCTTTTGGACTGAGCTGAGGTGTTCCGCAAAGCGGTCACGCAGTCTGCGTTTGGTCTCCCCCGTGTACAGGAAGCCACATTGTGAGCAGCGAATACAGTATACTACATTGAAAGAAGTACAAGTAAATCACTGCTTTACCTGAAAGGAGTGTTTGGGGCCTTGGATAGTAAGGGCGTCCCAAAGTGCTTTAGAGCCAATGTACAGCCAGTACTTCTGAAATGTAGTCGCTCTTGTAATGGAGAAAACATAGCAGCCAATTTGCATTTAGCAAGTTCTCACAAACAGCAATGTGGTAATGACTGGACAATAATTTTAGTGATGCTGCTTTAAGGATAAATGTTGGCCGGATCCTGGGGATAACTCTCCTGCTCTTCTTTGAAATAGTGCCATGGAAACTTTTGGGCCTACCTGAGAAGGCAGATGGGGCCTCACTTTACCCAAAACAAATGACTCAGAGGTGAGAGTGCTATCACTAAGCTACAGTCGACACCTGAGTAACGTCAGCTACTGCTGTCCTGAGCTATCCGCACAATCTTGAGATCTATATTTATCCTGGCTGGGTCAGCTTCTGACCACTTAATATTGCGCCGGCTGGAGCAGATGAGTTGCAATGAGATGCTTGTTAAGAGTGTGTATATTGCCGTGTTTATGTTCAGATGCTGGGCCTCGCACCGCCGCTATTGAGCCGATAATTAAATTCAACCCTGCTGGCTCTCTCGTGACATGTTACTGGTATCCACACACCACTATGGATGAGCAATAGAGTTTAATAATTAAAGTGACAGGAAGTAGGAGAATCAATTGTTTAAGGTAAAGCATGTTTTAAAAAAATTATGGCTGCAAAATTTAACTCTGCAGTGTCCATTTCCTTGGCACAATAGGTGTCATTTTGTATGCAAAATGCCACGGGCACACACTTCTGCTGCAGGCCATGCTGGATGCCATTTTGGTGAGGGTATTAGAAACATATGCTGGAAGAAGGCAGGTTCGGCAGATCATGATGTCAGTCAGCGTGTAACACTGATTTGATTGGCGGAGCCATTTTCAAACTCACCGCTCTAGCTACTGCCCTTTCTTAGTCTCAAACAACTGAAGCAGGAAAGACTTTTACCAGCGCTATTTAAAGGAATCATTACTGCTTAGAATCATAGAAAGTTTACAGCACAGAAAGAGGCCACTTGGCCCATCATGTCTGTGCCAACAAAAAAGAAGCAACCCAGCTGAATCCCACTTTCCAGCATTTACAGAATCATAGAAAGTTTACTTTCAGAATAGTTGCAGATTGATTTCTACAGATTGCTGCTGAGTTTATAAAAGTACTGTCACTTAAAGTTGATGTTGCATGTGGTGAAGGCCTTGGTTTTCACTTCAGGCCACTTTCTGTCTGTCATGGGTTCTGCAATTACCATCGCCTTTGGTCTGCAGCATGACAGGGAAAGGCAACACAAAGGAGGATAAGCTGCTTGAAGAGTGTGGAGAACAAAGGGGAGAAGGGCACTCCGCAGGAGTTCGTATCCACCAGGAGTCTTCAAAAAGCAATCCTCTTTTACCCCAGACTTAGTGAGGAACAGTGCGTGTGACTTCTCCATTTTATGAAGGAGGTGCTCACTAAAATCTACCACTTTTTGCAAGCAAACCTACAGCCTCAGAGCAGGGCAAGGACAGTACTGCCAGTGACTGTAAGGATGACCATGGACATGAATTTCTTCACATCAGGATCCTTCCAGGCTACAGCAGGCACTATCTCCAACATTTTGCAGTTCTCCATCCACTGTTGTACAAGGGAGGTCACTGAAATTCTGCATACCAGGAGACAGGAATACATTACATAGGTAGCAACCTGATGAAGCTGCAATGCAGGCCGATATGCATGTTATACAGTGGAAGCAGCACGCTATAGACAGAGATAAGCAATCCCACAACTGACAGATCAGCTCAAAGCTCTGCAGTTCTGCCATATACAATCATGAATAGTGGTGGACAATTAAACAACTAACCAGAGGAGGAGGCTCCAAAAACATCCTCATCTTCACGTCAGTGCAAAAAACAGGGCTGAAGTATTTACAACCACCTTCAGCCAGAAGTGCCAAGTGGATGATCCATCTCAGTCTCTTCCTGAGGTCCCAACATCATAGATAAAATTCTTCAAACAATTCAGTTTACTTCACATGATATCAAGAAACAGTTGAAGGTACTGGCTACAGCAAAGACTATGGGTCCTGACAACATCACAGCTCTAGTACTGAAGACTTGTACTCAGAACTATCCACGTCCTTAGCCAGGCTGTTCCAGTACAGCAACAACAATGGAATCTACCTGACAATGTGGAACATTGCCCAAGTATGTGCAGTCCACAAAAAGCAGGACAAATTCAATCTGGCCAATTACCACCCCACCAGTATACTCTCGATCATCAGCAAAGTGGTAAGGTGTCGTCATCAGCGCCATCAAGTGGCACTTACTCAGAAATAACCTGCTCACTGATGCTCAGTTTGGGTTCTGCCAGGGCCACTCGGCTCCTGACCTCATTATAGCCTTAGTCCAAACAGGGACAAAAGAGCTGAATTCCAGAGGTGAGTTGAGAGTGACTGCCCTTGACATCAAGGCAACATTTGACCCAGTGTGGCATCAAGGAACCCTAGAAAAATTCAAGTCAATGGGAATCAGGGGAAAACTCTCCACTGGTTGGAGTCATACCCAGTGCGGCACAGTGGCGCAGTGGTTAGCACTGCAACCTCACAGATCCAGGGACCCGGGTTCGATTCTGGGTACTGCCTGTGTGGAGTTTGCAAGTTCTCCCTGTGTCTGCGTGGGTTTTCTCCGGGTGCTCCGGTTTCCTCCCACAAGCCAAAAGACTTGCAGGTTGGTAGGTAAATTGGCCATTATAAATTGTCACTAGTATAGGTAGGTGGTAGGGAAATATAGGGACAGATGGGGATGTTTGGTAGGAATATGGGATTAGTGTAGGATTAGTATAAATGGGTGGTTGTTGGTCGGCACAGACTCGGTGGGCCGAAGGGCCTGTTTCAGTGCTGTATCTCTAATCTAATCTAATCTAATCAGTACAAAGGAATATGGTTGTTGTTGGAGACCAATAATCTCAGCCCCAGGACATCACTGTAGGATTTCCTCAGGGCAGTGTCCTAGGTCCAATCATCTTCAGCTGCTTCATTAATGACTTTTTCTGCATCATGAGGTCAGAAGTGAAGATGTTTGCTGATGATTGCACTGTGTTCAGTACCATTTGCAACTTCTCAGATAATGAAGCAGCCCGTGTCCGCATGCAGCTAGACATGGACAACATTCAGGCTTGGGCTGATAAGTGGCAAGTAAAATTCGCACCACACAAGTGCCAGGCAATGATGATCTCCATCAAGAGAGAATCTAACCATCTCACTTTGACATCAACAGCATTACCATTGCTGAATCCCCATCCTGGGGTTACCATTGACCAGAAACTTAACTTGACCAGCCATATAAATATGGCTACAAGAACAGGTTGGAGGCTGGGTTTCTGTGCTGAGTAACTCACCTCCTGCTTCCCCAAAATGTGTTCACCATCTACAAGGCACACGTCAGGAGTGTGATGGAATGCTCTCCACTTGCCTGGATCACTAAAGCTCCAACAACACTCAAGAAGCTCAACACCATCCAAGGCAAACCATCCTGCTTGTTTGGCACCCCAACATTCAACATTCGCTCCCCTTCACCACTGGCGCACAGTGGCAGCAGCATGGACATCTACAAGATGCACTGCAACTTGTCAAGCCTCCTTCAGCAGCACTTTCAAAACCCACAATTTCTACCACCTAGAATGACAAGGACAGCGGATGCAAGGGAACACCACCATCTGCCAGTTCCCCTCCAAGTCACACACTATCCTGACTTGAAATGTTATTGTCGTTCCTTCACTGTCACTGGGTTAAAACCCTAGAACTCCTTCCCTGACAGCACTCTGGGTGTACATTCACCAGATTGACTGCAGTGGTTCAAGAACCAGTATCAAGGGTAATTAAGGATGGGAAATAAATGCTGTCCCAGCCAGCGATGCTTACAACTCAAGAATAAATGAAAATAATTCTCTATTTCCTGAGAGAAGCAGGCCGGAGAATGCATGGAGCTTCACCAGGGTGGCAAATGTCCGCGTGGAGCAGGCTGCCATTGACTGCACACACGTTACTTTGCAGGCACCGCATCGAAATGCAGAGACGTACTGCAAGTGCAAAGGCTTCTGTTTCCTGAGTGTGCAGTTGATGTGTGGCCATGTACAGCAGATTATGCAGGTGAATGCCCAGTGTGTTGGCAGCAGTCATGATGCCCTATTCTGCACCATTCTGCTGCTGCCTCAGTATTTGAGCCACTATATTAAACAAGAGGGTGGTTACTCAACGACAAGGACTATCCACTGACCACCTGGCTCATGACTGTGGTGTGCAACCCAAGCTCACATGGACAGCATTAGAAGATGGTTGAGACGACCATTGGGGTGTTTAAGCAATGCTGCTGCTGCCTGGACCGCTCTGGAAGAGCCCTGGAGTGCTCCCCAGAGCTTGTTTCAGGATTCGTTGTGGTCTGCTGCATTCTGCACAACCTCTCCATTAGGAAGGTGCAGCTCTTGCCATCAGGTAGGTGGTGAACAGATGAGGAGGAAGAGGAAGAGGAAGAGGAGGATGAGAAAAGGAGGTAGTAGAGGAGCAGAAGAAATGCAAGAACATTAGAAATAGGAGCTGCAGGAAGACATTCGGCCCTTTAGGCTAGCTCTGTCATTCAGTAAGATCATGGCTGATCTTCTTGCTCAACTAGACCTTCTTTCCTATTCCCATATCTATTGATTTCCTTAGTATTCTAAAAATCTGTTGATCTCTGTCTTGAATATACTCGGCGAATGAACATCCACAGTTTTCTGTGATACAGAATTCCTAAGATTCACCAATCTTTGAGCGAAGAAATTTCTCCTTATCTCAGTCTTAAATGGCCGACCCTTTATTCTGAGACAGTGATCCCAGTGTTCTAGATTCCACAGCCAAGGGAAATATTGTGCTGGATCTTCACTGCATGAGCAGGAAACTGAAGTCAGGACCATTTCCAGGCCCCAAACCTGCCCCAAGGGGGGCTATCACTCAATCAATAAGGAGATAGATTTGGCAGCCAATTGACAGCCGTGGAGGCAGGAATGGAGGTAGGACAAATCAAGTGCCGGCTCAATTTAAACCCACCATGGCAGCCATTACTGTGGCTGCTGTTTCACTGTTGTGAATGCACAGGAAAATTAATTTCCACAATGTCTCAGGAAAGCCAGAGTCCTGGAACCCGGGGCAGGGCAGCACCTCAATTTTCCAAGGTGATGCTGGAGGCTGTGAGGGAGAGGAGGGAAGTCCCCTTCCTGGACGGTGGCAGGAAGAAGCCATCAACACAGACCAAGCAGGTGTGGATGGATAATGCTGCCACTGTCAGTAGCAGAAGCCTGGTCAGAAGTACCTGGATTCAGTGCAGGAAAAAGTTCAATGACCTCGTATGCTCTGGCAAAGTGAGTGCTACTCCTAAACATCAGGACAGGTATCTGGGAATTCCCCCTCCAGCAGACACACCAGCTGAGAAGCCTCAGGGCACATGCTGCTCCTGAACATGGATTAGGTGTGTGCCAAGGGCACTTACTGACCCCTCAGAATGGTTCTGAGCCATAGTGCTGCTGAGGACCTGTCAGCAGTGAAACATGCAGCTTCTAATGAATAGAAGCAGATGCCATTGGCCATAGGGGACAGCAGTGCCTTACCACGTTGTCTTTTGTCCTTGCAGAAGAAATGGCACATAATGCCAAGAGAGGTCCCTGACAGATGGAGGGGTACCCTACCTTCAGATCATCACATCAATGGAGGGGAGAGTGATGGAAATAGCGAGGAAGTCAGCCCTGGCAAAATGGGCGCTCATGTTGAAGATGGTGATTACATTGGGCAAAGCACTCACTGCGGGAGTGTATTGCACTCCACCCCATCCGACAGCATGCCAAACACTGGGTTGCATTGGGAAGCCTCAACACTGCAGAGGCTTCTGCTCTCCAGCTAACTCTCTTGATCTCTTTTTGTGTCTCCCACAGGTGCAGATATCCACCCAAGGAGACTTTCTTCCTCTCCATTGCCAAGCGAAGAGGACCAGCAAAGCTCAGAAGAAGCACTTTCACACCTTACAAGTGCACCATCCATCAGCACTGATGTAGTCACCTTGGTGGGTCCTCGCACATATTTAGATAGGATGGCACTGGGTGAGGAGCACAGCACTAGTGTGCAGGAGGAGGTGCTGGAGGCAGAGGCAGCTGTGGTCAATTCCCCTTGGAGGAGAGAGGACAGACACAGCCATGCTCAGCTCAGCATAGATGCAGGGCATCAGGAGTCACTGGAAAGGAAACATGCCACAATATGTAACCTGGACCAGTCAATGGAATTTGTGGCATAGAGCTGTTTGGAGGGGATTGCAGTTGCGTCCAAGCTGGTGCTCCCTCCAGCCATCCGGAGGGTCATCCAGGGGCTGAGGATGTCAGAGAGGAGAATGAGGATGCCACCCTTCATGGGGCGCCTGTATCATCTTCGGCCTCTTTGGCTCCTCTGAGAGTGGGATCATCTGTGCAACAGGGCCAAGTGACAGAGGCTGCCCCTGCAATGACTCAGGTTCAAGTGCACAGGCTGCTTCCACTTCCTCCGAGGCCACAAGGGGAGCACTGTGTAGAAGTGTCCGAGCTCAGAAGCCACCACATCGCACGGAGACTGAGTGGGTCACTGGGATGTCTTCTTGCTGTAACTGCTTTCCTTTCTGAGCACAATGTAAATAATGACATATAAAGCCACCTGTGCATGACTCCTTTGATTGATGGTGGGACAAGAAGAGATATGAAGTGAAGAAGGAGATCAAGTGTTCCTCAACGATGATGGCAAAACCTCTGGGAGCCATCAATGATGCATTGCACCTGGGGGAATCCAGCGATGGTGGCAAAACCCAATACCCTCTATATCTGTGAGGCCTCAACTATCGTGAACTGAATGCACTGTCCAGCTGTGGCAGCTAGGGCATCAGTAAGCTGCGAGATGCAATGGTGGGCAGCTGTTTTACAGATTGCAGTTGATCCTTTGAAGGAGCTAGAAGTGAAGGCCAGAGTGACTTTGAAGCCTACTGGCAGGGTCTGGCAATCAGTGCTGTGAGAAGTGAGTTCCTCAGCAGTGAGGGCACAGATGTCTTTGACCATCTGCCTGGAGAGTTGCAGTCTCCTGCACTGCTGGTTCTCAGTCATCTCCAGGTAGCTCTGTCTTTTCTGCTAAATCCTATAGTGAGGGCATGGCCTTCATGTCCTTTCTACCCCTCGTGCCTCTCCTCTGCCCTCCTGATGCCCAGGGCTCTGCCCTTCCTGCAGAGGGTGTTGCTCCTCATTGCCACTGGGCTCAAGAGCTGAGAATTGTGCTCCTATTGATGGCTGCTGCCTTCCTTATGGTCAGGTGGCCGCTCAATTATCCTTGGAAGCCTTGCCCCCTGCTCTTAAGTAGCCAGGGTGCCAGAAGGGTGACGACTCCCTGCATTGCCCAAGTGCTTACTGCCCTTTCTCCCAGAAAACTTTGCCACGCCAATGGCACCTGTTTGTCAATAGCCGAGTCCTCCTTTGTGATGTTCAACCATTTAGCAGCCCAGCTAATTCCCACTCTGTACCCATCTCCCTTCACCTGTTCTGCGCAGACAGTGCATGCAGACCGAGCACTCCAGTGTAAAACACAACATTCCCCCATTAACGAGCTCTTAATGAGCTTCTTGACCAGCCTAATTGGCTGTAATCAGGTATCAAGCAAGATCATGAGGCCGCCCTCTTCCTGCCCTGGTGAACATGGCCAGCACCGGGAATGATATTGGGAAACTGGCACGAAGCCAGCGCTGTTATTTTGGATCCCCCGCTGCTGCCATTCCCACCCCCAGAAGAATCTGAAAATCCAGCCCATTATCTCAGCATCTGCCCTGTCAAGCGCTTACAAATTTTATATGTTTCAATGAGATTATCTCATTCCTCTTCAGTCCAGGGAAGATAGACGTACTCTACTCAATTTCCCCTTCTATGCCAATCCCTTCATGGAGTTAGTCTTGCATAGCAATCCCTGCAACTGTTTTCAGGCCTTGTTCCCCTAAATGGTTTTTTCCACTTCGTGTATAAATCTGTGTCTGTCCAAGAAAGAGACGATAGTAAAGCACAGGCCTTGACTTGCAACGGTATACACATTTTTGAGTATTGGTTCTGTAGGATGGTCTTTGCTCTGGGTGATTCTGGAGTGCCACTATGTTCTATGACAGATTGTAGAGTTTCAATCCACTACATCAGAACACCACAATTTGGATCATGGGCTTCTCTAAAATAGTCAGCATGTGCTGAAAATTCCTAGCCACACTTTTAAATGGCGATGACAATCTATTGTGCTAAAAAAGATCATTTTTTTAAAAGCTAGGCCCATAAGGTCCACAATCTTGCACTTTTCGACAGAAAATATACATGAGCTGGTCCTCTTCAATGCCTCCACCACCACATGCTCCAGCTCACCCAATGTGTGCCCCTCAAAATCACTGTCTCAGTTTCAGTGCAATTTGTCTGAATCCTCAAAGCCCACATATTAAAATCAGCTCCAATCTGTTGAATTTTACACCCCCAATGTCTCCATGAAGTCACATAGTGGATTCCCAACAAATATTTTTTATGACAGATAGGTTCTGTGTACTTCATACAACCACTGCAGGTGCCAATGATGTTTCCACTTCTCCATAGCAGAGTTTATTCCATTCAATTGTAAATCTTGCCTAGTTCCCAGATTTTTCAGCATTCGCTCAATGAAAAGAAGTGACTGATGTTTATATTGAATTAGTGTCCTTCGGACATTTGAATTTGGACCTGGAGCACCACAGCCACCAGTGATTGCCCTCCCTCATCTATCTGCTGTGGGTCCCTCTGTCATCTGTGTAAAAGCACTCTTATGTTTCTCCAAATTGTGTCAATGTCTGCTGGTTGTTTTGTACTAGAGTGATGCTGTAGAGTACAGTGCTTTCAGATCTTGATAGTTGTGGCGAGCTTCACATCACTGCTTACTTTTATCATTGTGAACAGAAAAGATATCATGAATTAACAATCTAGGGGTCATGAGTTAATATCCCACCATGGGAAGGGAACATGCCACCCCTTATCCAACCTCACCTACACATCACTCAATGTCATCTGAAATAGGCTAGCAAGCCATACAGGAGCACCAAATTGTATATCACATGTGGCCCAGAACATTGCTTACTTCACCATTTCCATTGAAACATAGAAAATAGGAGCAGGAGTAGGCCATTCGGCCCTTCGATCCTGCTCTGCCATTCATTGTGATCATGACTGATCATCCAACTCAGTAACTTGTTCCCGCTTTCACTCCATATCCTTTGATCCCTTTCACCCCAAGAGTTATATCTAACTCCTTCTTGAAAACATACAATGTTTTGGCCTCAACTGCTTTCTGTTGTAGCAAATTCCACAGGCTCACCACTCTCTGGGTGAAGAAATTTCTCCTCATCTCAGTCCTGAAAGGTTTACCCCATATCCTTAGACTATGACCCCTGGTTCTGGACGCCCCCACCATCAGGAACATCCTTCCTGCATCTACCCTGTCCAAGTCCTGTTAGAATATTGTAAGTTTCTATGAGATCCCCCCTCACTCTTCTGAACTCCAGCGAATATAATCCTAACCGACTCAATCTCTCCTCATACGTCAGTCCCTCTATTCCAGGAATCAGTCTGGTAAACCTTCGCTACACTCCCTCTATAGCAAGAACTCCTTCCTCAGATAAGGAGACCAAAACTGCACACAATATTCCAGGTGTGGCCTTGTCAAGGCCCTGTATAATTGCAGCAAGATATCCCTGCTCCTGTACTCAAAACCTCTCGCCTTGCATCCTTCCTTAAGTGGGGAGACCGGTACTGTGCACAGTGCTCCTTGGGCGGCACAGTGGCGCAGTGGTTAGCACCGCAGCCTCACAGCACCTAATCCTACATTAATCCCATTACCCTCTCACATCCCCACCTTCCCTCAATTCCCCTACCACCTACCTATACTAGGGGCAATTTATAATGGCCAATTTGCCTATCAACCTGCAAGTCTTTGGCTGTGGGAGGAAACCGGAGCACCCGATGAAAACCCACGAGGTCACAGGGAGAACTTGCAAACTCCACACAGGCTCGGTGGGCCGAAGGGCCTGTTTCAGTGCTTTATCTCTAAATAAAATAAAATAAAATGTGGTCTCGCCAATGACCTGTATAGCTGAAGCATAACCTCCCAACTTTTTCATTCAATTCCCCTCATGATAAACGATAACAGTCTCTCTTCAGCTATGAAGAGATACTGGATAGACTGGGATTGTTTTCTTTAGAGCAGAGAAGGCTGAAGGGGGACCTGATTAAGGTATATAAAATTATGAGGGGCATCGATAGGGTAGATAGGAAGAAACTTTTTCCCTTAGCGGAGGTGTCAATACCGGGGGCACAGATTTAAGTTAAGGCGCAGGAGGTGTGGAGGGGATTTAAGGAAAACTTTTTTCACCTGAGGGTGGTTGGAATCTGGAACACACTGCCTGAAGAGGTGGTAGAGGCAGGAACCCTCACAACATTTAAGAAGTATTTAGATGAGCACTTGAAATGCCATAGCATACAAGGCTACGGGCCAAGTGCTGGAAAATGGGATTAGAATAGGTAGGTGCTTGATGGCTGGCATGAACACGATGGGCCGAATGGCCTGTTTCTGTGCTGTATGACTCTATGACTCTATACCATTTGCCTTTTCTACTGCCTGTTGCAACTGCATGCTTACCTTCAGCGACTGGTGTATGAGAACATCCAGGTCTCGCTGCATATTCCCCTCTCTCAGTTTATAACCGTTCAGATAATAATCTGCCTTCCTGTTTTTGCTACCAAAGTGGATAACCTCACATTTATCTACATTATACGGCATCTGCCATGCATTTGCCCACTCACTCAACTTGTTCAAATCACCCTGAAGCCTCTCTGCATCCTCCTCACAACTCACCCTCCCACCCAGTTTTGTGTCATCTACAAATTTGGAGATATTACATTTAGTTCCCTCATCTAAATCATTGGTATATATTGTGAATAGCTGGGGCCGTAGCACTGATCCCTGCGGTATCCCACTGGTCACTGCCTACCATTTGGAAAAAGACCTGTTTATTTCTACTCTTTGTTTCCTGTCTGCCAACCAATTTTCTATCCATCGCAATACACTACCCCCAATCCCATGCGCTTTAATTTTACATGCTAATCTCTTATGTGGGACTTTGTCGAAAGCCTTCTGAAAGTCCAAATAAAACACATCCACTGGCTCCCCCTCTTCAACTTTACATCCTTGAAGAATTCTAGTAGATTTGTCAAGCATGATTTCCCTTTCTTAAATCCATGCAGACTCTGTCTAATTCAACCAGTGTTCTCCAAGTGGTCTGCTATAAAATATATTATACTGGACTCTGGAATTTTCCCCACTACCGATGTCAGGATGACTGGTCTATAATTCCCTGTTTTCTCTCTACCTCCCTTTTTAAATAGTGGGGTTACATTTGCTACCCTCAAATCTGTAGGAACTGTTCCAGAGTCTATAGAATCTTGGAAGATGACCATCAATGCATCCACTATTTCTAGGCCCACTTCCTGTACTCTGGGATGTAGATTAAGCCATGAGACCAAGCTTGGGTGAATGTAGAGTATAAAGGCCAGAGTATATGCCAGAGCAACACAGCCATACCTTGTAGTGAAATATGAAAGTAGTGAAGCTACACAGAGCGACCAATCAGATACCTTCCAAGAATGGAGCAACCCATGCCAGCTAACAGCAGGATCTGGACAACATCCAGGCTTGAATTGATAAGTAGTAGGTAATATTCACACCATATTCAGCATCCAGCCACGAGGACCCACTCCCACTCAGCAACTAGCAAGTGGATTTGGCTGGCTTCGGGTAGACCCCAAGGAAATTTATTCAAATGAGGCTTGGCCTTTAAAATAGACTGGACCTTCATTCCCTCAGACTCCATGTGTATACCATCTGCTTTGGGGCTTGAGTGCAGCACATTCGCCCCCATCCTTTTAAAATCGTGGCCAATACCATATTGCCTTTTCTATAAACATGATATGAATTTAGTAGGGTCACATTCTGAACCAAGCTATTTTCAATATCTGCAGGCTACAAAGTGCGTATGGGTTATTATCATTCAAGAACATACCTCATTGCATAACCAACTATTTTGTCTTGGCTGTTACTGTTATCTGGTAAAAAACTTAATTTTTTTTTCTTGAAAATTGAAAGCAATGATTGTCGAAGTATCTTGGCAAGTTAATAGCTCTTCTTGTAGCTGAATAATTTTGTTAACCATAGGATTTAATTAGCATAGATTTTTTTTTAAATTGCAATTTATGTTTAATTTTGAAGAGTAAAAATAGATTTAATGTTAGCCTACTCATATAACAAGCTTTTGGACTCTGTTTGGGCCATTTATAAACAATAGTGATGTAATTTTCCTTTAGTTTTCAGATCTGACAAGGTAATGACTTTTACAATGAATAATGTAGCACCCTTTTGTATCTTGCAACTTCATCAAAGCTTTATTTCTCATTTTAAAATTCCATACTGGAAGGCTTTAGTCTTTGTTTGGAAGGTAATTTCAAATTAAGCTTTTACTTTTCAAAATCCAGCAGCAATCGAGCTGTCCATTTGTATCACTGAAGGATGGTAATATTAAAGCAGGAGATTGGGTAAGCATAGAACTGTACTCTTGAGGAGAGTTAATAAAAAGCTGAAAGTTATAGCCAACTGAGCTGTCTTAATGTGCTTTTGTATCATTAACATTTTAAACACCGTGGAGGAAGAGTGCTACCAGTCAGACTTCTATCAAATCTTACAAATACAGAAAATTAATCAAGTGAAATACTAAATAATATCATCAGATAAATTTGCTTGCGAACATATGAATTAGAAGCAGGAGTAGGCCACTCGGCTCTTTGAGCCTGCTCCACCATTCAATAAGTTCATGGCTGGACTGATTACTCCACATTTCCACTGACCCTCGATAACCTTCAACCCACTGGCTTATCAAGAATCTATCTACCTCTGCCTTAAAAATATTCAAAGACTCTGCTTCCACTGCCCCTTGCAGAAGAGAATTCCAAAGACTCACGACTTCCTGAGAGAAAAAATTTCTCCCATCGCTGTCTTAAATGGGCGACCCCTTATTTTTAAACAGTGGCCCCTAGTTCGAGATTCTCCCACAAGGGGAAACATCCTTTCCACATCCACCCTGTCGAGGCCCCTCAGGATCTTATATGTTTCAATCAAATTGTCCCTTACTCTTCTAAATTCCAGTGGATACAAGCCTAGCCTGTCCAATCTTTCCTCGTAAGACAGCCCGCCCATTCCAGGTATCAGTCTAGTAAACCTTCTCGAAACTGCCTCCAAAGAATTTACATCCTTCCTTAAATAAGGAGACCAGTGCTGTACATAGTACTCCAGATGTGGTCTCACCAATACCCTGTATAGCTGAAGCATAACCTCCCTACTTTTGTATTCAATTCCCCTCGCGATAAACGATAACATTCTATTAGCTTTCCTAATTACGTGCTGTACCTGCATTCTAACCTTTTGTGATTCATGCACTAGGACACCCAGATTCCTCTGCATCTCAGAGCGCTGCAATATCACCATTTAGATAATATGCTTCTTTGCTATTCTTTCTGCCGAAGTGGACAATTTCCCACTTTCCCACATTATACTCCATTTGCCAGGTCTTTGACCATAATGCTTAACCCATAATAAGACTGTTCAAAATGTTTTAAGTTAAATATCAGGATCAAAAGTAAAAAAAAAATGTGATTAGATAACAAGAACAATCTCAAAGTATTCAGCCTTCTTATATCTCACTAAATTTTATGAAAAGTTCATAGATAAGATCCAATTGTTCAATTATATTAAATAAAACAAGAAATAAAGCAAGAACAATGCCAATATAAGTGGTAGATAAATTCTGTAAGGGGTTATTTTCTAACTCTGGACTACTGACACAAAGAAAATGCAAATATCAGATTGAACACTTTTCTCAGCTTTCTACTTCACTGGAAAACCTTGGCCTGGATATTGACAGGGTCAGGTTACGTTGGCTGAGGAAGGGTAGAATTGCGATGGGAAAACCAGGTCAGTCCAGGATTCCACACATGCTGCAGATTTAACTCCACAGTATGTGTCTTTTGTTCTTGACAGGTTCCCTCCACCTCAGAAATCACCCTGAGCCACAGGCTTGGCTTCCAGCCAGGCAGGGAGGACTCTGAAGCAGCTCCTGGGGCCATGTATGTCCAGTCCACGAACCGAGGGTGGGTATCTAATCCCGGGGGCAGGCCCAATCTTGGACCCCAGAGATCTTGAAATGGGGGGTGATTGGGGGGCAGTTTAATGCCTCTCTCAGATGGAGAACCACAGCCTAGCTCTTAAAATTGACCCCCGCATGCACATCTGATGGATAAAATATTGAAAAGTAGTCCGGTGTAGCGAGAGTAACAGTTCAAGAAATTAGATAAAATAAAACCCTATTTCTAATAATTTCAGAGTACAGAAATAGTTAAATATACATTTGGCACAGTGTTATTTTATGAAAAGTCAGTGGACTAACCTCAATCTTCTGAATGTTCAGTTTAATTCAATCCAAGGTTATTGAAACTTCTGCAGTAACATAATTGATGCCAAATTAAAATTTTAATTTAAAGCTGTTCTACATCATAAACAGCAAATTATACATAGCATTCATAATTAAGATAGATTGGATCAATGGCCAAAAATCATATATTTCACCTGCTATAGTCCTGGGATATTTGATATGTTTATGATCTATTTGCATGTCCCATATGTTTCTACTTACAAATCACAGTGAAATCAATATTACTGTGCTCATCACTGAATCTAGTTTCGGAGAAGCGAGTGCTAAACACCAGCGCATGTGAAAAATAACCTTGGTCACAATGATTTAATTTTGAGAAGAGGAGAGAATGAAAATCACCCACTGAACACCATGTGGCTGATTTCTGAATTGACATCAAGTACGTTTGGGCTATAATAATAATTTGGTTTTTCCCACATGGAATTGACAAGCAGAAAATAATTAACATTGGTGCAGTTGAAGATTAAATGAAGTTAATTATTATGAATGAATCCAATGCACTCTAGCCAGAAAGCAATCACCATATGTGAACAATGTAAATGGACATATAAATCATATTCAAGCCAAATATTAAAATTAATGCTACTGCATGAATGGACTATAGAGAGGACTGAGTGCATTCATTCTTTGATAGTTGGAGCAGCCATCAACTTATCCGATGAGAAACAGGATGAAAAGCAAACATGAGCTTGTAAAAGGAGGTTAATCAGGTCCAACCAATACTCAAGAAAGAGGGTAAAAGGCATTGAATGTCCCTCCAAAACCCAACAGTGATAATCTATAAAGGTTCTGGCTTTCTAGAGAACTTGTTGACAGGTATTTCATATGACCATATAAGGAAAGGAGTGGAAAATGTGGAAGCACGGGCCATAATCTTCTAATCCTCTTTCAATACAGGGGTGGGGCCAGAGGACTGGAGAATTACAAATCTTACACCTTTGTTCAGAAAAAGGGTGTAAGGATAAGCCCAGCAACTCTGTGCCAGGCAGTTTAACCTCAGTGGTGGGAAAACTTTCAGGAACAATGGTCAGAATTTTACGCCACCCCGACAAGCGGGATGGTGGTGGGTGTTGGGGTGGGGGGTTGTGGGTGGTGTAACATGGAACGGGAGGCACCGGGATACCTTCCTGACCCGCTCCCACCTCGCTGCCACTTTACGCAGGGCAGCAGCAGCGGTGAAAAATGGCCTGCCTGCCCCAGGCTAATCAAGGCCCTTGATTGGCCTCTTAACGGCCACTTAAGGGCTTTCGCCCGCCTCCGCGCAGATTTTACGCGTGGCGTCCTGGAGGAGGGAGAAGCCACCTAAGGAAACCAGGTGGCTCTCGAACATCCCAGAGGGTGCCCT
The DNA here is from genome assembly GCF_036365525.1 of Heterodontus francisci. NCBI lineage: Eukaryota > Metazoa > Chordata > Chondrichthyes > Heterodontiformes > Heterodontidae > Heterodontus > Heterodontus francisci. Next base: position 146,340,542 of record NC_090376.1, read on the forward strand.
CATTTTCGGGCACCCTGTGCCCGATGGAGGGCCACCCCCACTGCTCCAACCATTCTCAACACCCAACACATCCCCCTTCCACCCCACCCGACCATCCTTGCCTCGCTGGGGCCCGACCGATTACCCCCAGTGAGGCAACCAAAACTTACCTGCCTTCCTGGCTCCTAGGCATCTTCTCTTCATGCTGGGCTGCAGTCCCCGGGATGCTGATGGGACTAAGAGCTGCTGGCACGCTGATTAGCCGGCAGCTCTATTAGGCTGGACTTCCTACGTCAAGCGGGTGGAAGTCCCACCTCACACCAATTGAAGCCGGGGACCCACAAAATATGGGTCAGGTCCCCAGGTGAGACGGAAGGGGTTCGCCTTCGACTTTTCAGTCGGTGGCCGGCTCCCGTCCGCCGACTGTAAAATTCCGGCCAATAATTCGGGACAAAGTTAACAATCACTTGGACAAATGTGGATTAATTATGAAAAGCCAGCACAGATTTGTTAAGGGTAAATCACATTTAATAAACTTGCTTGAGTTTTCTGATGAGGTAACAGAGAGGGTTGATGAAGGTATTGCAGTTGATGTGATGTACATGGATTTTCAAAAGGCATTTGATAAAGTGCCGCATAACAGGCTTGTCAGCAAACTTCGAGTCCATGGAATAAAACGGACAGTAGAAGTATGAATATGAAATCAGCTGAGTGAATGGTTGTTCATCAGACTGGAAGTATATAGTGGGAGTCTCCAGGGGTCTGTGTTAGGACCCTTTCTTTTCTGGATATATATTAATGACCTAGAACTGGGTGTATAGGGGACAATTTCAAAATTTGGGGCTGATTCAAAACGTCAAAGTATTGTGACCTGTGAGGAGGATAGTGATAAACTTCAAAAGGATAAGTAGAAGATGAAATATAATGCAGGGAAGTGAGAAGTGATTCATTTGGTCGAAGAACGAAGAGAAGAAATATAAAATAACGGGTCCAATTCTAAAGAGGGTGCAGGAGCAGAGGGACATGGAGGTATATATGTGCACAAATTATTGAAGGTGGCAGGGCAGGTTGAGAAGGTGGTGAATAAAGCACACGGGATCCTACGCTTTGTAAATAGGGGCTTACAGTACAAAAGCAAGGATGCTATGACAAACCTGTATCAAACACTGGTTCAGCCTCAACTGCAGTATTGTGTACAGTTCTGAGCACCATACTTTCGGAAGGAGGTGAAGGCAGTACAGAGGGTGCAGAAAAGATTCAAGAGAATGACTTCAGGGATGAGGAACGTCAATTACATTGGAGAAAGTGGGGCGGTTCTCCTTGGGGAAGAGAAGATTAAGAGGAGATCTGATAGAGGTGTTCAAAATCATTAGGGGTCTGGACAGAGGAGAGAATAGCTAGGGAATAATTGTTCGTATTGGCAAAAGGATCGAGAACCAGAGGTGGCTGGCAAAAGATACAATGGCGACATGAAGGAAAACATTTTTACACTGCAGGTCATTAGGATCTGGAATGCACTGAATGACAGTGTGGTGGAGGCAGACTCAATGAGGCCTTCAAAAGAGAATTGGATGATTATCTGAAGAGAAAAGATCTGCAGGGCTTTGGGGAAGACAGGAGAGTAGGACCAAGTGGATTGCTCTTGCAGAGGGCTGGCATAGTCATCATGGGTCAAATGGCCACCATTTGGCTGTAACCATTCTATGATTCTATATATAATTTAAAAATATCTTCTGTAACTGTAAACACTGCCACTGTGGGAGGGGGTTAGTTTTAAACTGCAAGAGTAGGTGGGTTGTAGGTGTTTGGAAGATAAAATCATTTAAAACATCAAACCTGACCCCAACGCACCTCCAACACATGCACTTCCTGATTTAATGGAGGCAGGTCAGATGGCAGACAACCATTCCACTCTGAGGAGGCCAGTCGTTCAGTGAAATATTTGAAGGAGGCTGCGCGGCTCCATTTTAACAAGATTTTTTATTGTTAATCAATGGAAGCCAGCTTTTCCAGGGCTCAGGAATGCCAGCAGGTAAAAGGAGGCGAGAAGGGCTGTACCCATCAGGTAAGTGGATTTATTAGCACTGCTTGTGACCATGAGGAACAGGCATGTTTCATCCAGGCTAAACATGCTAACCTCATTACACAACCCTCAGTCTCCGACTCCCACTCTCCCCCAATCCCTGACTCTCTCTCAACAATCTCTGACTCCCCACACTTCCACAACCCACAATCCCAATCTCTGATACTCCGTCGCGATCTCCGGACACTCCCCGATCTCAATTCCCTGCCCTATCTCCCAAACGATCTCTGACAAACCCTCATCCTCCCATGATCAGCCACCACTGCCTCCCTCCTGTGATCTCCTACTCCCCCAAACACGAAATACCAACCCCCACTCCACAGCCCCGCCTACTTATCTGACAACCGCTTCCCACTGCTTTCCCATCTGACTGTTAACCTGGCTGACTGTGGGCAGGAAACCTGCTGAAATAATTTAATAATGCCCTGCAGTTAATTTCAGCAGCATGCCGTACTTCCAGGCTTTCTATCTGGAAATCCTTTGTCTGTTGTCTTTATAACCCCGAGTAAATATCAACACCCACGTCCTCGTTACAAAGTCCATTTAAACAATATCTCTGGCATCAGAAAGAACTGCATTCCCCACTGCATTCAAACATTGCCAGTTGCAATGATTCAGTTGGTGGAAAGAGTGTCTCTTTGTGACTTATTGTATGACTTAAGAGAAACTCAAGGAAAATTCTGGGCCCAAGTAGGTGCTGTTATATGATTGAATACTTTAATTCGCTACCTGTCGAAAATCTTTGTGTGATGGCAGTGGTCGATTTGGCAGAAAATATTAACCGCCCTACTAGTGAAATTCTGGCAGCAGAGTAGGAGAAACTCAAGGAAAATTCTGGGCCCAAGTAGCATTTTATTTCCTCAAAGCTGGTGGTAAATTCATCAAAAGTGCTGCTCTATGTGCCACTTACAAAGCAATCCCCTCTGGGTATGCACAGAGAAGACAGCTTCAAAGCTCAGTGAACTGCATGGATATCAGAATCTGATGCAAATACATTTGAAGCATTTTAACTTAAGATTCTTTCATATTTTTATCCATAATGCAGCACCAGTTAGTTAATCCTTTTTCTTACAAAACAGAGGGAACAACATTCACAATGAAGCTTGTTCAACAGCATGAATAAAATTCCTATATTATCTACATACGTTACTATATTCAACAGTGGAAATGTAAACTGAGCAATTCCATAAGCATTGTAACGAAAACAATCAAAATAACAGGAACAAATTGAATTTCCATAATGCCGTTAATATAAGAACATCTCCAGGCATTTCGCAGAAGCATAAGCAGACAAAACGTGATGCCGAGCCAAAGTAGGAGGTATTCGAAGGGGTTACTATAAGATTGGTCAAGGAGGTAAGTGTTAAGGAGTATCTTAAAGCAGCCGAGTCAGTCAAGTTCCAACGCAGTTTAGGGAGAGAATTCCAGAGCTTAGGGTCCAGATATTTGAAGGTATAGCCTCAATGGTGAGACAAAGGGAGTGGGGAATGTATAAGAGGCAAGAGTTGGAGAAATGCAAAGTTCTCAGAGAACTTGGAAGAGAATTTGAACCGAACAACAAATACGGCTAACCTTTCTTGTGTTTGCCCAAGTCTTGACTGAATCAATGCCTCTAAGCAGTTGTCATACAAAGAAGCATGTGCAATTACCTCATTTTTCCTCTGGACAGAGACGTAACCATCATCAAACCTTTTGTTCTTGTCTCTCTCTACAAATTTTCAAGGAAAGCTCAAGCTCTTTATCAGCCTCTAGACATGCAGACTGTCCCTGTTACTTTGATGATTCATAATGGCCTGAGACATCCATCATCTTTCGTAGATGGAAGGATGCCAACTATGGCCTGAGAAGAGTTTCTTTCAAAGAGGACCTGAAAAATGAGATAATTCCTGACAAAATACCAGATGATAACTAGCTTATCATTAAGCACATAACTTATTATCTCTTTTCCTATCTCACGACTTTCTTGGCTATCTTGTTTTATGGTGTATTGACAAAGTTTAGTCAAACACATGCAAATCACATATCCTGTACTTTAGCAGTAAACGAAAAGCACAGTCAGCTTAATTATGAACTGATACATTAAACTTTGAAGCACCCTGGGAATGAACAATTTATCCAGTACAAATCCACAAGTTAAAGGAAAGCAAAAGACTGAATTGTATGAGATTAACTCAAATCCTAAAACTATGTTTATATGTATACACAAAAAGTGCATATCACAGATTGCAGGTCTGGAGGTGGTTAAAGAGGTAGGGAGAAGGAGGCCGTGAAGGGCTTTGAGTATAAGGATGGGAATTTAAATTTGACACGTTTTTTCAGAGGTACTACAGCAAGAGTCACATTCTGGATCATAGCGGAGTGAACTGTAGTTAAAACTTGTTTCTAAATCATTGTGAATTAAGGTTCAGAGGTGTATCAAATTACTATAGTCACTCAATGTCAAAAGAATTCTCCTTTATATAAAAGATGGCTAATAATCTATAAATATTTACTTAGAGGATCATATGAACCGCCTGCAAACAGACATAGATAGGCTAGCAGAATGGGCAGAGAGGTGGCAGGTGGAATTTAATACAGACAAGTGTGAGGTGATGCATTTTGGCTGAAGGAATAGGGAAAGGCAATATATATTTAATGACACAGTTGTAAAGACTGTACAGGAACACAGGCACCTGGGGGTGCATGTGCATTGATCTTTGAAGGTAGCAGGCCATATAGAGAGAGTGGTTAGTATAGCATATAGAAACTTGGGTTTCATAAATAAAGGCGTTGAGTACAAAAGCAGACAAGTTATGCCTAACCTTTATAAAGTTCTGTTTAGGCCCCAACTGGAGTATTGCATCCACATCTGGTCACCACACTTCAGGAAGGATGTGAGGGTCATTGAGAGGGTGTAGAGGAGATTTACCAGAATGGTTTTAGGAATGGAGGATTTTAGTCACAAGGTTAGATTGGAAAAGTTGTGTTTGTTCTCCTTGGAACAAAATAGATTGAGGGGAGATTTACTGGAAGTGTGCAAGATTATGACAGGCTTAGATAAGTTAGACAAGGAAAAACTGTTCCCATTAACAAATCATACAAGGACTAGGGGACACAGATTGAAAGTTTTGGGCAAAAGATGTAGAGGAATATAAGGAAGCACTTTTTTTACGCAGCGGCTGGTAATGACCTGGAACTTGCTGCCCACAAGGGTGGTGGAAGTGGAGAAGATGAATGACTTCAAGATGGCTACCTGAAATAGATAAACTTGCAGGGCTACTGGGATCAAGCTGGGGAGTAGGACTGACTGCAGAGCTGGCATGGACTCGATGGGCCGAATGGCCTTCTTCTGTGCCATAAATGACTCTATGATTCTGTGAGATGAATACATAGTTTAGAAAAAATGATTAAGTAAATCAGGGTATTTAGCTGTTGAATTACTGGAACTAGGTCATCACTGAGATCACAACTTAGCTTTTTTTGCACAAATTTATAAGCAAATTTAAAAGAATATATTATTCATTCATTCTCAGGATGTGGGTGTGTTTGGCAAGACTGGAATTTATTGTCCATTTCTAGTTGCCCTTGAACAATTGGTAATGGGCCTTCTTCTTGAGAACTACTGTCTTTAACAAACCATAAGAATGTAAGAACTAAATAATGAGAAAAAAAAGTCCCCATTGAGGTTATCCTTCTAGTATCTTATCTCACTCAGTCCAGATTTGATTGCATAATGAATTCCCTTAACATCCTTGATGCCACTACCTTACCTGGTAGATGTGACAAATATTAATTACAATCTGAAGATTTTTTTTTCTCTCTAATATCTGCTTTCAACCTTACTTTTCAATAATTTAGATTTATTGGCAGGAAATTGTCATTGGCTTTGCCAGGCGGAACCTGAATGTTTATCACTATAAAACGTGCATGACGAACATTCCTGTTTCCGATCCAGCAAAGGCATCCTGAAAGGGGGCTGCTACTGGGTGGCTGGAGGGCCCAATTGTTTTGGATGGTAAGCCCCTTTTATATGCAAATTGGGGTACAATATCAGACAGAGAGACCTTGATTACCATTTTGGGAGACAACTGGCAGAGGGGGCACCATGCAAACACCCCTCAGTTTTGCTAGGCAAAGAGGACCACAAATCGGGAGAGGTGTTAGGATGAGCAAAAGTGGTCTATAGGAATAACATGGGCAGCTGCCAACTTAGGCTCCCTTCCACTTTCCACATGGAACCCCACCTCAATTCCTCTAGGACCTACATTGATACCAGCTGGGTCAGTCTTTGGTGACTGCCCAAATTATGCCCAGCAGTCACTCAGTACTGCACGGAAATATCAGCCTGGATTTTGTGCTCAAATAGCACACAATTTTTGCCCTTTGCCCAGTGACAGCTCACTGACAAAATTATCTACCTTGTTCTATTCCCCTTGCCCTTGTAATTTCCTCATAGAAGTTGGGGAATTTTGTGAAGATGGGCCCCCCCAATTCTAAATCCAGATTGATTATCACAAGTTATTAGATGCAAAGCTTTCTGGATTAGATGGGTTTTACCTCTTCATTATCATCATTCAGTTTCCTAAATTTCAATTCTAAAGAATCTATCCAGTACCCAAGAAATCATTACTACTGTAAAAAGGACTCAGGGGATGGTAGTGTAGAGACCTGGATTATTAATCCAGAGAACAGGGGCTGGATTTTCACTTCGGGGTGGGAAATCGAAGTCGGGACCATTTCCAGGTCTTGTACTGCAGCATCCCCCCCCCTCCCACCCCAGGGGAAATAAAAATGAGTCCTGAGTTTCATGGAGGCGACCCCTTAACTGATATGGAGACAGGTTTGACGGCCAAAAATGGCCGTGCGGGCGGAATGGAGGTGGGCTAATTCAAATGCGTGCCTGATTTAAACTCAACAGGGCCATGTGACAGAGGCTGCCCCAGCAATGATGTGGCCTCTGGAGATGCCCCCCACAGGTACCTCTATGATGAGGAAAACTGCCATATACATCTGAGCTGCAAGCCGAGACAAGTGAACAGCCTGTCTCCACCTCCTCCAAGGCCACAAGGGTAGCACCACATAGAAGTAGCCGAGTGTGGAGGCCATCATGTCGCACAGATCACTGAGTGCGTCACTGGGGTCTTAGAGTCATTTACGGCAAAGAAGGAGGTCATTCGGCCCATCGAGTCCATGCCGGCAGTCCGCGGAGCAATCCAGTCAGTCCCACTCCACCGCTCTATCCCTATAGCCCAGCAAGTTTATTTCCTTCAAGTGCCCTTCCAATTTCCTTTTGAAATCATTGATTGTCTCTGCTTCCATCACCCTCATGGGCAGTGAGTTCCAGGTCATTAACACTTGCTGAGTAAAAAAGTTCTTCCTCACATTCCCCCTGCATCACTTGCCCAAATCCTTCAACTGTGTCTCCTGGTCCTTGTACAGCAGTTAAAGGGAACAGGTTTTCCTTGTATAACTTATCTCAGCCTGTGATAAACCTGCACACCTCTATTGAATCAAGTCAGGGCTTTATTGTATCCCCTTAACAAAACCCGATGTTTCCAGTCAGAGTGTTATAGAAATAGTACTGGCATCAGGTGATAAGAGTCAGAGAGATAAAAAGTAAATTGTCTTAAAGTTACACAGACAATTTTCTCACCTTTCTTGTCAAGGATTAAAAACCCTGCTAAAGGATGCAAGTGTGATTGATGAAGAGTATACAAAGATAATAGAAAAGATTTGTGAAAAATGTGAAATCTGTAAAAAGTATCGGAGGGCATCATCACAGTAAGGCTTCCATCGGCATGTGAATTTAATGAGGTAGTTGCCATGGATTTAAAGGTATGGGACAAAGCCAAGAATATTTTCATTTGACATTTTATAGACTTAGCAACTAGATTTAGTCTTTCTACAATAATAAATAGCAAGGACAAAAGGGTGATTATAGATAAAATCATGGAGAAACGGCTCGGGACTGGACTTGGAGCATAAGCTAAGTTTCTGACTAATAGTGAACCGGAATTTGCCAATGACAAGTTCAGAGACTTGTGTGAAAACATGAACATTATGGTTATGAATACTGCAGCTGAAAGTCCTTTCAGCAATGGGCTTTGTGAAAGGAATCACGCGGTGATTGATGAAATGCTGCATAAAATCTTAGCTGACCAACCAAACTGCAAGTTGATAACTGTCCTGACATGGACGGTTCATGCAAAGAATTTGCTTCAGATGGATGGAGGATATAATCCCAATCAATTAGTCTATGGGCATTTTCCCAAATTGCCTTTGGTACTGTTCAACAGTCCTCCTGCTCTAGAAGGTACTATAATTAGTTCAATGTTTTTGCATATTTGAATACTTTACATGCAGAGAGATGGGCTTTCATCAAGGCTGAGGTCTCTGAGAAAATTGGGAGAGCTCTGACGCATCATATGAGGCCATCTGAGGCAGAATTTAACTCAGGAGATTTGGTATACTATAGAAGGGAGGGTCATAGGAAATGGATGGGCACTGGTAAGATAATAGGTCGTGATGGTAAAGCAGTGTGGATAGGGTGGCACAGGGTGATGAGCACAGCACTAGTGGGCAGGAGGAGGTGCCAGACGCAGAGGAAGCTGTGGTCAGTTCCCCTCAGAATAAGGAGATAGACACAGTCCTGATCAGCTGGGCACAGATGCAGGGCCTCAGGAGTCACTGGAAAGGAAGCTCTACCTTGAACAGCAGCAGGAAATGTACTCCGATTTGTTGGAGCTCCCTGAGGCAGAGGATGGAGGAGGAGTCCATCCAGCTCATATGCACCACAATGGCTCAGGGCTATGAGCGCATGAGCTCATGCATAGAGAGAGTGGCCAACCTCATGGAGAGCCAAATGCAGCGTCACTCGGAATGCATGCAGGAACTGTGCACTGATGTCCACAGGATGCATGAGATGTTGGATAGAGTGGACTGCTTAGTGGTGCTGGAGGCACAGAGATCTTTGGTGGGGAGGTCAGCTGTGCCAGGCATCCAGAGCACCCAGCAAGGGCTAAGGATGTCAAGGAGGAGGTAAGGGTGCCACCCGTCAAGCAGAACCCTTATTATCCTCGTCCTCCTTGTCTCATCTGTCTGAGGGTCCGTCTGTTCAGCAGGGCCAAGTGACAGAGTGCGTCCTTGCAATGACGGAGGTGCAGCAGCCTCTGGAGATGACCCAATGGGCATCTCCACAGCGAGGATGACCGCCACATGCATTTCAGTTGCAAGCCGAGATGAGTGAGCACGTTGCCTTCACCTCCTCTGAGGACACAAGGGGAGCACAGCATAGGAGTGGCCAAGTGCGGAGGTCACTGTGTCACAAGGAGCACTAAGTGAGTCACTGGGGTGTGTTTTTACTGTCTTTATCTACTATTTTCCTCTTTTCCACTGCATAAATGATGACACTTTAAGCCACATGTCTGGGACTCCTTTTTAGCTGCCATGAAAGGAAAAGTGGCATGAGGTGATGAAAGACATCAAAGGATCCTCCATGGTGAGGGCAAAGCTTATGTCATAAAACTTATGTACTGTCCAGCTCTGGCAAATAGGACATCAGTGATCAGTGAGATACAATGATGTGCAGCCGTTTGCGAGATGCCACTAAGATCTGTAGCTGATCCCTTAAAGGGGCTGGAAGCAAAGAATTCCAAGGCTAATGACTTTGATGACTACTGTCAGGGTATGGTGATCAGTGCTGCGAGGTATGATGTCTTTGGTGAAGAGGGCACAGATGTCTGCGACTATCTGCCTGGAGAGTGGCAGTCTCCTGTAGCCCTGGTTCTCTGTCATCTCCAGGTAGCTCTGTCTTCGCCAGTAGATCCTATGCTGAGGGCATAGCATCCATGTCATTCCTGCCTCTCTTCTCTCTCCCCTGCTCTCCTGATTCCTGGCTCTCCGTCCTTCCTGTGAATGCTATTGCTCCTCATTGCCACTGATCTAAGAATTGCGTCCCCATTACCATCTGCAGCTTTGCTTGCGATCAGGTGGCCACCCAATTTTACTTGGCAGCCTTGCACCTTGCTCTTATACCCCTGTGATGCCAGGAGGGTGCGACCCGCTGGACTGCTCAAGCGCTTACTGCCCACTCTCCCCGCCACCTGCCCAGTGCCAAGACCCCCTCTGCACCATTCACCCTTTTATGGACCCATTTAATTCCCTGAGATGGCCATGACTGGCTTGCCACTGCGTATCCGCCTCCCTATACCTGGTCTGCCCCAGACAGTGCATGCAGCCTCGCGCCCCTACAAAAAATCTCAACACACCCTCCGTTAACAAGCTCTTAATGAGCTCCTCAACCACCTTAATTGCACTTAATTAAGACTCAGGCAGGATGGCAATGTCATCCTCCCCCACCCTGGTGAATATGGTCGGTACTGGGAACGGCAGCAGGAAACCTGTACGCCAGCTGGCGCCAGTATTTTCTGGCCCCGCCCGCCTCTGTTCCCGCCCACGGTGGGACATGAAAATTCAGTCCTATGAGTTTAAATCACTTATTTGCAGTTTGAGAATTTCCCTTTGTGTCTGCTTTGGTGATTGAAGATAAAAATTTGTTTGCACACATCTTCAGACGCAGGGGTGATGATTCACAATCTGCACTCGTCTGGTCTTGTTGAGGCAGACAGTGTGCACAGCTGCCTCCCGATTTCCATAATTTCACTGTGCTGCCAAGTGTGACCTACACTGCTGGCTGACTGCAGGCTCAAAAGGGGCATGTGCTGCAGCTATCCTGCAGCTCTTAAAAGAAGTCTGTTCCTCTTAAAGGGAAGTTGCACTAAGTGAAAGGAGGCTGCTGCTGACTGCCACTGCTGCAATTAGGAAAAAGAGGACTGGACCATGGCAGGGACTTGGCTCCCAGGTTCATGGATGCTGTGCTGGAGTCATTAGTCATTGATGCCAACAGGAGGAGAGACGCAATGTTTCCAAAGAGGGCCAGGAGCACTTCAAGGAACATCCTCCAAAGTGAATGGGAGCAGGTGGCCATGGGGGACATTGCAAGGAGTCTGGCCCTGAGAATCTGGCAGCAGTGCCACAAGAGGTTTAATGACATCACATGGATGGCCAAGGACAGTGAACAATTCTTCACAGGACATCCCTTACCCACCACAACACCAACCTCTCACTCTGCTCAAGGCACCAAACCCCCATCCATCAGCAATCCCTGGCACTCAGGACCCATGCCTAACATTCAGATATTCTACCTTACCCTCACACATCTTCCACTGACACCAACCTCGCACCCACCTCTCACTGTCTCTGCATACATCCAGCTATTCAGTAAGGCACGAATGTCAATCAAACGCAGTGCAACACAATCACTGGAATTCTTCACTCTCTCTTGCAGCACAAGGTTGCCCACAAGAGAAGGGAGCAAAACAGAACCAGTGGGGTTAGGCACAGCTTCATGCCCTGAGCCTGACAAAGGCAATGTTGCTGTCCATCATGAGGCCGGCTGCAACAGAGCCCATAGCATCTGGATTCACCGAGAGCGTTCAGGATGAAAGTATGTTTCTACCTTATGGCCCTTCTCAACTCCCACCTCACCCTCATTCTGCTATCTGGCATGATATACAAGCTGCAGATGGTGTGACCATGGACCTCTTGCTTTCTTCACAACTGCCCCCCACCTCCCCACCTCATCCCAACCCTCTCTTTCTGATTTTCTGCTTTCAGATACTCAAAAACTGTCACCTGCCCAGTCACAGAAACCCAAGGAGGAAGCGAGGGAACAGCAATAGACAACTGATGATGAAGCATCATGATGAAGCTCAGATACTGGCACTGTGGAAATTTTAGTGGCTAGTATAGAGTTTAGATCAGAACATGACGAGTCATAAGGTGCGAGTGGGCTGCAGCCAGACAAAGGGGAAAGGATAGCTCATGTACCAGTTCACTGGAGGGCGAGGTTGCAGATGACCTCTGCTACAGGGGACGTCTTTGGGATGGCATAGAGGAGAAAGCTGATGAACATGCACACTGAAGTGTTTGGGGCATTGGCATATGAACTAGACAGCCTTCTCATTGTCAAGGAGCAGGGAAGACTCCAGCTCCAACAAGGCATCCTTTCCAGCATGCCAGTAGTGGCCTGCTGCATGACAGAACTTGTGGACCCAGCCATGATGCAGTATCTAGTGCCCGATGTCACAGCTTCCCTGCATTGACGAAAGTCACCCAACATCTCAGTACTGCAGTGGAAGCTCAGTGAGAAGTCATGAAATCCATGCTTGGTGTCATATAGGCTCAGACTGCTGCTATTATGGCTGTGAATCTCAGTGCTCAAAGGGTAATACAGTTTCTTGCAGCAGTCCAGCAATCTGTCTGCCAGCAGCTACTAGGTTTTTCTAAGGTGCTGCCCTGTGGGAGTGGCAGTGGCACTGTTGAGGATGACAACATTTATTCTCCCACCTGTTACGACCAAGTGAGAAAAGGGTCTATGGGTTCCCTCTCAGCCTTTACCTGGTTTAACCGTAACAGGGTTTAATTTTAAAAACACTGTTTTTAGCTCCCCCTCAGTGAATCCTTGTTCACTGATTTCCAATTATACAGCAAAGAAATCAATCAGACAGGTTTTCTTAGATTTAAGCAAGAAAGATGGAAGTTTATTAATCTTAAACTCTAATTCGGTTAACGACTATGAACATGTGACGCGACCATGTTAGCATGCATATGCGATAAACACACATGCAGATAGAGACAGAAAAGTAGAAAGAATAAAGGGGAAAGGTTTGAGGCAATAGCTGGATTTCATTTACGCTCCTTTGAGTTCGATGTAGAATTTCTAGTTGTTGGTAGGTCTTGGCCTTTCGTTGGGGCCCGGTGCATGCTTTAAAACTTGTTTCGATGTAGGAGTCTTTTCTCTCTGGAGGTTTAAGTGACTTCAGTGAATCCAGCGCTTAGTGTGAGAGAGAGAGAGGCTCTCTTCTTCCAAGATCAGTTGCAATCTGCAGTCTGACTCAAGCTGTCCTGTGAGCTGTTCAAGACCAGACCTGGGCAAGCAGGTTAGTCATGTGACTCACTGTTTGAACAAACTCCTGCATTTGTGGATTTCAAAGCTCTCAGTGGGAGGGGGGGGGGCGGTGTATAATGCTGTCTCTTACACCGACAAGATGTGGATCACCATTGCCCAGACCAATCTCTGCTAATTGAATCAGTGAGCAGTTCTCATTGTCTTTTCCCAGGCAACTGTCTCTTAGAATGCAATTTGTTTCCAGCCACTGCTGATCTGTTTCAACAAGTCACCTCTCCACTCCAGCAACAGTTTAAAATTAATGTTCACGTGACAAAATTAATATGCCTCATTCTTGGCAGGTGGAGATCATGACATCTCCACACCCAATGGAATGAAATGCGATTTTTTTTAAAAAGAGCATTTCATTAAAAGGGACTAGAGAGAAGAGTTGTTACAGGAAAACTCACAGGCATCTCTCTCATTTATTCAGAAATCCTAAAAATTGTTACAGCCTGTCTTTTCTTGGTAGCAGTGTTGCTTTAAACTGCCTTTTTTCATTTGAGGTGTGTCTAAGATAGTTAGGTTTTGGTTGAGACCTGGGACAAGGCATCTACGATTATGTTGTTTTTCCCTGCGATGTGGGTAATTTTTTAAATGGTAGGGTTGTAGGAGTAGGTTCCATCGAAACAGCTTGGTGTTTTGGGCCTTGAACTCATCCACAAAAGTTAGGGTGGTATGGTCAGTGTAAACCACCGTTTCCCTCCATCCATTCTGCACATAGATGTTGAAGTGCTGGAGAGCCAACAACATCCCCGGCGTCTCCTTTTCTACGGTCGAGTACCTTTTCTAGTGCCAATTTAGCTTTTTGGAGAAGTACCCTACTGGTCTCTCAATGCCTGTACCGTCATCCTGGAGCCGGACAGTGCCTACCCCTAGGTCGCTGGCATCAACCGCCACTTTAAAGGGTTTATTGAAGTTGGGAACTGCCAGGACCGGTTCATTCGTCAATATGGCCTTAAGCCTCTCGAAAGCAGTTTGGCACTTTTCTGATCACACCACCTTTGCATTTTTCTGCAGTAAGTCAGTTAATGGAGCAGCTATAGTGCTGAAATTTGGAACAAATTTGCGGTAAAACCCGCACATCCTCAGGAAACGCATGATTTCCCGTTTCGAGGTAGGGGCGGGGAAGTCTACCAATGCCTGTACTTTTGCTGCCCTGGGTAGCACTCGCCTCTGTCCTACCAGATGCCCGAGGTAGGTCACTTGGGCCTTAGTTGAGAAGGCCATAAGCTCTTGGTAAGGTTTACTACCAGGTGGGTTGCCTGTAATTGATGGAAGTGGGCATCTAATTGGGCTGTGATTCCCCCAAGTCTCACTGTATACCAGCAGATCATCTAGCTATACCACACAGTTGGGTAGGCCAGCCACTACCCGGGTCATCAGTCTTTGGAAGGTGGCTGGGGCATTCTTTAGCCCAAAGGGCATTACTCGGCACTGGAATAGTCCATCTGGGGTGACAAATACGGATATCTCCTTGGCTTGGGGTGGTAAGGGAACCTGCCAATATCCCTTTAGCAAATCTATTTTTGTGATGTAGATGGCATTCCCCACCCTTTCAATACAGTCCCCCTGGCAGGGAATGGGCTAGGAGTCTGCTCTGGTCACTGCATTGACCTTCCTGTAATCAATGCAGGGCCGGGTAGAGCTGTTGGGCTTGGGCACCAACACCACTGGAGAACTCCAGCTGCTCTGGCTGGGCTCAATCATGTTTTTGTCTAGCATGTACTGGATTTCCTCCCGAACCTGGGCCAGTTTCTGGGGGCCCATGAAGTAAGGGTTCTGCTAAATGGTGGGGGGGGGAGGTGAGGGGGGGCTCTCCCACCTTCACCTCATGTAGGGTTAAAGTCATACACTCTGGTGTGTCCTTGCAGTATTCTTTATAGGTTGCGAGCAGCCTGGCCAGGGTTCTTCTTTGTTCCATCTCTAAATATGAGATTGTGCTGTCGAGGTCGTTTAACACTTCGGTGTTGGTAAACTGAGCAAGAGGGGTTCAATGTGGGGGTCCCCCAAATCTTCCTCCAGCTTGTTCCCATAGTCCTGATCGACCCCTTCCTCCCAGACTGTCTGACAGACCTGTGCCTGTCTGTCCCCTTCCTGCGATCTTGTTAATGTTAACGTGGCACAGCCTTGTTTTTTTCCTTCGATCAGGGATTTTGTTTAAATAATTTACCTGGTTGATTCTTTTTGCCGCTCGGTATGGGCCACTGAACCGGGCTTTCAGGGGTTTGCCCTGAATCGGGAGTAATACCAATACACGGTCCCCAGGCCGAAGAGTTCTGGCTTTGATCTGCTCGCCTTTTCATAGCTGCCTGGGAGGTCTTGAGGTGCTCCTGAGCCACTACGTAGGCTCTCATGAGCCGCTCCCGGAAAGTGGAAATGTAGTCCAACATGGGAGACTCATCCCCATGCCCAGAAACCTTTCTTTGATGAGTTTAAGAGGCCCTCTCACCTCGCGTCCATAAACTAGTTCAGAGACTAAAGCTGGTGGACTCATTTGGCAAATCCCTGGTGGAAAACAGGAGGAGTCCCAGCCCTTTGTCCCAGTCATGGGGTACTCATAGCAGTATACCTTCATCATTGTCTTTAGGGTCTGATGGTACCCTCTAAAGCCCCTCAGGTCTGGGGGTGGTAGGCTGAGGACTTTAGTTGGGTTATGCCCAGGTTGCCCATGACTTTTTGAAAGACTTCAGACATGAAATTATTGCCCTGATCTGTCTTGATTTCGACCGGCAGGCCATAGCGAGTGAAGAATTGGGTTAGCCCATCGACCACCACCTTTGCAGAAATAGTTCACAGGGCAATGGCCTCTGGGAATCAGGTAGCGACATCCATGATGGTGAGGAGATACTGGTGGATCCCTCTGGTTGTCGGGAGGGGTCCCACACATTCCACCAGCACCTGGCTGAAGGGTTCCCCAAATGCTGGGATAGGAATTAGGGGGGCAGGTTTTATTGCAGATTGCAGCTTCACCACCACCTGGCACGAATTCCACCACATCATTTTGGTGTTTTGGCCTGTCAAAATGCCACCTTATGTGGGCTTGGGTTTTCCGTACCCTGACATGTCCTGCCATGGGAAACTTGGGGGCCAGTCTTAGTATTTCTTTACGGTATCTCGGAGGCACCAATATTTGATGAACCACTGCCCACTCCTCGTTGGCCGGCCTGTGAAGGGGGTCTTCATTTCCTCATCAGAACCTTATTTTTCATATAGTAGCACTCAGGGACCCTCTCTGTTTCACTTTCAGTTTGGGTAGTCTGTGCTAATTTCCTTGATACGGGGTCGGCTTGTTGAGCCTCAACTAGGGAAGACCTGTCTCGTCCATCCTTTGGGTCATCTAATTCCCCGAAGAATATTTCAAACAACCAGACGGCAGGGTCATCTGTCTGCAGCCTTCCCTGGGGGATCTGATTTTTCCATGTACTGAGTTACCACATAGTCAGGGAAGATGCCTGGGACCTTCACCTGCCATTGTTCTGTCTCCCTGACCTCTTTCGGTCTTTCCAACACTACTGGGGAAGCTACTACCTTCACCCCTGCCAGATCATTACCTCGGAGCAGGTCAACTCCATCCACAGGCAAACTAGGGACAATTCCTATGGTCACCAGTCCCGAAACTAGTTCGCATTCCAGGTGCACCCAGCATAAAGGTGTGGGCCTAAACCGATACCGTTCACTAACACCCTGCCATTCACTAACACACTGCCCTTCAACTAGAAGGGATTGGGTGGCCCCTGTGTCCCAGAGTATAATTATGGGCTTTCCTGTTCCACTCGAGGAGTATGGTGCTACTCTCCCTTCAGAGACAAAACCCCGATAACCTTCAGGGATCGCAGTACCTTTTCCCATACTCACAGTAGTAGTTTCTCCGGGCCTTACTGCTGCTATAATTAAAGCCACAGCTTGTTCTGCTGTGCTTTCCGTCAGGGTCTCTTCTCCTTCACTGAGCGAATATGCCCTGATTAACCCTATGGGTTTTCCCTTTAGTTTCCAGCAGTCAGCTCTTAAATGCCCTGTTTTATTACAATGGAAGCACACAGATCTCCGGGTCTCACTCCTACTTACGGCACCTTCCTTTTTGGCTAGAGGAGGGCCCCCGTGTCTTCTCTCCCAGGACTCCTTGGGCTTCCATCACCTTTCCATCCTTTGTCCTTTTTGGATTTGTGGGGGTGATTAGGAAAGATTTTCCCCTGGGGAATCGACTTATAAATGAGAGCAAATTCATCAGCCAGTCCTGCGGCTTGCTGGGCTCTATAAGCCTTCTGTTCCTCTTCATGTGTCTTTATGGAGAATGGGAGAGAGTTTTTAAATTCCTCCAGCAAAAGTACCTCTCTGAGATTTTCATAGCTGAGCTGCACTTTAAGAGCCCTCAGCCACTGGTCAAAAACCAGCTGCATATTTCTTTCAAACGCCAGGTAAGTTTGATCAGCTTGCTTCTTGAGGGTTCTAAACTTTTGGCGACAGGCTTCCAGTACTAACTCATATGCCCCAAGGATAGCATTTTATTAATGCTCATAATTGCATGAACTCTTAAGTGGCAACAGGGAATAAACCTCACGGGCTTTTCCGGTTAGCTATTATTGTAGCAGCAGAGTCCAAGTCTCAGCTAGCCACTTCAACTGCCTTGCAAGTTTTTCAAAAGATACAAAAAAAAAACACTTCCAAGTTTCCCTTATTGAATTTTGGGATCAATTGGGAAAGTTTTAACAATTCTGTACCCAGCCTTGAATTACGCTCCTCCATATTTCCCATGCTTTCACTGGGGATACTCTGTCGCCCTCCCTAGTTAACTCAAGCTGTCTCAGCTCTCTCTCTCTCTTCACATTCTTTCTGGAAGGTTCTTTTTTTCTTTCTCTCCTGTCTCTCTTTTTCCTTCTCCTGTCTCTCTCTTTCTCTTTCCTCATGTTCCTTCTGGAAGGCTCCTTTTCTTTCTCTCCTCTCTCTCTCTCTTTGTCTTTCTGCAAATTCAAGATTCCTCTGTTCCAATTGTAGCTTTGCTAGCAATACCCTGTCAGGGTCTACTTCTAACCCTGTTTCTGCTTCTTCAGATTCAAGGGAAAAATGGTTGGCCACTAGTCTTAGGAGTTCAGACTTTCTAGCCTTGGCACAGATAGTGATCCCACACTGTTCAGCCATTTTCCTCAACTCCTCCATAGACAGTGCTTTTAACTTATCCCAAGTGCCTTCACCCTGGCTTGAGGAGCTACTGGCTTCAGTTGCAGACATGTTAGTATTCAAGCACATACAGCTACAAGAAAACCTGTATTGAAATATTTTCTCTTTTTTTGATTGGGATCAATTTCACTTCCCACTTCCAATTTCTGATTTGTCTGTAGGTCAAATCCCGGACGAGCCCCCAAATTTCTGTTACGACCAGGTGAGAAAGGGGTCAAGGGGTTCCCTCTCAGCCTTTGCCTGGTTTAACCATAACAGGGTTTAATTTTAAAAACAGTTTTTAGCTCCCCCTCAATGAATCCTAGTTCACTGCTTTCCAATTGAAATCAATCAGACAGGTTTTCTAAGATTTAAACAAGGAAGGTGGAAGTTTATTAATCTTAAACTCAAATTCAGTTAACAACTGCGAATACACGACACGACCACACTAGCATGCAAACGCGATAAACACACACGCAGATAGAAATCGAAAAAGTAGAAAGAATAAAGGGGAAAAGTTTGAGACAATAGCTGGGTTTTATTTACGGTCCTTTGAGTTCAAAGTAGAGTCTCTGGTTGCCGGTAAGTCTTGCCTTTTGTTGAGGCCCAGTGCATGCTTTAAAACTTGCTTTAATGTAGGAGTCTTTTCTCTCTTCGTGTTTAAGTGACTTCAGTGAATCCAGAGATTAATGAGAGACAGAGAGAGAGAGAGAGAGGCTCTCTTCTCCCAAGTTCAGTTGCAATCGGCAGTCTGACCCAAGCCGTCCTGTGAGCAGTTCAAAACAGACCTGGTTCAGCAGATTAGTCATGTGACTCATTGTTTGAATGAACTCCTGTGTCTGTGGATTTCAAAGCTCTCCGTACGGGGGCGGTGGTGTGTAGTGCTGTCTCTTGCACCGACAAGATCACCAATCTCTGTTAATTGAATCAGTGAGCAGTTCCCATTGTCTTTTCCTCAGTGACTGTCTCTTGGAATGCAATTTTTTTTCCCAGCCACTGCTGGTCTCTTTCAACAAGTCATCTCTCCACTCCAGCAACAGTTTAAAATTAAAGTTCATGTGACAAAATTAATATGGTTCATTCTTGGCAGGTGGGGGTCTTCATGACACACCACTATCACTCTGCCAGTGCCCCTTGCTGTTGCCTTTCAGCCAGCCAGCCCAGAGTGCTGCCATCCATGCTGAGGTGGTGTAGTCCAAAGCCGGGCCCTTGATACCCAGAGCTGCTTGAGGGCATCCTGCAAGACCATCCGCAGTCTCCACCAGTGGCAGTCAGCAGACTTCCACCAGCCGTGCTGTAGCCAATGGAATAGCACTGGAAAGGAGCACTAAATCAGGGAAAAGCACCACAGGACAGGCTGTAAGGAGATGCACTGGGTGAATAGTTCATTTCTGTTTGTCTAAGTGGATGTGTTTTTGGATAAAGATGTTCAAATAAGGTTGCTGGCTTTTATTGCAGGATCTTGGCCAAGGGGACACTGTGATGGGGTGAGCCAGATAGATAGAAAGGTGGGAGAGGGTGGAGCCATGGTGGTGAAGGGAAGATGTTGGATATGTCACCTGCTCCTGTCTGGAAAGATACAGTGGCATAGATGCTTAATGCGACAAGGACTTTTACGGCCAATGGCAACGCTGTCCTCACCCTGGTGTGAGGCTCCAGATCATGTTGAGTTCAGTGACTACCTCCTTGTTAAATTAGCCATTGTTCCAGGGTGAGATGGAAGTAGGCGAAGTGCTCTCTCAAAACTTATGGTGGGTAGGATCTTCTGTGGAGATCCCTCCTCCTCCACCCTCTTTGCAGAGCTTCCCCTCTCTGCAGCCTCTGCTTCACTTCACGGTTGTGTTGCAGACCCAGAGTCACTACAAGTACAGCCCCCATATCTCTTGCAGACTTGAGGCAGAATTTAATGTGGCTGTTTAAAGAGAGAATGGCGGTTTGGGGGATGGAGAATTGCATCGGAACCGTCCGCCCAGTATTGTGACGTCGGTTCCAGATTATGTCAGAGGCGAGAAAGCACAAATGTGGCACTGCTGCCCCGATGTGACAGGAATCTAATTTAAATTGCTGAGAAGATGATTGTAATGTATTTGCATATAATCCATCTCAATTTAATTGTGAGCTTGTGATTTAGTGGACTCCCCACTCACAGAGAGACCAAATAAAGACTCACCTCAATGCATGTAGTCTGTCGCCTCCTTTTCATTTGTGTTCCCTGAAATATGCCCAGTGGCAAACCATGCTAGTGCCCATGGGAGACCATAGGTTAATGAGGGCTCTTTTTACAGTGGCAGTCCATTAAAAAGGAAGGGGGAAGCCAGCAGCTTACAATTAAGGCCTAATGGAATAATTACTTTTAACATAATGATCATTAAATACTTGAACAAAAGAACTTTTTATTAATCATTGTGGCTGAGGGATTCTCTTTGTGAGTGCTCCTACAAAGTGTGATGCCAGCAACAGTACGGGGGAGGTGCTGCCATAGTGGTAATGTCACTGGACTAGTAATCCAGAGTCCAGGCTAATGCTCTGGGGACATGGGTTCGAATCCCACCACAACAGATGGTGAAATTTGAATTCAATTAATAAATCTTAATTAAAAATGATGACCATGAAACCATTGTTGATTGTTGTAAAAATCCATCTGGTTCACTAATGTCTTTCGTTTTGGGAAGGAAATCAGCCATCCTTACCTGGTCTGGCCTACATGTGACTCCAGAGCTATAGCAATGTAGTTGATTCTTAAAATGCCTTCCGAAATGGCCTAGTAATCCACTCAGTTCAAGGGCAATTAGGGTTGGGCAATAAATGCTGCCCGAGCCAGAGATGCCCACATCCCACAAACAAATTAAAATAAACCTGGGCTGGAGGCAGGCTGCCCCTTGGCCTGTGATGACTTCAGTGGCCATCCTCTGGAGGGGCTCAGCTGCCTGAGGGTTTCCTCAGGCGTTGTGACTGCTGGATCTGGGCTCATTGGAAGAGGGGCTGAGGAGCCACTGTACACAGTTGGAGTGCCCTGAGGGGAGCACCCAACTGTGGAGGTCAGCCTCTCCTCCTACCTTTCAAGGCTCACTTGAATTTCTCTGCTGACCAGAGAAGGACAAGGAGTGGAAGAAGACTCCAGACGCTTTGTCCTTCTCTTTCCATGCCACTGCTGCATCAAGCTCATGGCCAAGGCGATGGTGTGCAGGTCTGCGTGCAACTGTGGGATCACACGCTTGGAACATGGCAGCAGTCTTGGCATAGATGGACTCCTCTATCGTCCGTTCATGGCTGTGCATGGCCTCTGGCATCTCCACCAGCTGTTGCCTTATGGTGGGAGAAACACACTGTTAATTCAATCCCGTCCCTCCATAGATCACCTAACATATCATCTTAAACTTCCCAGATTAAAGAAAGACCCAGCCAAATTGTACCATCCATTAACCCCCAAACGATGCTAACCAAACCAGGTGTCTTCAAATCAACACATTAACTGTTTAATTAGAAAAGCTAAATTCTTAAACACTATGAAGATATAAACAACATTTAAAATAGAAAAATTAGAGTCCATGAAAATTTACGCTCCTGCCGGAGGTCCTCACAGCCGTCGGGTGGGGAGAAAACAAAGTTCTTCAACAGTCGAACAGTCCGTAGTCCAATTACAGCTGTAAGTGATGCTTTCCTTCTCGAGCGATGACCACAGTCGATCAACAACTTGCAACCACTTTCAATAGAACCAATCTGGTTTTAGAATTTTTGAGGGACAAAAGATTATCACAGTCTAACTCCCCTTCCTTCAGTTTGAATTATCAAACATCTCTGTTTTGGCTTGACCTTTTAAAAGTTTGAGGGAGAATAATAAATAAACAGACTAAATTTTCTTCCTTCAGTTTAAATGGACTGAGAGCTCTTCTTTCAGGTGCTAAGAAACAGCTGTCTGTCTGTGTCTCTTAGAACAGGCTGTTTGCACTATAAGCCAGTTCAAAATTAAATTATAACAAATGTATCTCTCGATGAACAGTCCGAGTAGCTGTATCCAAGGCAACGAGAATGCACTCTTTGAATCGCAGTCTCAGAATGGCTATATCCAAGGCAACGAGAATGCATTCTTTGACTCAGTCTTTAGAGCTTGCTTCCTTAAAGCAGTATGGCTCTTTTTCCAGCCTTAAAGACATACCGCATTCTTCCTGGAAAAAAAACACTACAGGATCATTATAAGATTAACAATTGATGAGAACATGAAACCAGTAGCTCAGCCTGTACAAAAAACACCTTTTGGTCTGAGAGGGAAATTTGAGGCAACGATCAAGTAACTAGTTGATCAAGACATGATAGAGCCAGTTGAAGGACCAAAACCATGGGTGAACCTTGTTGTGGTAGTGCCTGAACAAAATGGTGACATCAGACTCTGTGTTGATATGCAACAGGTAAATTAAATGGTAGTGAGAGAACGTCACCCAGTTCCCACTGTGGATGAAATCTTTCAAGAGTTGTCAACAAGCAAGGTATTCTCCAAATTTGATTCAAAATGAGGACACCACTTGCTGGAGCTTCATTCTGATTCAAGGAAGGTGACACCTTTTGTCATTCATTGT
The DNA here is from genome assembly GCF_036365525.1 of Heterodontus francisci. Taxonomy (NCBI): domain Eukaryota; kingdom Metazoa; phylum Chordata; class Chondrichthyes; order Heterodontiformes; family Heterodontidae; genus Heterodontus; species Heterodontus francisci. The sequence goes on from NC_090376.1 coordinate 146,363,322, forward strand.
GGACTTTACCAATACAAGAGATTGCTAGTTGGCATCAATGTGGCACCAGAGATTTACCAACACGAAATTCATAAGGTGATACAAGGGATCGCAGGAACAGCCAGTATCTCAGATGACATCATTATTCATGGAGGCAATAGAGAGGACCATGACGAGAGGCTGAGAATAGTAATGGATAGATTGCAGACAGCAGGACTGACAGGAAATGCAGACAAGTACTGGTCATGACAGAGTTAAAGTTCATGGGCCATAAAATCACAAGCAGTAGAATCAATCCTGCCAAAGACAAAACAGAAGCAGTAGCAGAGGCACGTGAACCACAAAACATTCGCAAAGTGAGAAGTTTTCTGGGACTTGTGAGCTATTGTGCGAGGTATATACTAAACTTTGCTACCCTGGCTGATCCATTGAGGAAGTTAACCAGAAAGAATGAACGGTTCAGATTTGATGAAAAACGGAAACAGAATTCAAAGTTTTGAAAGACAGCTTGACAAGCGCTCGAAAGTTGGGATACTATGATCTAAATGCAACAATGAAAATCATTGCAGATGTTAGTCCAGTAGGATTAGGACCAGTTCTGGTGCAAATGCATGCTGGGGGCCTGAGAATCAATGCTTATGTGAGCAGATCTCTGACAGATGTGGCGAGGAGATATTCTCAGACGGAGAAAGAGACCCGAGGATTGGTGTGGGCATGTGAAAGATTCTATGCATACTTGTTTGGCATTGAGTTTGAATTAATGACGGATCACAAGCCATTACAGATGTTTGATTCTCTCAGATCCAAACCATGTGCCAGAATCGAAGGATGTGTTTTGAGACTCCAGCAATACAAGTACAAGGTGATTCACATTGCTGGAAAGATGAACATTGCTGATTCGCTGTCATGACTACTGAGGGAGGATCAAACACACAGATCTTCACTAGAGAAGGAAACTGAAACATTCATTCAGTTTGTGGCGGTTCATGCTACACCAAGAGCAATAACAACTAGAGAGATTGAAAAAGAGTCAGACAAAGATTCAGAATTGAATGACATTAGAGAATCCAAGCTGGAAATTGGGAGAATTGCTCATTCAGAGCATACATTATTATACGAGATGAACTGTGCACAATTGGGAAGTGTGTTCTCAGAGGTAACAGACAAACAGTGCCACAAAAGATTAGGCCTAGATGCTAGCTCATGAGGGTCACTTGGGAGTGATTGATACTAAGCAAAACCTCCGAACCAAAGTATGGTGACCAGGAATGGAGAAAGATATGGAACAGTTTGTCAAAACATGTCATGGATGTCAACTTGTCAGTAAACCCAATCCACCAGAACCAGTACGCAGCACACTGTTACCAGCTGGACCATGGGAAGTTGTTGCAGTTGACTTCTTAGGTCCATTTCCATTAGGAGAGTCCATACTAGTGGTGATTGACTATTATAGCCGTTATTGTGAATATGTGGTAATGAAGTCTACAACGGCAGAGAAGACAATGTTTGCATTGACTGAAATACCCGCAAGACAAGGTCTCCTAGTCACTTTGGATTCAGACAATGTGTCACAGTTTATTTCACAGACCTTTGCAGATTACATGCAAGTCACAGGTGTTCACCATCACAAAGTAACACATAAATGGCCACAGGCAAATGGAGAAGTGGAAAGACAAAACTAATCCTTAAAGAAACAGATGAGGATTGCTCAGGCTCAGGGTAAAGACAGGAAGGAGGAGTTGTTGTCATATGTGGCCATGTGTAGAGCAACTGCACATACTGTGATGGGAAAGAGCCCAACTGAGTTGTTATTTGGATGCAAACTATGCACCAAGATACCAGAGCTGAGGGACAAATGATCAGGAGGTTTGAGATCATGATGCTGAGAAAAAAGGTGTTGCAAAGTTTTATGGCGACCACAGAAGGAGAGCGAGACAGTCTGATGCGATGCCAGGTGATGAAGTATTGCTGGGACGGGAGAGTCCGAGTAAGATGGATACAACATATTATCCCAAGCTGTACATGGTTATTGTCAAGAAGGGAAACAGTGTGACTGTGCATTCACCAGAAGGAGTACTGTATGACAGAAATTCTTCATGCGTTAAAAAGTATCATGGTGACAAAGATACAACAGCAGATGAACCAGATGTAGGTGCTGAGGTGAAGCTGACATTCAGCAATCCATAAGTCCAAGGCAGTGATGCTGTTGGCAGGCAGACAGCTTGTTATCCAGAGGGAGAAACATTAGTTCTAGAGGGGCCAACAACAGTTCCTAATCCTGACATGGTGACCAGGGTTCCTGAGACAACAGGAAGAATACGGCATGTGAGGAGACATTCCCAGTGATGGCAAGAAGAGGTCCTCCCGAATGACTATGATCAAAAATTATGGACATGCTTTGATCTGGTAAGGGAGGAATGTCAGATTGTATGTGTGGTCTTGAGTATTAAAGAATATATGGTACTTGGAAGGGAAACTGAAAGTAGCTTTGTGCTTTGGGAAAACACCTGACCTGGGGCTGTTGTAAGGTCAGATAAGCTTATGCTGCTATTGTGAGAACAGTGAACCGAATGCTACAAAAGTCTTTAATAAAACATTTGTTAAACCTTTGTTAAAGTTAAAGCTGTGATTTCAAGTGTGATTCATTTCAGCCTGTGATGTGATAGACTCATCCTCCTGTCAGCTCACAGGGAGTTAATGGGGGTGGGCTGTGAAAGAGGGTGACCTGTGGCCGAGATGCAGCTATGCATCTGTTAGGATGAGGTGATACTTTGCCAGTCCTTTAGAGGTGCCTCCCTCCCCATGTCCTGTTTCCTCTTGCGGAGCGTCATGCAATCCCTGAAAAGGAGCGAGGTATGGAGCAGTCACCTTGGCAGACGAAGGAGGTTATTAACCCTCTTGCAGCACTGTACCCATGTTCTGGGGCGACCCCGTGGCTGCTGACCTCCTCTGCGATGTCCATTAAGGCTTGATTGGTCAGCTGGGAGGACCTCTCCTTGCCATCACTGGAGAAGAGAACCTCCCACCTTTCCCTTGCAGCCTGGAGGACAATTTCAAGGGACACATTGTGGGGCTAGCCAGTGTCTTCCTTCAGCCATGGTCGCTGTAGGCTCGGATTCAGCTCCTTGCCTATCAGGGAGCAGAAGGGGTCCTGAGGCAGCAAACAGCACTCTGGAAAGCACTCTTTTAAACCAGACAGAAGTGAATGCAGGGCTGGAAGACCTTTAAATATATTGCTAGCACCTTCTCTGTGGTCATCTGATGCTGTATTCGGCATCTCGCCTCCAGCCCCCAACATGTAATTGGGGGGCCCCGTGCCTCCAGTATGTAAAATGGCCACCCGCCACATGATCGCCCACATGACAATCGGGAACGGTGGCCTTTTCCAGGACCAGCAGCGGGCTCACTAAATTCAGCCCTTCGGTGGCCAAGTCCTCTGCTCTCCCTGATTGGATGCACCAGCTCACCAACAGACCTCCAAAAACAAGCTGCAGTGCTTCCACAAACTTTATCAAGGCAGAAGTCAAAAGCACCTCACCTCCAAGTTGGATGCCTGTCCTTTAAATAGAGGTAATGGAGAGTTCCTTATACATTTGAATACATGTTCAGCTGAGAGTGATTAGCACAGATACTAAGGATCTGCATGGACCAAATTTGAAAGACACGCATCAAATCAGCCGGCATGCATGACACGCCCGGACTAGCGTCCCGCCCAGCATGGGGCACTGCCTGGGAGTGGCTGGAAGTGTCAGCAACATGGCCGATGCTAACAGTTTCTTCTTTCTCTTTGGTTTATATTGTATTACAGGTTTCTTTCACATTTCTAGCAATGTTCTAATTTTACTGTACTTCGTGTTCTCTCCACAGCCCTTCTTGCCTAAGTTTATTTTATCTCACTCCCCATGCCACTGAATATACCAGAACAGCAGTATAAGATTTCATGGAAACAAATCAATGACCAGGAGGAAAACAATTGCTTCTAGTTTGAACTTCTGCAACAAAAGTTTTCCAACTCAAAATGGATGGGGAAAAGAATCAATACTAGACAAAATTAAGAGCTGTCAGAGTAGAAATTACATTTGGCACTTTTGTCACATAGAAGCTTACTGGTCTTGTGCCAAAGTAATATTTAGCTGCCTCTGCTAATCTCTTGAAAATAAATGGGTTAACCTCTGCACTAAAATGGTGCAGAGCGGAACTTGCTGCAAGAGAACTAAACATTTGTATGAGAACAGTGATGTCCTAAAGTATCAAGTGTGGTCACTGAACACAGTGGACTCACTGCAAAATAGTTTCAGCTCCTAACATCAAAGGTTGCCTCTGTAGAAAACAAGCAAAATGTTTTGAGATAAATGAAAAGGGTTGATAACCTCATGGCTAAAATTATAAAATCCATTGTGTACTTCAGAGAGCATGATAATAGGGTAGGATGCAATAAACTCTTTGATTCGACAGATTCGTGGAAGGGGCAGAAGGTTGAGAAGCTGACTTTGGTAGTCCTACAGACAATAATTTCGATCACACTGGACATAAGTTTCTTTACAGTGGATATAACCCATTATATTGGCAGCTTAGTGTCAATCCAATACCCACAAGTTCTCATTTCCTAAAATTGCCAAACAAAATCTCAATGCCCTAAGAAGTAACAAAAAGAAAAATCACATAAATTAATCATTTTGGATTAGCCAGAACTAATATATAGAAAATCAGACCTTAAGCATATGTTTCTAATGCAGTATGTAGAGGAACGATTTCTAGGCCACGTACCAAATTGATATCGACCCAACAGAGACAGGCAGAAGAGTAAATGCTAACATTTATTTGGGGCAAATTGCTTTTTATCGAAAAGATGTAAAATTTATTTTCATGGTCTAGTGACAAACTTGCAGAAAATGTTATTATGAATGATACAGAACTTGGCAAGAACAAATCCAAAAGTTGTAGTGAAGGCCTATTCAGCCATTCACTTTTCACCAGCAATAGTGACAATTTCACAATGTTAAGCATCAAACAAGCCAATTAAACAGTATATGTTAAACTTAGTGATGCTCCACTGGCAGTGAACAGCATTAGAAAGGATTGGAGAATCAGGCACAGAGGCCAGGTCAAATAGTTTGCACCAGTTTCGATTTTCCAGTCATTAAAATGAATCACCAGAAGATTGAGAACACTGCAAACTGGACATACTAATCTCAGCAACTGATTGTCTGATCTATGCTCCTGTTGTGCCATGCTTTGTGCTGGGAGCCTTCCCCACAAAATTTACCCTTGTAAGTGTTCTTACATTTGTAGATACAGCTGTGGAACACATAACTAGGGCCAGAGACTGAGCTCTGATGACAGCAGAGAAAAGCCCATTTTACTAACAAGGCCCTGAAAAACTCTCAATCAAGGAGTGATACAGGTCAAGATAACCTATTTGGTGAAGATAATCCAATAAGGAAGAAACAATGTCATTCTTACTGGAAAGGTTGTTTTGAGCAGCCAAAAGAACACAGCAGAAAGTTTACTGCATGAACTGAAACCAGCACCAAAATAAACAGTGAAGATTAATGTGAATTTAAATTTTAAATGGGCTGAAGATGTTTGTTGACAGAGAACACTTAGCAATAAGTAACAAGTCTTGGTTTACGAATGGCGAGAGAAGGGTTATGTAAATGTTATTGTATGCAAAATAACGTGAGAAGCTATGCTACAATGTTCAATTTACAGTTAATTATGTACGCCATTTCTCCTTGTGTCTAAAATATACATGCTCTATGGACGTAAGACAGTGTACGAGGATAAGCAAGAGTCTTATTATACCAGAAAGAGGCCATTTTAGATGTCAAAATATAGGTATGAGCAGGCACGGAGATGCTGGTATTGGAAAACAGTGTAGAGTTTAAAGTATACACTACTTTATTTATGGTCTCTATGATAGGCAAAATATGTTGGATTTACTTTGTCCACAAAGATCAATTACGCACAAATGTAGCATAAAATGCATTGCAGCGAAGTAACACTTTTATGGTGACTGTCCCTACTTGCTCATAAAGTGCTCGTTTATGGTTTCACTGACCAAGGAAAACCCATTCCTGTTCAAGCCAGAACATCACAGCAGTAACACTTGGCCAGCAGCAAGGATCAACTGCACTGTTTGAAGCAAGCAATGGTCCAGATATCCAGATAATGGGAGATTTGGGGAGAAAAATTGAGGAAGGATTGTTGAAACATATGCAAAGCTGTGGTCAGGAAAGTGCACATAGTTGAAGAAAATGTAACTGATAAAGGAGAAAAGTACAGCAAAGAGAAAGTCCGTCCAGAGCTTCATCAGGATACAGAGCTTAAGTGGCCTTCTCTCCATAGTACACGCTCTGTGGAGAGTGGTATAACAGTAGGAATATCTTCAGCAGTTACTTGTCTCCTCCAACAGAGACATTGGGATAAATATTTAACCACTGCCTGGATGTAAACACCACTTTGGGATTGTCTCAAAAGCCAAATACTGTGAATGCTGGAGATCTGAAGTAAAAACAGAAAATGCTGGAAATACTCAGCAAGTCTGACAGCATCAGTGGAGAGAGAAACAGAATTAATGCTTCTGTTAATTCTGTTTCTCGCTCCACAGATGCTGCTAGACTTGTTGAGTATTTCCAATATTTTGTTTTTATATCAGCATGCTTCTGTAGACTGACCCATCAAAGTCCTCATTTGAATCTTCTGCAGCAAACTCATGTGTGTCCTCGCCCTCTGGCAAGCTGGCACCTGCATTAGCCTTGCCCTCTTGCTCTTGCTGCAGCACAGTTGTGCCCAGTGTCTCACCAATGCAGATCCTGCCTCTATGGTACCCTCTAAAATATGCACTGTGTCAATATTTGAGCTGGTGGCTGCAAGTGTGAAAGCAAGTGTGGGTATCTCTTCATCATCACTGTCTTCCTGCTCTTCCACTACTGCCTGGGCAGGTTGCAGTCTTGGGTATCTGAAATGTAAATGGAATAATAGTTGGGTTGTGGTGTGGGGAGAGGACAAAGTAAAAGGTTCATGCTTACAACATCTGCAGATTTTCATGTGTGGAAGACATTGGGGAAGAGGGAGAAGTGGAATGTGAGAAGGTTGATTAGGTATGAGAATACCTTCAATTTCAATAGATTCAGCCCCATTGGTGGCCATGGCCTCTGCAATGGTCCTTCCCATAATGTCCAGCACTATCTCCTCCATGAGGGTTAGAATATACAGGCACTCCTGTACCCCATCAGTTGGTTCTGCTGCACCTATTTATGTGTCACCTTGTCTTGCAAGTGAAGGGAAGTTTGTGTGTGCAATCCGTTTGGGTGATGCAGCTGTCATGGTTGAATAATTGGCTGTGTACAAGCTGTGAGATATGGGTGTGAGGCTTACAACAGTGCTAAGAATGAGGGTAAGGTGGGTCATTTTTGATAATTGATTGTTGGTGAGTGAGCGATGGGGTGTGGTTATTTGAATAGTGGCTAAGGTTAGAGGTGCAGTTGGCAGGATATTGCATTTGAAGATTCATTCCCTGACCTTGATCATTCATGTGATGTCATTAACCTTGCATCACTGCATCCATGTCCTTGGGGATAAACTCCTGTCATTGACCTCCATGGCTATCTGTTCCTATATATTTCTTACCATGTGTCTGGAGAGCCTCTTGTTACGACTGAGGCAGGAGCAATGCACCATCAATTCAGTCCTATCATTCCACAGGTCGCAGCATATTATTAAAGTTTTCCCACCCAAACGGTAAACAGCCAAATTAAACAGACCAAACCAGGTATGTTTAGACAGCAACAAATAAGCGATTTATTAAGAACTAAATCTTAAGTATTAAGATAAACCTATGTCTAAAGCCCTTACATCTTCTTATTTTAACCTAACTCCCCCATTCACATATATACACTCAAAAATCAATGGTTAACTGTTTTTTAAAAATGATGTTTTAAAAAATTAGCTGTGTCTTAAAAATAAATAAATAAATGGGTTGTTAGTCTTTGTAGGTTATGTTCCTGATGGGTGAAGTATCCTAGTGTAAAAATAATCAAATGCCACTCAAAGTCTTCATGCAAATTTGATGGAACAGCCTCTTAATAGATAGGCACTCAAAGCACATCAGCTGCAGCAGGCATCACACAGTTCTTTCAACGATGGGTACAGTACTTGAATTTTAAAAAATCGGCAGTCTTTCAGTCAAATCTTTACTGCGAATTCCAGCAAACATAATCAGTCAAGAGAGAGTTAATTTTGAGGCAAAGACTCTCAGATTGGAAGTAAAGAAAAGGAATTTTGCTACCTCCAGCAATACAAATGATTTCTTCAGAGAGATTTCTTTCCCCTTAGGCAATTAACATGGCCTGTAGCTCATTGTAGAATTTTTGCTGAGAAATGGACAGCCCTTTCCTTCAGTAAGCACACTTCAGTGGGGTCTCTCAAAACTGGTTTTAACTGTTTTTTTTCCACACAGTTAAATTGAAACATTATACCATGTGACCTCCTCACTCTCCTGCTGTTGCCTAGGTAACAAATGCAGCTGGCACACTGTGCCTCTTAGGTTTTAAAGGCACACTGTTTTTAAACAGTCTTAAGGCACAATATTTAAATCCAAGGAGAAAATAAATATAGTTCTGTGACATTGACCTCCATGGCTATCTGTTCCTACATATTTCTTATCATGTGTCTGGAGGGCCGCTTGCCGCCAACCCCCCCCCCCCCCCACCCCATCTCCCACCAGAGGATACAGGACATCTGTGTGGAGTACTGCCTGTGTGGAGTTTGCAAGTTCTCCCTGTGTCTGCGTGGGTTTTCTCCGGGTGCTCCGGTTTCCTCCCACAAGCCAAAAGATTTGCAGGTTGGCAGGTAAATTGACCATTATAAATTGTCACTAGTATAGGTAGGTGGTAGGGAAATATAGGGACAGGTGGGGATGTTTGGTAGGAATATGGGATTAGTGTAGGATTAGTATAAATGGGTGGTTGATGGTCGGCACAGATTCGGTGGGCCGAAGGGCCTGTTTCAGTGCTGTATCTCTAATCTAATCTAATCTAATCATCTCCTTTACCCCTCTTCCACCAAGATCTCCAGTGCAGCATCTGAAAACCTGGGGGCCCATGCTCTCCCATGGTCAGCCATTCTTCACTCTTTCCCAGGCCAGATTCAGTTGCAGGATGACTCCCAATACATGCTCCAGCCACTTCCCCTTTAAGAGGTGCAGTCTAGCTTTACTTAGTACAGGATAGCTTTAAGTAGTGCAAATTGATAACAATATTGGTCCCCTGCTGGTTAATGCATCAATGAAGAGCATGGTTAGTGCAAGCTGCAAATAGCAATCATTATAACGAGCAGGTTGCACGATGTTGTCCTGCTGCCTGAATTACACTAAACAGGCGTGGGTTAATCTACATCACAATCCCCATGCACCTATTCGGGGCTATCAAATTTAACCTCCAAGCATCTCAAATTCATGATTTCATGAATGCTGACTTGAAAATATTGGACAGCATATGCTGGCAATCATGACAGAGCCATTCCAAAGTCTCATTGATGTTCATAGTTTTGTGAAAATACTGATCACCCAAGTTGAAGATGTAGCTTCCAGAGGAGGCATGTGGGGTCGGGCAGGAACAATTGGTGTGCCTTATGTTGGCGGCTTTTCTGAGCATTACAGATCTCTGCACAAAATGGAACTGCTGACCTCAGCAAGCATGCACCATGTGCACACAGGTCATGATTGAGATGGTGGGCTAACTCCCTCATCCAGATTGCAGGGAGAGACACTGTCATGTGCAGCTCATCAGTTCATAATGCAACCAGTTTCGGCAGTAAAAGCACCTTTCATTAGGGAATCGTACATCTGTAAGGCACAAGGAACACCATTATATACAAAAGTATCCCTGCAATAAAGGATCACCAACCCAGGATAATGACATTCAATTCCTGTACTGCACACAGTATTACACTAAATTGATGAAATTTCTTTTATGGATTTAATGCAATCATTTTTTAATATATATAAAAAAGCAAAATACTGCAGATATTGGAAATCTGACATAAAAACAGACAGTGCTGGAAATACTCAACAAGTCTGGCAGCATCTGTGGAGAGAGAGATAGAGCTAACGTTTCAGGTTGATGACCTTTCATCAGAACTCTATTTTTTTTATTGTGTGCAGAAGCAATATCACAAGGTGATAAGTGAATCCAGGCAATTCACAACAAAAAAATTAGAGATAAAAACAAACAGCAGTTCTTACATTAGAAATCTGCTCAATGGAAAGTAATTGTGCATGTTTGCAGAGGTCAATAGAACAAAACAGTATTGAGAGTCTGCACATTGATTGACCTTCTGGAAGTTGCCAGAAGTTCTGGAACCGTTGTCTCTTCCTAGTCTTTTATGCAGCTGCTCTTCATATAGGTTCATTATTATCCAGTATGCAACATACTACTACAATTTGCCCAACCATTTCTATCTTAAGGGCACCCAAAAAGTTCAAGCATCAAAAAATGCTGCTTAAACCCACAAATGCTTCCTCAAAGAGGGTTCTGGTTCACCAATGTGTTCCACATTTCTGTACAAAAGTGGTGAGATTGTGCAGAGGTATCATCAGCATTTGTTGCACTACATAACGTATAATTACATACAGAGTTATGGCATGTTTGATTGCCTCAGAATGTAAATATCAAGCAAACTACCTGGGACCAGCATGCTGATCTGAGTTATTTTTGTTGGTGATACTATTTGCATGATGAAGACATAATGCCCCAGTTCTTGCAGTAGTAATTGATGCCAAAACTGTCAGTGTTCGTTGTCATTACTTCTCTGAAATTGACAGCAACTGCTTGCATCCGCACACGCGCAGTTATTAAACATGGAAATCCAGAAGCTGCTGTCAGTGATTTTATGCTTCTCAATAGGGTATGTTGTTGAAGTCCCTGCAGAATGCAATCAATTAGAAGTGATTGAACTGAAAAGAAGTTGCCCTTTTATGTTAACAGTCTCACTGTAAAACTCCTTATTGATTGAGGTATAACTGGTTTTTTAACAATGTACTAAGTTGAACAGCCTCACTGGCCCGAAAAAGTCATTTTATATTTGTGGAATGATAAATTTCTTCATTATGATAAAGATTTCTACATATTTTTGATTTTTTTAAAGGTTTAGTAATATATTAGCTTCTCTCTTAATCCCATATATATGTCCCAATCACTTCTTTCACTCTCTATTAAAATTTAATTCAAAATGAAGGATAATCACTGCATTTTAGTCTCTGCTTTGCAGTCTGTGAGAATACTTCAATGTGATTGGCTGCTTATCCTGCTTGATGGCATCACTGTTGCTGGACACAGAGAGATCCCCTTTACTTGTCGCGAGGTTCAAAACAATGATAGGAAAGAGGAAATCCATGCCCCAAAGATTGCTAGATCTTTGTGGGAAACTTCCTGAGAGAAATCTGGGCCACAGTAATTTTCCTTGTTTGTAATTGTATTGCAAGAAAGTATACAAATGGTCACATGTATTCAGGTAATGGTGAGCAGTAGGAAGAAAAAAAACTTGCATTTATATTGTGTCTCATAACATGCTCAAAAATGAAAAATGATACACATCCAATAAGCTATTTTTAAAATCCAGACACTGTTGTTAGTAGATAAACACAGCAAGTTCCACAAACAGTAAATGAAATGAATGACGAGTATTTCTTGATGATATTGGTTGAAGGAAGAATATTGGCTGGGATATGAGGGGAACTCACGACTCTTCTGTAAATGGTTGGTAAGTGTACAGACAGAAAGGATCTCAGCTGAAAGACAGAACCTCAAATGCCTTCAGTCCTACACATAAGCAAGATTATGTCGCCAAATTCTGGCAAAGGACTAGAACATTCTGGGCTGAATTTTAACTTTTGGATCTACTTGCAGTGGGGGAGGCCGGCTGTGGATCAGGAGTCCAAAAGTTGATGGAGTGGGGGCTCCGTGGCTCTTTAGCTGAGCCATGGTATTAGCAGCCCGCTTCTAGATTTCCTGACCAATCGGAGTGGGTGGGTGCGATCAAGACCTGCATCTGAATACTGAAGCTACATATTTAAAGGGAACCAGGTGAGGGACAGAATGGAAGCATTCAAAACTGAGAGATAACAAATGAATTTACGGAGTCTCAAAAAGGGAATGCTGCCCTTCACAGCCTCCCTCCCCTAAACAGCACCCCCCACCCCCACCAGTTCTTTGAGGCATTCTTGGAGATTATGCTATGGCTATAAGAGCCCGCAGACAAATATTGTCCCCAGCGGATGGCATGAAGAAGCCTGCCTCTGAAGCCAAGCAAATATGGCTAGAAGTTGCTGAGGAGGTAAGCAGCCAGGGTGTCGTGCCTTGCTCATGTATACAGAGTCACAAGAGTTTCAATGACCTCATCAGGGTAGGAAATGTTAGTGACATGCCATGTTCAAGTGCCAATACCCTCACTCTGACTTCCCCAGGCTGTTACTGCACAGCACTCCTCAGACCAACACACCTTGCAGGTCTGCCCATCACTCTCTCTCGAGTAACTCCTCAGGTATCCATCTGAACAGCTACCACTGACTCATCCTCATCTTACTGCCATCTCACACTTACCCCTCCCAGTCACTCTCCACAAATGTTGTCATTCCATCCTCTGAACACATTCCATTTCTCACAGTCATAACTAAGGATTCCATATGCCTTCTTACCCACCTCATCAACCTGTCCTGCTTCCTTCAGGGATCTGTGGGCATTTACTCCAAGGTCCCTCACTTCCTCTACACCTCTCAGTATTTTCCCATTAATCGTGTATTCATGATGTGGCAAGAAATTCCTGCCCAGTGTGAAGTTCTGTAATTTCTGTTACAAGTCTTGTAACTCCTCTAGCTCTTTCCATTGGTCTAATGGCAGTTTCTGTTTCGTGTTACATAGAATTATATAGAATTCACGGCACAGATACAGACCATTGAGCCAACCAGTCCATGCTAGCATTCATGCTCCACTCGAGCCTCGTCACATCTTTCCTTACCTAACTCGATCAGCATAACCCTCTATTCCCTTCTCTCTCGTATGCTTATCTAACTTCCCATTAAATGCATCAATATTATTCACCTCAATTGCTCCCTGTGGGAACAAGTTCCACAGTCTCATCATTTTCTGAGTAAAGATTTTGTTCTGAATTCCCTACTTTATTTCTTAGTGACTGGCTTATACTAATGGCCTCTAGTTTTGCTCCACCCCACCAGTGGAAACATTCTCATTATGTCCACTGTATCAGAACCTATCATTAATTTTAAAGTCCTCTATTAGGTCAGCCCTTAGCCTTCTTTTTTGCAAGAGAAAAGGGAATCAGCTTATTCATCTTTGCCTGACCAGTATAACCTCACATTTCTGGTATCATCCTTGTAAATCTTTTTTGCACCCTTTGCAGTGCCTGTGTATCATTTTTATATTATGGCGCCCAGGATTACACACATTACTCCAAGTGTGGTCAAACCAAGGTTTGATACAAGTTTAGCATAATTTCTCTATTTTTCAATTCTATCCCTTTAGCAATAAACCGTAGTGCTTGGTCTGCTTTTTTACAGCCTTTTTTACCCGTGCTGCTGCTTTTAGTAATTTTTGTATTTGTACTCCCAGATCCCTTTTAGATTCTTATTCTGCAAGGAATTTGTGATCTCCTTATTTTTATTACCAAAATGTAATGCCTCACACTTTTCTGTGTTGAAATACATTTACTAATTATATGCCCATTCTGCAAGTTTATTTTGCTTACAATTTATTATGGTCCTCCTCAGTATTGACTATCCCCCCATTCCCCCTAATTTAGTGTCATCCATAAATTTAGAAATTGGATTTTTGATTCCAAAGTCCAAATCATTAATATAAACTGTGAATAACAGTGGTCCCAGCATTGATCCCTGTAGGACCGCAACTTATTACCTTTTGCCACTCTGAATATTTACCCTTTACCCCTCAGCTCTGCTTTCCATCTTGAAATCAGCTAGCTTAGCATTCTGCAATTTGTCCCCTGATTTTGCATGCTCTGACCTTATTCATTAATCCATATGCGACACCTTATTGAAGGGCCTCAATTGGCCTCTGGGCAGGAAGGTCAATGTCGGTCTATCCAGCCCCGACTAAATTCCAGTGTGACGGGAAAACGATGGGCCCTCCATCTCCTATCGCAATTTCTATGTCCACCCCCCCCCCACAACTGCGAACCTGTCTCTAGGGGAGCCCATTAAATTCAGCCCTACATCTACCCCTCTCATTACTTCATGTTGTTCGATAGCTGTATTGTGATCTATTACCACCAACACTTCATGACGTTAACAACCCAAGACCTTTGCTGTGACTCCAAATTAATACAGTCAGTTTTGTGAGGAGATGGACCCAAAGCACAGTTTTGCTTGATAGGTTTGCTGATTGGAAATCAAGGCCAGAGAAGTGGGAGTGTCATGGATCAAGCATGGTGACCGGCAAGCCTGTTACTTGAATCTGCAGTCCCATCAAACAGGCTTGTGCCAAAAGCCTCACATCACAAAATTTAACCTAATGTTTCTGCGGTATATCATTTTTCTGAACAGTCATTCTAGCATTTCTACCTCTTGCTGCACCATTTCTGCTCATCAATTATTATTTTTGTTTATTTTTCACCTGAAGTTAGTTAATGTGGATAAATGATGTTTTTATGCAACTTCATCAGTACCAATCCTCCTTGAGATGAAGCAAGTGAATGGATTGGATTGTCTAAACCATATCAATTAAGTTTGATTGGTGATTTAAATTATATCATCTGGAAAAATGTTTCAAATCATTTTTTGTTGTAGGTGAAATTTTGGGCGTAAATGTCATTGATGTTGATTGGTTAGCAAATTAGTCAGCATCAGCCACTCTTCGGTACATTATTTTGCAAATTATGTTGGGGAATACTTCAAAGGCATGATCCTGCTTACAGTATTGCTATCTTTCAATGCTTGGGGGAGGGACGCTTGTCATAGAAAGAAGGGTTAATTCACACTGCTGTCAAGTGGAATTAGAAAAAGATTTGGAGAAAATGGAGGAATTTCAGACCGAAAGAGGGCAGCTGGATCTCAGGAACCAATGGCTAAGTTTAGCAGGAATGGTTCATTCTACCCATATGAAGATCCAATTTGTACTCTGCTACTCAAGTCTCACCTCCTAAACCACTGGAGCTTGATCTGTTGACTCAAATCAGGATACACTACACTCTGGACTTAGCTGCTTTTCACCAGTTACAAGTATGATGGACAGTTTGTCTTGCAAGCCACTTCTCTTAAGGCAAAGATGAATTACCAGACAAAACACGGTCAAGATATTACAAATTACACATTCACTATCAGATACAACAAAGATGGATCTCACAGATTTACTGCGCAGTCAACTCAGCCTGTATGGCACCAAATTACAGTCACACAGTTCTTCAAAACTCTGAAATTCCTCAGGTAGGTCTCCAGATCCTGTGTTCTAAGATGCAGCCACCAAGTTCCAACTGACAGAAGTTCCCCTTTAATCCAGAATTCCACAGGTATAGTCTTTACCAAAAGAATGGTGTACTTCTCCAGAACATTCTTAGTTCTGCTCATGACAGGTTTGACGGCATAGATTCACCAGTATTACCTTTACCCATACCCTGTAGTGACAACCCTATGCACTGTATGGTCATGTCTGGTCAATCAGTTCCTCTGAATAACAGAAACCAATCCGAGATCCACTCTTCACTTTCTTCAACCTGCCTGTAAAATATACCTTCCTGCCATGTGAGATTGGATGGCTCTCACTCCTTTTTATTTGGTTCCAACCAGTTTTAGTCTCCCCAGAAACCTGAAGTTTTTGTTTTCTGTTTCTTTTGGAAAAGTCTGATCCAAACAAAAACTCTTTGCTATAAAGGTCAGTGCACCTAACAGAACATTTGACAAGCCATCTGTACAGAAGACAGCTAACAAACGCTCCCCAGGATCCCACAGACAATAGATTCTTAATGCCTTTGGTTAACAAAAGTTTATCAATTTTGGATTGATCTAGAATGAACTGCTGTCTGCAGAAGAGAGTTCCAAACTTTGAATACCCTTTGCATGTCGACTTGTTTCTGAGTTTCACCCCTGAGAGGCCTGTCTCTTATTTTGTGGCTACGTCCCTAGTCCTAGACTCCACATCCAAGCAGAAATGTTTTTCTCTATCTACCCTATCAGTTCCCATTAATATATTGAAAACTTTGATCAAATCACCCCTGAATCTTCTAAATTGTAATCTTGCCTCCTAATTCAACCTAATTGAAGTTTTCCAGTAAATCTACGCTGTGCTCTTTCAAAGGCCAATATGTTGTTCGTAAGGTATGGTGTCCTGAACTGAACACAGTACTCCAGGTCTGGTCTAACCAGAGCTTTGTATAACTGAAGCATGACTTCTACTCTCTTGTATTGTATTTCTCTATATATAAAGCCTAGCATCCCATTTGCCTTTTGATTATTTTCTGTACCTGTCCATGATTTTTTATTTATTTTTATTGAGAGATACAGTACTGAAACAGGCCCTTCGGCCCACCGAGTCTGTGCCGACCATCAGCCACCCATTTATACTAATCCTACATTAATGCCATATTCCTACCTTCCCTCAATTCCCCTACCACCTACCTATACTAGGGGCAATTTATAATGGCCAATTTACCTATCAAGCTGCAAGTCTTTGCCTGTGGGAGGAAACCGGAGCACCTGGCAAAAACCCACGCAGTCACAGGGAGAGCTTGCAAACTCCGCACAGGCAGTACCCAGAATCGAACCCAGGTCGCTAGAGCTGTGAGGCTGTGGTGCTAACCACTGCACCACTCACATAATGCTTTAATGATCGATGTACAAGGAACCCCCCCAAGTCTCTTCGGAGCTTTACTGTTTCTAGCTTTACATCTATTAGAAAGTACTCTGATCGATTCATTTTTGGGCCAAAGTGGATGACATCACAATTGCTTGCATTGAAATCTGTTTGCCACAGTTTTGTCTATTCACTTAAACGATTAATATTTCTTTGTAATTTTATGCTTCTGTCTTCACTGCTTACAATGCTACCTATCTTTGTGTCATCGGCAAAATTAGATATGTGGCTCCAAATTCTGTCATTGAAGTCATTAATAAATACAGTGAATAATTGATTCTTCAATCTGATTGGTTAAGGAGATACACAGTTGTTTGCCATATTCACACAGGTCTGAGATTGCCTGAAGAGAGTGGCATGTCAAAATAGCTTTCTAATCATAGTACGTTCCAGTGCAAAATCCGATTTAAAAAATCTCTAGGCAAGTGCAAGTGCAACAAGTTGCTGAATACAAAATTTTGCCCATTAAAAAAAGACACAAACGTCTTGGGTAAATGGGTGGTGAGATGGATTTGCAAGCCATTTTAAAACTGCCAGTAACTGGGTTTTAGTTTCGCATAGATTATTAGGTTGAACATGTACTTTTTGCCAGTTGTAGTAATCCCACTAGAACTTCGCTTGTCTTAATCCATTTTCTGTTAGGTAAATGTCCCCTATACAAAACCACACATAATTGAACTGTATTTACGTAAAATTAGAAATTTCAACCGGAAACATGGGGCTGCATTTTAATAGCCGAACTTCAGAAAGTGTGTGGCGCATGCGCAAGGTGTGAGCCGCGCCAGCCACCGAGATATTTCGCACGTCGATTTATTAGCATAGATGGAGCGAAGCGCCTGCCCCCAATGACATAGAGGGGGTGGGCGCAACATCCCCGGCAATGCCGTCTGGCGCCATTTTAAAGGGCTTCAAGCCCTTCAGTTACATTTTTATTTTTAAAGTTACAGAATGTTCAAAAATAAAGTTACACATTTATTAACATTTTCAATCCCCTCTCCCACACCCCCCCCAATGACTAATCAATTCATTAATTGCCTTTCCCTCTAAAGAAACGTATATTCCGATCCCGACCTTTCCCCCACAAACTTTATTAACTTCAACCCTCAACCCCTTCCCACCATCCCCCAAACCATTAAGAGCAGTTTTCCCCACTCCCCATGCCCCCTCCCACTCTGAAAACTTCACTCCTCCCCTCTGCCCAGGAGTGTTACGCCTCGGATCTCCGGCTGGAATATCGGTGTGGGATGGCCTTCGCTACCAGTCATTATTCATTCATTATAATTTATTTAAATATTTAAATCAAGGCTCTGTTGCCAAGTGGCGGGGTGGGGAGGGGCAGCTCCGAGGCCTCACCACCGCTGAGAAAATTGGGTGGGGCCTTCCCGTCGTCGAGGCCCATGGCAGGCCTTTCCTAGAAGCATTTCCCGGGGCCACCCCCGCCACGACACCCAACGTCGGGGGGCTGGTAAAATTCAGCCCATGGTTGACATGGAAAATAAGGAAAAACATCACTAAATTACTTAAATATGATGCGCTTCTGTGTTTAGCTTTAAGGTACATTATTGGGGGCAGCTTGCACCGGGCGTGCAATAACTGGGACTGAATTTTATCAGCGGTCACGCTCTGCGGCAGCCTTCTGAAACGGAAGTGCCGCCGCACAGCCCCCGCAATGTTACGCATGGGAGCAGATTAAATGGAGGGGACGAAGCATCGTCTCCGATGACATAGAGAGGGCAGCTGCTGTGTCTCTGGCAATGGCGTCCGGCGCCACCACCCAGGCGCCAGCACCATTTTTAAAGGGCTTCAAGCTCTTTCGTGACATTTAAATTTTTAAAGGTCCCGGTCTCCGGAAAATAAAAGTAAGATTTTAATAAAACTTTAAATCTCATCTCCCACCCCCAATGGGTTATCTATATATAAATTGCCTTCCCCTCCCAGAAAAAACTTTTATTTATATCCCGAACTTCCCCCCCGAAATTTATTCCCTTTGACTCTCAACCCCTTCCCACCATCCCCACAACCACTAAGGATAGTTTTCCCCACTCCCACCCCACCTGATAATTTCATTACTCCCGCCACTCCACCAGTGTCTCGCCTCGGAACTCCAATGGAGTTCTGAAGGCGTGCGGGTGGTGGCCGCTTGGCTGTAAAATTGGCATGGGACAGCCGACAGTATCAGGTAAGTTAATTAGCATGTTAATGTTGCTAATTTTAATATTATAATGAAGGCCCCGCCCCATACCGAGGCCTCGCCACCGGTAAAATGCGGCAGGGCCTTCTTGACATCAGAGGTCGTGGTGGCCCTCTTACAGCAGAATTTTACAGGCCACCCCCCACCATCCCACCCTGCCATGACCTCCAGCATCAAGGGGCTGGTAAAATTCAGCCCCTGTCTTTGCTTGAAGTTATTTTGCTGGATGCCAAAACTGAGAAATGTTTCAGACCCCAGCATTGACAGGCACAAAGAAGTTCACTAAGAATATAAGTTAAAAAGCACCTCCTCCCAAAAATGCAGAACTGTTATTCACAGCACAATATATTATATTAATGACTATGATTTGCCAAAGGCAATCAAATAGTTTATTCCAGAGGAGCACATGGGGCGTGGTCAATGCACAAATGTGCATATTAGATGTCCAAAAGCCAGCCACAAAGAAGAAAATCAGGCTCTGTACTTTTCCTCATTTTGCTGACAGGTTCTAACCTTGTCTGCAACTATCTTGCTGAGTGAAATATTTTCTGAGTTAAATATTTACTGTGTGAAAGCCAAGTGACAGTGCTTTTCCTTACTCTGATGATTATGTTTTTTTTTTGCAGATACTATAGTGTGACAATATCTACTAGTTTTCTCAGTAGCTACAAGTATAATTGAACTGATTTGAAGATGGAATAACTTACAAGAAATGCTGAGTTTAATTCATTCTTCACAAAATAATTCAGGCACTTAATCATTAATAACAAGATGAATACTCTAGAATTATTAATGTAAGTATAAAGCATTGTTAGTCTGTACTGAATAAAACATTATTAGATACTGTGATGACAAACCTTCATAGCTAAAATAATAAGGGCTTAATTCTCAACAGTTGATGCCGAATTGATATTTTTAGAACAAAGGCCATTTGCATTGCTGACTTTGTAAAAGCAAAATGTGAATATTATTCTCAACAGAAGGAGTAACATCAATTGCTTTTTTCTAAAATCATACATATTCAAAAAATACATTTAAAAGAATGAGTGGCCTGTTGGGAGTTATTCCAAATGGCCTCTTTCCGTGCTATAAATTTCTGTGTTTCTACGTTTTCATGTTTTTATGTTTATTCACATCATTGTAGCTTGCCAGCCAAATATTAGGTTGGGACCCATTATGTACTGCTTTGCAGGTCAGATTTTAAGCTAAATGTTTAGCTAAAGAATGATCAAACCTGAAAATGTTAAGTAAGGGCAATGCTTCAGATGCGTAAAAGCCAGTGTGTTCAGTAAAATATTTAATGCATGTGGAAGTTTTATCAAGAGTACTAAAATTGTCCTGCAAAATGCGGGACCACATTTCCTGTTACTTGAGTTATTGGCTTCAGATTAAACCAAAAAATAGTATCTTTTTGGAGGTGGCTACTAGCTCAATCACATCCATGCCCTAGAAAATATTGGCATGCAGGCCTTGTGCCTGCTTTGTTCAAGGCTGCCAATTTCCATGTAGGATCTTAAAGCAGGCAAAAGGCACCTCATTGGCATATGCAAGGGTCCCATAGCTGTGAAATTACATTGAATTACACAGAATACACAGCACAAAAACAGGCCATTTGGCTCAACTTGTCTGTACTGGTGTTTATACTCCACAGGAATTCTTTTCTATCCAATTCATCTCAGACTTTCAGCATATCTTTCTATTCCCTTTTCTTTCATGTACTCATCTAGTTTTCTTTTAAAAGCATCGAAACCATTTGTCACTTCTTGCCGTAGCAAGTTTCACATTTTAACCACCCACTGTGTAAAGAAAATTCCCCTTTCCATATCTACTCAGTCCAAACCATTCATAATTTTAAAGATCTCTACCAGGTCACCTTTAAGTCTTCACTTTTATCAAGTAAAAAAAGCCCCACCCTGTTTAATCGTTCCTGATAATGATAATTTCTCAGTTCTGGTACCATCCTTGTAAATCTTTTTTGCACTTTCTCCAGTTCATCTCTATCATTTGTATACCATGGGAACCAGAACTGTGCACAGTGCAGCCTGGCCAGAGTCCTATACAAGTTTAACATAACTTCACCACTTTTGAATTATATACCCAAGAATGAATTTACAGTGCTTTCTAAGCATTGCTAATTGCTTTACTGAACTATAATACTGCTTTTAATGATTTGTTCACCTGCATTATTCCTAGATCCCTTTGCTATTCTACTTCATTCAGTTTCTTATTTTCCAATGTGTAGGTGATGTTTATATTTCTTCTACCAAAGTGCAACACTTCACATTTATCTATGTTAAAGGTTATTTGCCGCTTAGCTGCCCAGCCTGCAAGTGTGCTTCTATTATTTAGTCTTCTTGTTTTACGCTTATGGCTGTTCAGTTCCATCTTTGCTGAGAAGACTGCCCAGTAAATCTATGAGAGCCATTTATTTTGCATTTGATAATTGAGGCTGAATTTTATCAGCGTGTCGCGCTCCGCGGCTGCGCGCTGTGAGCTTGGCGGCCTTCCGACACGGAAGTGCCGCTGCAGAGCCCCTGTGATATTACACATGAGGGCTCATTTAAATGGAGGGGGCAGAGTGGCCACCCCCGATGATGTAGAGGGGCAGCCACTATCTCCCCGGCAACGGAGTCTGGCGCAACCACGCAGGCGCTGGTACCATTTTTAAAGGGCTTCAAGCCCTTCAGGAGAAATTTACATTTTTAAAGGTGCCAGTTCTATATAAATTTAAATAAAGATTTGTCCACACCTGCAATCCCCTCTCCTACCCTGCCCCCATCAATGCATAAATAGTTTTTTGGCCTATCCCCCCAAAACAATTAGTTATCAGTAATGACCTTTCCCCCCCGTATTTTATTCCCTTTGACCCTAAACCCCTTCCCACCATCCCCACACCCAATGTAAAAGTTTTTCCTGCTCGCCCACCTCCCTGATCATTTGACTCCTCCCCTCTCCCCACTAGTGTCTCACCTTGAAACTCCATATGGAGTTCCAAAGGCGTGCAAGTTGTGGTCAGCAGCCGTAAAATTAGCGTGGGACAGCCACTGGGAGCAGGCAAGTTAATTAGCATTTTTATTACCCTCATTTAAATATTATAATGAAGGCCCCACCACTTGGCAGTGGGGGAGCTACACTGAGGCCTTGCCACCACCACTAATAGCCGGAAGGGCCTTCTCAATGTCGTGGGTCATGGCGGGACCTCCTGCAAGCGTTTTATGGGTCTCCCCACCATGATCCACGATGCTGAGGGGCTGGTAAAATCTAGCCCTTGATGTGTAATCTGTAAACTCTCTCTCTCTCTCTCTCTATAAATATATATATATATCATGATTTGACTGTTAATTCATGGTTAATTTATATTGATTTTGGTTTTATTATTCAAGTAAAATCTATAAAAGTAAAATCTTGTCCATAAGGTTTTTCTATTGGGGTCAGTTGGTAACTTTGATTCTTTTGGTTTGTTGATCTCCACAGGGATCGTATAAAAAGACATTTTCTATATTGCTCCAATCTGAATAACTGCCCTTTACCTCGACTTTCTGCTTTAAAATTTTTGGCCAATTTGCTATTCTTTCAGCTATTTGACTCCTGACTCCATGTGCTCTAATCTTTGTCATGAGCCTACTGTGTGGTACCTTATTGAAGACCTTGAGAAAATCCAATTGTATGACATCTACCACATTACCCTTGTCTACTCTTGGTGAAATGTTGCTTCTATCACAATCCTTCCTCTTGCAGCATATCTTTAAACTTCCCATTTTTACCCCTACTACTTGTATTTCAGTTACAAAGGGAGTATTGCATGACATTAATGCTTTATTACCATTTTCAAATAGGCCCTGCTAATGAGAATATCTACCTCCACAAAAAAAGCAGCATAACTGTGGGAAAGCAAAAATTGAAAGCAAATAAAGAAAAGAACTAATGACTCATTAATAGTTGAAGGATAGACTCCCAAGCAAGTTGTCAGGTGTTTGGTGAAGGGACACCTAGCATTCCAAATCACTAGGCCTTTGGATGATATTTGCGAACTCTTGGTTAGATCATAAGAATGAGTAATTTTTTGGGCTGAGCTTACTTTTCTTATTCTTTAAAACCCATTACAATTATACTTATTGCAAACAACATTTTTACACAAGGCACACTGCTTACACCAACTGGTAATGTGATTATCATAAAATTGAGCTTTTACTTGTAACTTTCAGCATTTATGGACTGACTACTATTTATCAATGGAATAAATAAGATAAAAATGAAAATGTCACATAACTATGTAAGATAGGAGTGAATACATATAAAATACAGAGTATGATCTAGTATTACTTACAGTATTGTCATGATGAGATCATAATGCTGCATTACAGTACTTGGAAGATGGAATTCTCTTCCATCTAGAAATATAAAATCCAATAAACTATCCTTTTAGAGAAATATATATTGTATGATGACATTATCATTCATCAGTTATCATTTATTCTTCAGAGATTTAAGGGTGTTACATATCAAACAAACACTTGTTAAAAAAAGCTGGCTAGTACCTTATTGTATTTTCATGCACCGCTCCCTGAGATGTCATACTTGCTCCTTCAGCAGATGCAACTTCAATTAAGTATCGCATAATAGTGTCATCAAGGAGGTTTGTACCAGCTAATCCTATTCCTGACTGAGAGTAGATGTATGGTGACAAGCAATCTGCAAGGACAAAAGAAAAGGGAACAACGGGATAAAATTAAATGAAAAGGTTCTTTGTATTCACAATTATGTAATAAATCTAAATCCCATTGGTTTAATGCAGCTCATTCAAGTTGTAAATTTAAAGAGATATATTGCAGGACTTTATACCTCAAGGTGAAAGAGATCTCAATTTTCCAAAGACTCTCATGCAGCAAAAATATCTCAACATGACAACACTATAACTATTGCTACAGCACATTGGGTGTGTTATATATGTATGCTGTCTATAAAGTATAATGACAGTACAGAATTAAATGAGTTTTTTTTCTTATTTATTCCACTGTTAGATGATAGTGAGTGCATGGACACTCATAGGGATGAATTGTACCAGCCCCTCGACGCCATGGGTCATGGGGGGGAGGCCTTAAAATCCTAAGGGGAGTGGCCCGTCATGACCCATGATGCCGAGAAGACCCCGCCGGATATTAGCGGTGCTGGCGAGGCCTCGGTGCGGCCCCCTACCTTCATTAAAATATTAAAATGAGAATAATTAAAATGCGGATGAACTTACCTGCCGCCGCCAGCCGTCTCACGCTGATTTAATGGCCAAGCAGCCGCAACTCGAGTGCCTTCGGAGAGTTCCGAGGTGAGACACTGGTGGGGAAGGGAGAGGAACAAAATTATCAGGGGTGGGGGGGGCGGAGTGGGGAAAACTATTCCTATTGGTTGTGGGGATGGTGGGAAGGGGTTGAGAGTCAAAAATACGGAAGTTCCGGGGGGGGAGGTTTGGAATTTCAAAAAGTGTATTTTTGGGGAGATAAGTCAAATTATGCGTTGAGGTCTCAGTGGGGGTGCAGGGGGGAGGTGGTGGAAGAGGGGATTCAAAATTAAATTAAACGTTTATTGACTTTTTTTTTATCACACCAGCACCTTTAAATATTTAAATCTATCCTGAAGGACTTGAAGCCCTTTAAAAATGGCGCCGGACGCCATTGCTGGGGACACAGCGGCCACCCCATTTAAATGAGCCCCCGCATGCAATATCGCAGGGACTGTGCGGCGTCACTTTCGTGTCAGAAGGCCGCCGACTTCGCAGTGCGCCACCGCGCGCTGATAAAATTCAGCCCTAGTTACAATGAAAAGCTGGATTTTATGATAGTCAGATTCTAAGTGGGAATTCACAGCACTTAAATATAAATCCAATCCATTCTTAAAAATACAGCATTCAAATTGTCATAAAATTTCTCCCACATATGTATGGAGTGGAAAGCAAAGTGTACTGCTGGAAAACAAGATCTATTGCACGACCAACTGACTCCTCACTCTGTTAAAGGGATGACCCTTAATATTAATATTTCCTGCTGAGAGAATTTTACATTTTGTCACAGGTCAACTTGATTGATTTTGAATACATGAGTTATGTGACTCATCTCCACAGACTTCTCGATATTTTAACATAAATGGAGCTGTGCAAGTTTTAAACAGATGGTATTGGACAAGCATATTTAATGCAGCATTTAAATCTGAATTTACTATCGGCTTGTTTATTAATATAGTGTAGCACTGAGATTCATTCTTCTGAGATTCATTCTCCCGATGGATTTCTAATGGATATGGCCATTGTCTTTAATTTTATGGCTATTGATTTATCTTTAAATGGTAAATCGGATCTTTGTAGTTCACTCCAGAATAAGTTATGTGTTGCCTGTTTTTCACAATCCAGAGATATGAGATTTAATAGAAGAAAACACAACTAATTCTAGGGAGCCACAGGCTTTTCAAATCTTGCCCATTAAACATGTCGGGGCGAATTTTACCGAACTTCGGGGGTCGTGCGGGGTGGGGCCTGGAAAATGCCTCCAGAAGAGGCCTGCCATGGGCTTCAACATCGGGAAGGCCGTGCCCCATATTACCAGTGGTGGTGAGGCCTCGTGGCGGCCGTCCGCCCCGCCGCTCAGGGACGGAAGCAGGATTTATATCTTTAAATAAATGAATTTATGACCTACCTGTTCCCGTCGGCTATTCTGTTGCGATATTCTGGGACTCCCACGTCTTCGGATCTCTGACCTGAGATCCAATGCGGGGCACTGGTGGGGAGAGAGGAGGAGGTAAGTTTTCAGGGCTGGGGGAGGGGAGGGTGGTGAAACCTTCCTGAATGGTCTAGGAGTTTTTGGGAAGGGGTAAGGTTTAACGTTGACAAACTTTGGGTGGGGGAAAGGTCAGGACCAAAAGGTAAGTTTTTTTTGAAGGGAGGGCAAGTAATAATTTGTTCTGTCATTGGGGGATGGGGGAGGGTATTGAAATTTTTATTACATTTTTCATTTACACCGCCTATAACTTTAAAAATTTAAATAAATACGAAGGGCTTGAAGCTCTTTAAAAATGGCGCCAGCGCGAGGCAGCAGACACTGTTACCGTGGATGGAGCACCCGTTCCCTCCCACATCATTCAGGGGAGTGGGGGGAGGGGCGATCCACCCCAATCTGTAAACGAGCTGCTGCGCTAAATATTACAGAGGCTCCGCAGAGTACACCTCACGCACGCGCCCTGCCATCTTGGCAGCTCGCCGAGCTGGTAAACTGCCACTCCTCATCTTTAAAAATGGGGGAGGGTGAATGTTTAAAGCTCGTCACCGATCTTGGCGGCGAGCTTCACAAACGATGCGGCGCACGTGCAAGATGTACGCTGCTGAGCCGCCACGATATTTAGCACGGCGGCTCATTTAAATGGAGGGGACAGAACGCCCGCCCGCGATGATGTAATCCCCTTCTCACCAACCCT
Source organism: Heterodontus francisci (assembly GCF_036365525.1). Lineage (NCBI taxonomy): Eukaryota > Metazoa > Chordata > Chondrichthyes > Heterodontiformes > Heterodontidae > Heterodontus > Heterodontus francisci. The sequence goes on from NC_090376.1 coordinate 146,389,827, forward strand.
TAACCAATAGGAAGAGTTTTCCCTGCGCCCCCCACCCCTCCACCCGCCCTAAAAGCTTCACTCCTCTCCCCTCCCCACCAGTGTGCCGCCTCGGATATCCATTGGAAATCCGAAGGCGCAGGAGTTTCGGCAGCCGGACGGAATGTCAGTGTAGGACAGCCGTTGCAACGAGGTAAGTAATTATTCATCTAATTTAAATTGATTAACATAATTTAATAAGGTCCCTGTTGCCGAGTGGCCTTGCCGCCATTGGTAATATGCACAGGGTCTTCTCGGTGTGGAGGCCTGTGGCAGGCCTCTCCTAGAGGTATTTTCCAGCACGCCCCCCCCACCCCGCCTCGACACTTGATGTCGGGGGATCTGGTAAATTCCATCCCTGGGTCTTTAAATGCATCGATCATTTGTTATGTGTCTTCAATTATAAATGCTAGAGAGAGGACATTTTTTGAGCAGATGACTTAATGTTGTTAGAGGATTTAGCTGCTGCTAATCTTTAGCTCAGGAGATATTACATATTATATACTTTTAACTGTTAATAAATGCACTGCTACGACTTCTAAGTGCCATGTGTCCAATAGCATTTTAATTGGTTAATACAGTCCAATGTTTTTATGAATTAACAACAATCTTAGTTACTTGTGTTATTGTTTATGAATTGTGTCATGCAGGCCCCCACCTGCCAAGAATGAGGCACATTAATTTTGCTGCATGAGCATTAAATTTCAAATTGTTGCTGGGAAGGAGAGAAGGCCTGTGACAAAGCGTTGCCAGTCTCCTAGCTGGAAATACATTTTTGCATATTAACAGACAGTTTTTGTAGACAAAGGACCATTCCATGACCCACACAATACACAGAGCCAAGACATGGTCAAACCTGTTAGTCACATGACTAACCTGCTTGGCAACCTGGGGTTTTCTGAATTGCACAGATTTGAACTGAGAACCGGCAGAAAGCTGTTTGCTCCTGGATTGAAAAACCTCTCCTGGCTGGCTTGCCACAGCCTCTCCTGTCTGCTCCCAACTCTTTCTCACAAGCCTTTGAATCCACTGAAGACATATGAACCCCAAAAGAGAAAAGTCTCCTTCAGTTTTAAGAAGAATACTGGGCCCCAATGAAAAGCAAGATCTACCTACAATCAAGGACTCTGAAATTAGCTTGAAGGCCCATAACAAAAACTCTTCAGATATTGTCTCAAACTTTTCCACTTTATTTCTTCTGCTCTTTTCTGTCTCTATCTGCATGTGTGTGTCGCCTATGCATGCTAGCTTGGGCGCGTTGTGCATCTGTAGGCATTAACCGAATTTGAGTTTAACTTTAAGTTTAATAAATTTCAATGTTTATTCTTTAAACTTAAGAAAACCTGTATGTGTGTGCTAGTTTCTTTGCTTCATAATTGGAAAACGGTGAACAAGGATTCAGCAAGGGCGAGCTAAAAACACGATGTGCTTAAAATTAAACTCTGTTACAGTAAGACTAGGTGAAGGCTGAAAGGGAACCCTAGACTTCTTTCTCACCTAGTCGTAACAACTGCAACTAGGAAAGTTTGGAATCTTATTCACTGCTCATGAGATGGTGAACAACTAAATACAAACACACTTGTGGTTAGCACAATAATTGCTGTAACCATTTTAAAATTTGTCAGTTTGGCTCAGTTTGTAGCATTCTTGGATTATGGATCTCAGCCTATACCTGGAACTGAGGCTGGCATTGCAGTGCTGTATTGAGGGAATGTTACACTGTTGTGAGTATGTGAGTATTGTCCTTCAGATGGGATGTTAAATTTGTACTGTCTGTCCTTGCCCTGTTCAAAGACCTCTCTCTTACCTTGGCCAACATTCTTCCCTTGTCTAACATCACCAAAAGAAAACAAGGTTAATTCATCTGAATGCAGTTCTGAAATGTTGCTAATGCAGAATGGTGCTATGTTTATGGACAGAACAATTACTGCGCTCAAGAAGTAATTCATTTGTGAGGTGAAACACAATGGGAATTAAAAACAATTTTAAGTGTTATTAAATTTATTTGAATATGCATATATTAAGGGCGCATTTTACGGGTGCCCGGGCTTTAATTCTCCTGAGGCGGGACTTCTACCCGCTTGAGGGAGGAGGTCCTCCCTCAGTGAGCTGCCGGTCAATCAGGACTGCAGCCCAGCTGATGCCAGAGAGCCTGGAGGGAAGGTAAGTTGGGGCTGCCTCACCAGGGGGTTCGGTCCTTCCCTGGTGAGGCTTGAGTGGTAGTTTGGGGGGAGGGGAGGCGTTTTGGGTCCCGGGGTGGGTTGGGAGGTGGGGGCAGCCCTCAATCGGGCACCCTGTGCCTGACTGCCTTGCCCCCCTCAGGGCACGGAAAGGCCAGCAGCTATCGCTGGGTGACCTTTCACATCCCCAGCACGCCGGCTTGCCACGGGTAAAATACCTGTGGAGGCGGTCCAGGGCCCTAAGTGGTCCTTAAGTGGCCATTTAAAGGCCTTGATTGGCCTCAGGTGGGTGGGCCGTTTCCCACCCCCCGACTGACGTCGTAAACTTGGCCGGAGGCAGAAGCGTGGTGAGTAGGCCTCCTGGAGCCTCCCGCTCAATTTTACGCCACCCCCACGCCACCATCCGACCTGCTGGGGCAGCGTAAAATTCAGCCCTAAATCTCTAAACACCCTTGTTGGTGTGATCATATAAGCTTCAGTTCAGTATCATCCAATTTTATTGCAGAATATTAAACTTGGAGTATTTAGTAAAATGATAACTTATTAATATTCATATAGATATTGATGAAAAAATTTGTTGCTTACTAATGTCTAACAGCCTTGCCCACCACATTACTTTCGGTTAAGCCATTGTCTCAATCGTACCAGTTCCATTCAGAATTTCAAAAATAAGTTAGCCAATAGTAAGCATTGGGGGTAAATGGAAGGAGTTGAAGCGTTAGTTGAACTTTGACATTTCAGGTGGCATAACTGATATAACGTCATACTCATTAGCCATATTCTTATTTGTTGCTTCTTTATATTTTAATCAGAAGCTAACAAAATAAAAGACTTAACTACCTTGTCTGGATGGATATGTAATTACATAATAAAATTAAACATCACAGTCCCAAAAATCTAGGGAGCACTACATCTTAGCCTGAATGCCGAGATGGGTTTGCCCCTGACCCCATCAAGGTTTGGCTGGTCAGGGGAAGTTCACACACTTTGTTCAGCTAGGAGCACATCTGGATGTCCCCACACATCGAAGAGGATGTAAAGTTCAGTTATGAGTCCTCGGCTGTGGATATCAGGTCAGCCCAGAAGAAAATTTTTAGTTGTCCCATAGACTCCATTCAAAGGGACAGGTTTAACATCTTTTTATCTTCAGGGCTGCAGTCCACAATCTTGACCAGGATTCCCAGGTGGGCCTTTAAAACCATATGTTGGCAGGTAGCAACATTAACCATGTGCTAGCTTTCTTCATTAGATCTCGGGTGCAGGAAACAAGCCCCAAAAATATTGTTTACATTAATTTGAGATTTTTATGCTGAGCAAAAAATAGCAATTACTTCACAGGCATTTTTTCTACTGGACTGATCAGGATTACAAACAACAAGTCCTGGCATAGTCTGTGAATGTTTATTAAACTCTGAAAGGAGCTGCCCTTAATTCTATTCCAGAGTCAACATAAAGAGGGGAGGAAGTCATTCTTTATCAACATGAAGAGCAGCCAATCAGGAGGAACCAAAGCATTTACAGGAAAACAATCAGCAAAGCTCAACTCAGTAGCGAGGAAAATTGGATAGAGTATATAACTGGCCTGTTTTGGGTTCTCGCAGAAGTTGAATTTTACCCCCAGTAGCTCAAACAAACATCACAAAGAAATTGGAAGAATTTAATTGATAGTTTCATTTAATGATAAATGCTGCTGTCTGCCCATTTTTGATACTTAGGGCTGAACTTTATGAAGGACTATGAAGTCCCGCCGCTGAGGCCAACAGCGGGAGATAACCCTACTTTGGCTGGTGGCATGACCCAGGGAAGCATATTCCCAGCAGTGGCCAATTAAGTGGCCACTGGCTGCTATCCCTATTATTCATATTGTGCTGGCAGCTTAGCAGCCTCAGCAGCGCCACTGCTAGCAGTGGCCGTACTCAGACTGCACCTGCAGGATGACAGTGCATCAACAGCCGTGCACCCTGGAAAAGTGGTGAGTGAGGTCTGGGGACTCCGGGGCCAGGCAGACAGGCACTATCAATCAGGGTGGGGGGGTGATGTTGCGGAGGGCAGGTGGTGCTGCTTCTGCGGGAGTGGCCTATGCCGCCGTCCGGCCCCTCTGTGGGCCATGGAGTGCCCAAAAAATGAGGGCCCACTGGGAGGCGGTCAGGTTTCACTGGATGGTCTCCCCGCATGGCAGCAGGCACCCCTGCCTCTGGCAAAATACCCGTGGAAGCAGGAAGAGGCCCTTAATTGGCTACATAAGTGGCTCAATTGGGTTCCCAGTGGGTGGCATGTCTGCCAGCTTTCCTGCCATTGGAAAAATGGCATGGCAGCGAGAAGACATTAGACATACACCCAAACACCTTCCCATTCCATTTTGCCAGCCTTTACGCCTCCAGCCTGTCGCCAAGGGGCTGGTAAAATTCCTGCCTTCGGTTCCGATTTCTATTATAGCTTGCTGCTTTTTGTTTTATGCATTCCCAACCTGGTTATTATGGATTTGTTGTTTCTTATGGATACAAAACTTCATCCCATCATGTATAGTACAATACTGAAAATATGCATGATATATATGATACAGGAATTCTGATGAACAGAAAATGCATTCAATGCAGAAGATTTTTACAAATAGAAGTAATATTGGCAGTCTCAAAATTCAAAATAAAATGCTGCATTACATGAGACGATAGCTAAAGATGTGACTCAATTATAAATGCCTTCCAAAAATTGGTCATTCTCGGTCTTTACACTCATTATGTTCTGAAGTAAAACCTTTAAAAAAATTACGAGATCAAAACTTCATGACCTTTCGAATGCACTCCCATGGTTACTCCAGCAAGGCTACAGGGATAGACTGGGGGAATGGGACTGATTCGATTACTCCACAGAGAGCTGGCATGGACTATCTGGGCTGAATGGCCGCCTTCTGTGCCGTAATGATTCGATGGGCTGAATTTTTCTAGTGAGTAGGAGGTGTGTATGGAGGTGGGACAACTAGTAAACTAATGATGGCAGGCATTGGAATGGAAGTCCGATGTCTTGAAGTCTGTTTCGGATTTTCCGAAGGGCGGCAGGCATGGTGGGAGAAGTCACTTCAATGCGGCGGCAAGGTAATTAAGCATGTTAATCAGGCAACTGACTAAAATGTTAAGGGGGAAATTGAATTTTATAAGGAAATAAAGGGGCTTCGGAGCCTCACCGGTTATATGGAGATGGTGAGGGGGCAGGAGGTCAAGACTGGCTGCAGATGGCAGCCATCGATATTGTGAGCCTTGTTATTGTGAGCCTTGTACCGAGTGGTGGGTGCGACAGCGTGGGCACTGCCATTGATACTCGGGAACAGGTTGGAAATGAGACTGCAAAGACTGCACTTCTCCAGGGAGGCCATCACAGAGCTGTGTGCCATGTTGGAGGATGATCTCAGGCCCATGGTAAATGGTGGGCACCCTATGCCAGTGGAGCTGAAGGTCACCATGGCACTGAGTTTCTACGCCTCAAGATCATTCCAGATATCCTCTGGAGATAAATGTGAGGTCTCCCAGTCTGCAGCTCACCGATGCATCAAAATGCCACCAATGCCATGTTCAGGAGGGCCAGCCAGTTCATCTTCTTTGACACTGACCTGGACAGTCAGGCTGAGATGGCTGTAGGATTTGGGGCCGTCGCTGGATTCCACCAGGTGCAGGGTGTCATCGACAGTACCCATGTGGCCATCAAGGCAGCCAGCAGCCTTCATGAATAGGAAG